>NC_139234.1:37600444-37844199 GCF_977018435.1 Lepisma saccharinum
AGTAAATTAATACGGCATTTCAGAGGGCCCACAGGTTAAGTTGCCAGGGCCCCTTTGATCGAGCCAGTACGCCCCTGTATATTATCACAGACATTGTCTTATGATTATATGTTCCAGGGAACCTACTCGACCACCTTCCACATGAAAATAAATAAATAAAACAGACGTGAAGTTATTTGTGGTGTCCACAGACTCGTAAACTACAGTAACTCTGTTGATACGTATTCTAAGTTCACCCTTTTGGGCGTTTCTATTTTGTGCTCACCTCAGTGAATTTCGAGTTCAAATTTTGTCATTGTTGACCTGTGTATTTCGTATTTTAAAAAAATAACCGACACTATGTGTTGAATTTCTGATATTATATAAAATTTCAGGAGCGCAGAGAAAACATTGCTGGGCCCCTACACCTCGGGGCCCTCCCGCTTTGCGGGGTTTGCGGGGGCGGCCGCTACGCCACTGAGTTACACTAAGCTGGCGATGCTAAAGGTGAGGGCTGATTAGATCAAGGCATATACTGGTCATAAACATCAAACTACATTCATTTTTAATTTTTATATAGGGATTAACCCCCCCCCCCCAATAATCCAGAAAAGAAACGCTTTATGTACCTTACGGTGTGATTTTCATGCTTTCAAACAAGAAACAAAGAAAGCAAGCTGACGGGTTTGCTGCATAAGATAATCATTACCAATTTTTGGGCGTGTTAAGGGGTGGTGACACACAAATGTTAACCTCCCTTCCACGTGGTACGCTCTGGACTGCATTGTTGCAGACTAACGAGGCTCTGGCGCCTGGGCTCGCACCCAGTAAAGTTCTTTAGGGGGCGGCCCTGTGTTGTGTTCTGTCCATATGTGTTCTTGATTGTCCTTTCAAGAATTTAATCTTATCATCATTGATCCTCATCTCCGCGATTAGCCAAAACACAGAAAAGCGAAGTAAAATTTTTTAAAAAATCAATAAATTACCAATTTTTCGAATTATATTTTGAAGGCTTGTCACACAATTTCAGTCTGACGCAATGAAAACTGGAGAAATGGCATGACGCACATACCACATTTTATTTAAAAATATGTACTCTACCTCAAAATATGTAAAAATATGTAACATGAAATTCATGTATATTGTTCCTTACACAGTACCTCGCTGGCATTTGTCATTTTTGCTTCGCTACTTAGAGAGGAAGAAACTTGTAATTACATAAAAATCCGGATCCTAATCAGTTCTGATATGTCCCGGCAGTTGTACGTCCCCCCCTGCAACGCTATCACAAAGAGAAAAGCTACACAGAGTGTAGGTGGTTGGGGAAGAGCAGGAGAGACGAGATAAAAGCCGTGTAAAAATGGAGTGAAACCTCAGAAGGACATTGTAGTGTAATACACGGAAGAAATGAGAACTGCGGTTTGTCTAAGCACCTACATGTTTACGAGCAATTGTGTCAGGAAAAGTGTGAAGTTGTAACTTGCAAACTGTGCTTCCTTCTTACTCAATTCCCCTACTTCATTTTATCTAGCTGCATTTTGCCATATTCTATGCACTGGCGGCAAATACCGACTTTGACTACAGAACTGAATAAGGTTCTGCAGAATGTTATACTACAAGTTTAAAGTGTAAGTTATTTTACAAGTGTAATAAAATGTGCTAGACAATATTGCTGAAATATTCATCAGGATTCCTAATTACACAGTTAGGCATCTTGTCACTACTGGAGCAATTCGATGTAATATTCTTTAATTGAAAGGTTAGTTAACCTTCATAATATGATTTGTAATGTATATAATTACAGTGCTTTCTTCTGTGGTAGTATTTATATATCTTGGCCAATTTAAAAACCACCGATCGTTGATTGTGACAAAGTAAAACTCGAAAGCGTATTGTTTTACATATACATAAAATTTGGCTTTCATTTTTACTTAGTGAGGTGTTAGTACAGGTTAGTTTTATTATGTGAAGTCACAGACCCTTGTTGGTTTTAATAACCCTCATTAACTTTCAATGGGATTATTAGAACCACAGATAAAGATATATGCAATATATCTGTCTGGATTCCACTTTGAACTGTAGGTCCAGTCCCGATTAGCCTTACTGTGCATAAAGTGAACTTAAAACATCAAATCAATAACAATATATCTGTCTGTAAATGGTATGATCATAATAAGTATACTAATTAAACTTTAATTAATCAAATATTGTGCTAAAAAAATGGTAGCATATAAAGGTACACTGTTAATTCAGCATAAAAACATATTTAAATAACATTTTAAATATAACTTTTCTCTGTAGCTTCCAGTACATAAAGAAGGTACTTGGATACTTGATTTTGCATGTAAAAAGATTCAAGGAGAATTTAATCAACAGATCGTAACGGTTAGCACATTGCACAATGGTCCGAATTCTGGAGGTCTGGTCCCGATTAGCCTATCTGTGCTTAAAGTGCCATTAAAACAACAATTTTAACAAACAAGCACTGTTAATGTCAACCCAATAATGTGAACAAAAAATTTACCAACCCTTGCAAAATAAAAAAATAAAAAATGCTAAGCTTCAAACTGGTGGAGAGTTACTGTAGATCTCCAAGTGTTCTCAGTTTCATGTCTGCGTCGACTCAAATTGGTGATATAATCGTTTCCATTACACCTTAAAAGTGGGAACCAACAGCAATTTAAAGATAAATCTCCATAGCAACGATAAAAAGAAAAGAATCGGTGGCTGGCCACCAATTTGAATCCGTCAGTTTAGGTCGACGCAGACAAGACAAGGGATTTTGGGGAGCTTTTTGTTATTGAGGCAGGTCTAAAGAACTCTAAACCAATTTATTCTGTTTTACACTATTTTTTGTCAAGTTAACATAACATTAATGGGCAATATTCAAGAGATTCTGAAAAATGAAATAGTAATTATAATATTGTTACATCTTGTATATATTATGATGAATTTCGTTGTTATATACAGTTCTTCAAATAAACGCATTCAAAAATGTCATGAAATGAAAGGTTGTATTTGTTGGACTTGTATGCTGCGACAGTTATGCGCGTTCGATACCCGGTGCTGCTGTAGGTCCAACTCCGATTAGCTTATCTGTGCATACAGTTGACTGATATCAACAACTCAACCTCTCCAAACGTTACTCACGTACAAAGTCTCGGTTGCGCGACATTTTGGACACCCTGTGCAATTCTTTTAAAAATAAATGTGCATTAAAAAAATTTAGCACTTTACGAGCCGCGAATATTCCCTTAATTAAATGAAAGGTTATATTTTTTGGACTGATGTGATCCGACAGTAATCTCTCCTTCAATCAAGCGAGCCCAAGAAGCGAGTGACTTTGTCAAACATTCCAGGATATCGAAGTTTCATTCTTGCCTTCATGTTTACTTCTCACACTAAAACATAATGTCTGAGAAAAGCACATTATCCGAACAAATTAATAAGAACGTTGTGTGTCTCAAGCAGCTCCTCTAGCGGCAATCGCCCAAGAACATGGCATCAACTCTGGATACAGAGGCTTGGGAATTTCAAGGAGCAAGCCCATTTCAGACGCCGGAAGACATACTCTAGTACTGAACGCAGACTGGAGTAATTATGAGATATGAACAGAGAGGGAGGGGAAGGGGGAGATGTGTTTTCGCAGTATGTGTGAAAACTTTCACTTCGGTGGCGGGGATAGCGGTTTCGCAGTTTTCAGGAGTGACGTTAATTGGAAGAAACGTCTCAATTTGAGATTGTTTTATGTTTGTGAACCCAATTGTGAATTCGCCCGAGACGGTCGTTTTCTTGTCAGTGAGAATGGCTTGTTTGGCCAACCTGCTGCTACTGGTAGTACTGTAACCCGAAGTACAAGAGCGCAGGTCATTTAGCACTTATATACAGGGTGGTCTATAAGTTAGAAACACGAATGAAATGATGGCCAAAATGAGAATCTTAATCATCTAAGTTTGAACCAAGAACTGCATATTTGGACCGGAGAACTGACTACAAGGATTCGGCACCAAGAACCAAATATCTAGATCTGTATCCTAGAAACGGTTACTCGGATTTGGAACTGAGTACCGAGTACCCCGATCTTGTTCTCTGAACCCGGATCGATATTTTGCCCGGAACACGGATATTTTCGGATTCAGATCTGGCCATTGTTAAAGTATGTTGGAAGTCCGCCATCTTGGAGCCATTTTAAATGAAAATGTGGCATGTGATAAGTCAAAATGAGCTTGGATTTGACGAGAACCATGTTCTTATGCACAATTTGAACGTAAATTAATTTATGTGTACATACACAGTTTGAAAAGTTTCTGGAGCACTCGGTTCTTTCTTTAAGTAGCAAAAAAGTAAAGTAGAAATAGATGAACTGTATTCCATCTATCAGTTTGTGTAATTTGATATCTTTATATCCTTTCTGTACTGCCTTGTTTTAAACGCATGACGCATATTAATAGGTTACAGAGTATAATGCTCCTTCCCTCTCTACGGAAGAACGATTCCACGAATTGCAGCTGAAGCTTTTCATGCTGCATTTCCTTGTTGATGTGCTACCTGTTAGTCATGTCGTTTGCCGATGTGTGAGCACATGTATGTATGGCACTGCATTTCCTGCAATACTTTTGTAAGATCTTTTCCGAAATAAGGTAAAATATGTAACAAGCAATGACATTATTATGTTACTAGCTTTCTTTTAAATTCATTGATTGATTTCCTTTATTTTACTTCGCTTGTTGTGCCACTTTTGGCTAATTTGCGAAGATGTGGATGAGTGATGATATTATTAAATTGATGAATGGACACTCGCAAACATTTATGCCCAGGCCGGGATTAGAACCCGAGACTCCTGGCGTCGTAGCGAGATGTGCTAACCACTCCGCCACGGGGGCCGGGCGCAATTAGATTGAACTTGCTTTTTATGCTCGTTAGGGCGACCCTATTATTTCTGTAAATCTTAGTGACACTGGTTCTTTATTACCGTGCGATGTTAATTGCCAATATAACGGGTGTCCCATAAGTCTGGAACCAGAGGAGAAGAACAAAACAAGTTCATGTTAGAAACTTATTATTGTACAACACAGTTAATGAATGGATTCAAAGTCCCCATCAGCAAAATAACTTGGATTCGCCCCTCCTTAGTCAGTGCCATGGTTTACCTGTAACAGAAGAAAGGGTAAAATGAACAATACCTATGGTTCCAGACTTACGGGACAACCGGTACATCCAGAGTGTTCGGGAAAAAGCACTCATACAAACGGCAGGTATTTATTATGTCTATTCTTTTACTAATAAACATTCAACATATTATATAAATGTTGGATCATCACTGTTAACAATCTTTACACGTGCCCAATATAAAGTTATACTTATTATGCTTCTTTATGGATTCAGTGAAACTTAAAAGAAAGCAAGAGAAAATAGCAGTTTTTGACTTGTGCCTTATCCACTGCTTGAAATCTGATCTATTCTAACACTGTTTTGAATTAACCTTAAGACGGGAAAGTTGTTGGAACAAGTGTAAATAGTAGAAGTATATTTAAGTAACATTATAATAGTGTAATTAGTGCCATAAAGTTATTTACACTATTAAGTTACAGCAGTGGCGTATGCTGAGTGTAAGACCTGGGTTATTTCACTATGACATCTGGTCTTAGGCTATGGAGGAAGGGAGAAGACTAGACTCATTCTTAACGTCTTCAACGCCATCCCAACGGTAGTCAGGTTGCAAACTTATAAAAAATCAGGTTGCCAACTCCTAAGAATTCAGGTTGCCAACTCCTAAGAATTCAGGTTGCCAACTCCTAAGAATTCAGGTTGCCAACTTCAGAATCGCCATTATCATCTTTTTCAAATCAGCTTAATTCACACAGTTTCTAAGAGATTTATCTTCAGTATTTTGCTTTCTAGGCTTCAGGCTTCGCAGATAGCCTAGATAGCCTGGAATATACGCTCCTGCATTACAGACTGTTACGGTATTACATTACAATGTAATAACATAGCTGTGACAGTTTTCTCAAGAATGCTGCCTCTTCTTCAAATTTGAAATTTTCGTGTTTAGGAATATAGCTATAACAAACTTCAACACACGGTAGCATGGCAGATTCCTAAAAGCGTAGGACAGTCACTTTTGATTTTCCAGCCATCCATTCACCAGTCCTAAAAGTATTTTTCCTGATTTGTTTTCAATATTTCATGTTGTTTGTGTAATAGGAGGTACAGTAGGGATAACGCCAACCTTTACCACACATGAATTGGAATGTATGGTCATAGATTAGCAGTAAATTGATTGATTGATTGATTTGGTTTACTTCGCGTTTTGTGCCTCTTGGCTAATTTGCGAAGATGGGGATGAAATGATGAAATTGATGAATGAACATTCACAAACAACCAAGCCCGAGCGGGATTCGAACCCGGGACCCTCGGTGTGCTAACCACTCGGCCACAGTGTCCGGCGATTGGCAGTAAATAAGTTAGGATGAATTATTTGGAGTTTTACACTGCACGATTCAAAGAGTGATTCTATTTTCAGGGTAGTATGTTGCGTTATGTCGTCATGAGCTGGTAGTCCCCTAACCCAGAATGTGTTTGGGAAACGCAGTGTACAGGGTGGAAACAGAACCAATCTCTGATTCATTGATTGATTTGGTTATTCTACGTCGCTCTTATGCCACTTTTGGCTAATCGCGACGATGAGGACCAGACATGATATGATGAAATTGATGAAGAGACTCTCACAAACAACATCCATGCCCAGGCAGGGATTGGAACCCTGGACCCTTTGCTTCGTATCGCGCTAATTATACAAACATACATTCATACATAATCAGTACAGTGAACACCATTCATCATCATTTTTTTAATGTTTGTAATAAGGTGATGTGTGTAAAAATGAGGAATGTTCAACTTTGTGGTTGTACTAAAGGACTTGCCATCTCTTTCCAGATGCAGCCGATTTGAAAAAAATGGCGTCGCAGCGAGAGTGGACACCCAATGATGACCTCATCGATCTCGACTCCTCTCAGGAGGACATCGAGTGTGGTGACGGACCAAGTTTCGCCGTCGCCGAGCCGAGCTGCCTGCTGGAAGCAGAGGATCTCCCGTCGAACGTCCTGGAGAACCTTCCAGCAGACGCGTTCCAGCATCAAGAAGACGAAAGCAGCGTGGGCCACCTCCTGGACTTGGATCAGAGCATCGAACCGCCGACCCTTGGGAACGAGGCTCGCACGCCACCGAGCCACGTCGAGGAGCTTCTGGATTTGGACTGGGCCGCCCCGGATCCCGAGCTCACGTGGCTAAATCCGGTGAGCACCGAAATCGAGGATCTGGCACCAGTGGCCGATCTTGATCTGATCCTGGGATCTCGTAAGCAAGATAAGGATGCGGAAACCCCAGATCTTCTCTTGGAAGTTCCTCCGGTGAGAATCGAAGACCCGTTTGCCGATTGCGACTGGGGCTGGATCAAAAGTTTACCCGTGGCGATGTTCGAGGCGCCCTTCGGGGAAGACGTCGCCGGCCGTTGCAGTTCCGCGACCAACCCGGGCATCGAACTCGCGTCCGTCAGCGTGGAAGGGGCTTGCGGAACGGACGACGCCACCTCCGACCCAGTTCCAGCGCGCATGCGCGCGTCGTCGCGGGGCGCGACCGTGTCGGCGACGGCGGACAGTGACACGGAGATCGGCGATGAGTGCGGTCGAAACTTGAGCGTGCAAGAGGACGGCGAGCGAGCGACCGAATCCGAGTCTAGCGGCATGGGGCTCGCGCGTATCGTGCGCGCCTCCATGCGGCGCATGCGTCACTTCCGTCTGTCGAGCCGAAACCGTCCGTCCACCAGTTCGAGCACCGAGCAGGGTGGCAACTTGGAGCCGGGCGTGGGCCTGGCGGCAGTGTCGAACCCGGCGACGAACACGATCATAGTGACTAGCTTGATTAACAGTTTCCAACAGCCGCCGGAACCTCCACCGCAAGGCGAGCAGGAACCACCAGCCGGCGAGCAAGACACCGTAAGCAACACTGACAGCAGTGATTCAGAAACAACTACCAGGTAGGTCTAATCTCTTGTATACACAATTATGGCCCTCATAATAATGTAACCGTTCACAATTCTATTTTGCGTATAAAGTGGTGAGATTGAGTGATTTTACTTCGCATTTCTGCCACTAAGACTCCACCATGGAGATCGGCGTGGAGAGATTGAAGGTGTGGCATTTTGTCTGTAAATAAGCGTGAATTTGACGTTCTGGGATGTGAGTAAAAAAAACAACAAAAAAACACCGACGAGTAAGTTGACTTTGAATTGTTGTTTTAAGTCCACTTTATGCACAGAAAGGCTAATCGAGACTGGACCTACAGTTTAATGTGGGATCCGAACCACTCTGCCTCCACCGGGTATCGAACCCAGGACTCCTTGATTGCAAGGCGACGACGCTACCACTGCGCCACCGGGGAGGCGAGTAAGTTGACATTCGCTGTACCAGCATAGGATGCAAGAGATACATGAATAAAAATAGTGATATAAAATTTACCTGTCAATACTTATGGATCCTACTATACTACGAATATCCAGCAAATTCTGTTATAGACACAGAGCTATAAAAAACGTGTAGTTATTAAAAATGAACAATGAGTTACAGTGATTCTGTCCTCCAAATCATGTAATCCTCAAATTACCATGTCATGTAAGTCTTCTTAAACAAACATAGCCGTATTCAGAAACAGTTATTTGAACCATTCCGATAGATTTAAAAGAGCAATCTTGTAGAGCTGCGAATCTCGGCTAGTAGAAGGCGCCAAGCTTGGTTGCTCTCTGTACAGAAATATGAACCCGGAATTAATTTCTTCGCGCCTCACTTGACATACTTTTCCTCGATAAACGTAAATATTACCATTTTTTAAAAAAACACCTTTAAATATGTTAAATTATTTATTTAATATTTAGCTATACTTCTGAATCTCATACTGTGCTTATGAGAAACTGCCGCGGATAGAAAGATTGAACTTGATATTATTTCAAAATTGCACGTGTTTATTTGTAAATGTCAATATGACAC
Organism: Lepisma saccharinum; assembly: GCF_977018435.1. Taxonomy (NCBI): domain Eukaryota; kingdom Metazoa; phylum Arthropoda; class Insecta; order Zygentoma; family Lepismatidae; genus Lepisma; species Lepisma saccharinum. The sequence goes on from NC_139234.1 coordinate 37,609,465, forward strand.
ATAGGGGTCAAGATTTAACGACGCTGTGAAAGCTTAAATGACGCTAAGATGTAAGCTACAGTTAGCTAAAGAGGCTTCTACCAGGAAAACACCTTTTTGCCTTTTTTCTGCGAAACGTCCGGTTTCTCACCGTATTGTAAAAGTAACACAAGATCAAACAGCGTGCAAGAACTTCCTACGAAAAATCCCATATTTGTTTAACTAACTAACGGCATAGCATTCCTAAACCCAAATATTTTCTTTTCTTTGCCCCAGCAACAGTCTCTCAGTTTCAATTTTACCACCTTTCCACTTGCTGTCAGGCCTTACCAACACGGTTCTTCTTTATACATCTTGATCTAAGATCCCGTCAACACTTTGGGTCCTCTTCGATGACGTAGTTGTAACGTTGTCGCCTTGCAATCAAGGGTTCCGGGTTCGATCCCAGTGGATGCACGCTGTAGACTGGTTCGTAATCCACTACAAACTGTCCAGTCCAGATTAGCCTAAATGAGCATGTTTATAAACAGACTGACTTTTGATGCGTATCGCAGAACTACCGAAGTATTCTTCTCGACTCAACTCATACACTGTCAACATTTTATTTATTTTCAGTAATTATCAACAAGAGATTTCATTCGATCTCCTTACTATGTTACCGTATGCTTCCATCTGTACCTTGATATAGTCATTTTTCAATTTATTTCCTTAAAGAAAAATTCTGCGTGTTCTCCCGTAAAAGATCGCCATGCAATTTCCAATTGTCTTTATTAATATAGCAGCTAGCAAGGGCTCCCTTCTTATAACGTAGTAGTCATGAGGTCGCTGGTTCGACTTCGGTTCACCATCCTTTAGTGATTTATATGCCACTTTAAACTGGTTGTCCAATATTGACTTACCTGTCAATTCCGTAAAGCTGCCTAAAAACAAGTCATTTTTTTCCCCACAATTTAAATAACTAAGACAAAGATTAACAATAGCCAGAAAAATCGACTGTTTATGATAGCGGTAATTATCTTGTATGTAATTGTCGGTATGACCTGTCATTCGAAGAAAGCAAGGCTTGATAAGGCCCTGGATGTGGTTGCAGTTTGTGTTGGATTTGTTGTCTCCGTATTATGACAGACGTGGCTATTTTATCATTTCACTTAATTGTGCACTTGCGTGTTTATGCGTTTCACTGTTTTTATTTCCGTGCCAGATTTTACTTTACGAATGGAATATCTTATTGTCAGATAGGGATTGTTGAAAGCAAAAGAACATATGTTATCTGTGATCTGACTCTTGATGTAGCATTACATTAACACACAAGTTTCGCCTTATTGTTTCTATATTGAGAATACTAACATGTATAATACTACTTTAACAATTGTGTTGCCTCTCGGTAGTTAAATGTCAAGGTCACCATGATTCAGTCATGCCAGATGCTACGACTAATTATTATGCATGTTAGTTTCATATCGGCTGTGGCCCCGGGGTGGGCATTAAGTCTCTTTGGACTAATGTTTGAAACATTCTTGTAGTTTACGATTTTGTGTAAATTTATATGGGAGTATAAAGGAAGTATTGTGAATGTAGGTATAGCTAGGATAATTTACTGCTTCGTCTGCATGTTAACCATATAAGCACCCTCCTAAGGGGCGGTGTCAAGGGGGGACAGAGTGGCCGTGGCCCCCCAAATCAGGCTGATCCGACCTGTCAAAATGCAACAGCAAATTTCGTGATAAAGAAAAATAAACTATAATTGTGTACATAATGATGAATATGATTTTTAACCTAAGATGATTTGAAACCGGATTCTCTGGTATCGAAGCGCGCTCTACTTATCCTTGGGTCATGGAGGTCTGAAGTATTAAACTTAATTTTCCATATTTCTCCTTAACACATCATATGCTGCTAATTCGTTTATAATTTTAATTATCACTATAACATGTTGTGAAATGTAATCCAACATAAAATTTAACACACTTTCAATACAACATTTGAATTTCTATATTTTTTTACTCCCATATTTAAACTTCCTATTATTGGTTAATATATCCTTGCTTAACAATGTAAAATTCGAAATACTTTTTTCTTTGAAGATGTAGAGATAGGGGGGGGTGCAAGATAGAGGAAGAAGAAAGATGGGGGGAAGAGTGAGTGTGAGAGTGGAGATGTGACCCACCTATATCTTTGACAGCTCTCCAGTTACCCAGCCACAATCTAAAGTCCCTCCGCCTATCCCTAAACTGGACCAAGCATAACTCCACTTACTAATTTCCACTTCCAGCATTGAAGAATAAGTTTGTCGTTGCAATTACACAATCTTGTGGAGTGAACATGCCTTAGCTACTTCTAAGCATGAGTTGCCTGCGCATTTATACCGGAAGCCGATGCTTAAATTTGAAGATTGTTGCAAGTTTCGTTCATTATTTGGAAAACGTGAATTCATTATTGACGTCAACCCTGTGTATTGAAAATGCAATGCGTCATGTGAATGATTTTCGTTCCCTTTTATCTTATTTCCATTCAACAGCCTCCTGCTACTTTCAACACAGGAAGAATGACGGGTACGATTTCGTATCTTTTCTTCTGCAGAAAACAGCGCAGCACTTTGCTCTAAGTTGCATAAGAAGTCTTTGTTAAACTGAGAGAAAATATGACACGTTCTCGAATTGTTCATTTTTAGTTCTTGTCGTCTTGACTAACTTTTCATTTACAAATCTTCGATTGTCATGAACGATTTAAGTTAGTTAGTTAAGGGTTTGAACCTGTGACATCTGGTTTCTCAGAGTGACGTGTACCACTTCACCACGATGGCCGGCTTTATTAATTTTAGTAATGGGTTCCGTGGGTGTGCAGTAATTTAGTGTTTAGCTTTATTCTGTGCTTTCGTTTAGTCCTATACTGTCGCAATGTATATGTAGACACGAGGTAACCACAGGACAAAAAATTGTGTCACTTATTCTGAACATTATGGGGATTGGTGCCTCGTTATACAGTAGACGCTCCTCCACACAACTAAGAAGAAACACACACCTTTAAAAATTTGAAAACGTTTCGCATTAGTTTCAGTTCACTGGAGCAAGAATAGCATTACATAGATGAATTGGTTTTCTTATGCTTTCTTGTTTCACAGCCATAGTATCCAGTGGTGTATTCTCCCATGTTACCGCGTTTACCGCCGATAAAACAACTTTTTTCATGTATATAGAAATTGCCGAAGAATTTGAAATTGTCGGACTTCTGTTTTTCTTTTACTTGCATGCCTGCAGTCAGTGGCGTCTCGTGGCCACAAATTTGGCCGGGGCTTATTTTTTAAAGAATTTAAAATATAACGACAATTCACATGAATTACAAAAAATATGTATTTTTTTCTTCTAGACTACAAAACTGGACTTACTTTTTTGAAAGAATTTAAAATGTAATGACAAATTACATGAATTACAAAAAAAAACGGGTATTTATCTTCTTCTAAACTACAAAACTGGACTTATTATTTTAAAGAATTTAAAATATAATGACAATTCACATGATTACAAAAGAAACAGGTATTGTTGTGAAACATACCTTTCTACGAACGTTGACTCCTGTTCTTCTGCTCAGCAAATTTTGTTATTACTTTTTCGTTGAAGCCCTCTATGTTTAAAATGTATTCTTTCTCTATTGTAAGCAAGTGCCAAGGCATTTGGTCTGTCTTGTCCCATTGCATTTCTTAAGCAGGTTTTAATACGCTTCAATGTGCTGAAACATCGTTCAAATTCAGCTGTTGCCACTGGAGTTATTAAAACTATGTTTGTCATTTTTACTGTTTCTGAAAAGGTACCCTCTAAATAATTTTAAATAAAAAATGAATGCAATCTACTGATAGAGTTTATGTTTTTCAACTCTTCACTACAATAAAGAACACGAAGTTCCCTTTAGTTTTCCCTCTTCTATGAAGGGATAATAAATCTGGGAAGATGCCTCTGTTTAAAGATTGTTCTCTTTCATTATGTCCTCGTAGAGCAAGTTCATGTCGACCACAGAATTTTAAGCAATCAATAATTCTATTTAATATATGCCTACTTTTCCGGACAAATTCATTGCGTCTTGTAATTAACAGCCTATGTCCTTCATCAATTTGTGTTCGAACATCAACCCTGCCAAACTCACTCAAACATAGCGAATGAAAGCCACCACAACGCTACAGAACAACACGCGAGATCGAACGCGACGCGAAGGAAGTAGCCCCCGAATCAGCACTCAAATCCATTGGACTCTCCCCTCCTCTCTCTGCTAGCACGTGACCTTCACTGTAGCGTAGGTGGGTGTAGGCCACGCCTTCCTTTGCGACGTGCCCCGGAAAACGATAATTGACATCAATGCCGCTAGGAGCGCTGTCGTATCCATTGCAACAGACGATGAATTTACGTGGGTAAAAATCGCCTTTTAAAAGACTGTGTGATAGTTATGCGTTATGGTGATTGATAATTACGTGAATACGTCAGTTTTTCTTTAGGGGCTAAGCCCCCAAAGCCCCAAGGGACGAGACGCCACTGCCTGCATTGGTGTTTTATGTCTATTATATCTAATTAATATATTTCAAGGATACGCAATAAATAATATTTGTTGCGGTTAACCAGGTCTTTTTTTTCGTAATACGCCACTGATAGTATTTGTTGGTGGAGAAAAGAATACACACGTGGTTTAAATAGAGAAAACTAAAACGAAGAACAAACATAATTGTATTGCAGGCTAAGGAAAGCGGGAAAGGTGCTAAGTGATTACTTCACAGCTGTGGCGTGAGACCATTTTGCAAGTTACTTTAGGCACGGAAAGGCGAGCGGTTGATTTTACTGCAGGAATTGGTTTAAGTCGATTTTACTTGCGACGCTCATAAACATCTGTTACGCCCGATAAGCCGTTGCATCTGCAGCAATGCGCTGAAACAGGGAAAATATTAAAATTCTCGCCTCTCTGATTTTATTGCACTTTTCGATAATTAAAAGGAAAAGCTTTCTTGTTTTGTTGATCGGTTATCTCAGCGATCAAATTACTTGAGCCTGTGATTTTTCCCTAGAATGTTTTTATATTGTAATGTATTGGATAAAGTTCGAAATTAGAAGGCAACATGTGTGTTCATCTGCGAGAGCTTCTTCAATATAAGATATAATAATGTAAAGTAATCAAATAGTTTTCTTCATTTAAATCATTACTTTTTTTATTTCTGGTTATTATTTTAGATAGCACTATTATTTTAACGCCGTCTGTTTCAGCTGTATACGAATGATGTAACAATTTTTATATACTATTATTAATTATAGCTTTGTAACTTGAATTGTATATCAGTGATGTACATTTGCGGTTAGCTTTCGTCTGCACAAACATATGCAAATATATACAATTATAAATGTAACTTTTTCGTGGAGGATTTGCATCAGGGTTCCAATCTACATTAGCGACACATGGATAATAACACGCTCGAAAGCTGACAGCTTAGTCTTCAATTGCTATTTAATAGTAAACCGTGAGATGTCAAAACTAGTGTACGCTAGAAACCTATCAGTATATGATATATTCATATCACAAGGTGGGACATTTCACGTACCATTTCTCCACTTTATTTCCGATGCCGATTGCACAAGGCTACATAAAACCACAATTTCCCGTGCGAGAAAAAATATTGACGAGAGCATTGGCTTTTCTCTCCTTTGTTTCCACATCAAGTGATATGCTTCAGAGATTACTGTATAATGAGATAGATGTATGTTTTTACATTGCTTAACCCAAGTAAACAGACGCTGGTTAAATAGTGTGTTAATTACACTGGGGAACAGTGAAATTGCGGCACATTGTTTGAGAGCTAATTTAGGGCAATTTCATGCTGCTGAATAATGATATAATAATATATTTCCTGAATTGGCTCTAATTTATGAAATAAATGCAACTAAACAAAAATGGCGGAAACATAAGACATACATATAAATGTACTTCCAATAACAATTTAATATTTATTTTTGTGATTACAATCATTATTATAAAAATAAATTTATATAGGCCTATGATCAAAATAATTAAGAAAATATGTACACAATGAAGTAACAAACTATGTGGAACGTTTTCTATACGATTTCCTGCTGTATTGCTTTTTAGGACAATCCCTCTGTCAGCTCCAACAGTAGTCGGCCATCATGTGGCGATCCCACCGTCCCTGGTACCTTTCTTCCATTATCCTTATATCCTGATGGAACCTTTCTCCCCGTTCTTCACTAAAATCACCAACGTTCTCAGGGAATCTGTCAATGTGGCTATGTAGAAAATGTATCTTCACACTCATATTAGCTCGCAATTTCTCAAAATTTTTCAACATATTTCCAACTATATCGGGGTACTTTTCCGCTCTGTGATTCCCCAAAAAGTTTTTGACGACGAACACAAAGCTCAGCCAGGCCTCAGATTCGATGTAAGACATGTAAGTTGTAAAATTGGCATCATTTATAAGTGTACGAATTTGTGGTGGTCCGTCAAAGATTCCTGCCTTCAATTTTTCAATACTTAGTCCTGGAAGAGTGTGGCATATATATTTGAAACAATCAACACTCTTATCTAAGGCCTTGACAAACTGTTTTATCAACCCAAGTTTAATATGCAGTGGCGGAAGGATGATTTTGTCCGTATCTATCAGCAGTTCATGAATTATATTAGCTTTTCCCACTAATATTTTCCCTTGGGGGCCAAACTCTTATCGTCCAATGCTTTTCTCTAGCACGACTATCCCACAAACATAGCAAATAGGGATATTTTGTGTACCCACTTTGCTGTCCTAGTAAAAAAAAACATCATCTTCAAATCCACACACACGAGCCACTTATGCTCAGCATATTCAATTTTTTTCGAAAACCATTTTTATGTTTTGGTATTCTTCCTTAAGGTTTGTTGAGTGTCCGATATATTGCCTAGCACTACTTCATAAGTTGCCTAGCAACAATTTACAACTAAATAAATAAATTTCTTATAGGAATTTCAGCACATTATCAAATTTTGATATTACCGAGAAAAGCGTTGAGTAATTTTACCTCCTACATTTTCCATGGTGTGTTTATTTTTATAACTGGAGTCAATTCAACTGAACCAATCATACAATTGGCAATCACAGTTGTTTTGTGTGCTGAAACTGTTATTAAACTTTATGCCGCAAAATAAAATCTTTTTTTTGTTCCCCAGTGTTATCAATATAAAAGCTAGCGCACATCAAGAAATTACAGGAAAACACACTTTATTCATGCTCATAAATATGTAACGCAAAGACATTCATATTAGAAGAAACCTCTTGTAAATTACAAATAAGATAACTTTGTAATGGCGCACAGATACAACCATCATGACTCACGTTGTTGTACGGTGAAACCGTGACTATATATCTTGTATTTTTTTGTTCAGAACATAAGAGTTATGGCATGTGTAAGATCGCATGTTATTCTTTGTTTGCAGTTAATGTTACGTTTCTTCCTCTGAAGAATAACATGTTATCATTCAAGTTTTTGAAGGATCACTTCACATGTGATTGGAACGTTATCATTGGTTTGTCATCAATAAGTGTTTAATGTGCTCCCGGAATAGCATGTGATAAGGTTCAAAATAATACAAATGTAAACTAATGAATTGTGATCAGCACACAAATAGTTTGCTACAGTTTAGCAACGTGTTTGTTGCATCTTGTAGTTTTAAGTGTTCAGCGATTATGACTCAAGTTCCTCTTTCATTCTTTCTAATGCAATATACTGGCAGAATTTGACAATGCATAATGCCATACTTAAGAGTATTGTAGAAGGTATATGCTTAGTGCCTCCCGATGACATAGTGATAACCCTGCCACCTTGTAATCAGAGGGTCCCGGGTTCAATCCTCGGTGGAGGCACAGTGGTTCAGATCCCACCTTAAGGAAACTGAAGGTTCAGTCCCGATTGGCCTATTCGAGCATAAAATGGATTTAAACAAACGTTGTTCGATTTTCAATAGACGTGGGTGATTGGCAAGTTTTTCTTTTGAGAATTCAAGGGACAGTGCGGAGTCGCATAATGTGCATCAAGTGAATGTAATGAACTTAACTATGATTTAAATATCAATTTCTAACATACAATCTTTCTAAGGCGTTATGATTTACTGGTCTATGCGCGTGTAAGTTGTCTAATAGTAATTTTTGCTTTACTATTGTAGCATAATTGCCTTTGGAGAAGGAACTGGTGACTACATGCATAATACAGAAAGGTGAAGTCTCAAGGCTGCAAATTATACTCAAGACCTAGGTCGCATTCAAATATGATCAAGTGTGCCTGCCTGCACGCGCGCGCCCGTGTATTATATCCATATCAGTCGTGTTTCCTTACATCGTACGTCACATAATCCTGTAAAACATGCACATCATGTCCCAACCGAAAGATTTGCAGCGGGATATTTTCATTTTGTTCACTAGGTTTCAAGGCTTACTTCAGCGTGTTTTATCTCCACGAGGTCACTTCGTGTCACACATGCACGCATGGCTAACCGTGACGCCTATGACAAAGAGGTGAGATAATGAAAACGCAACATGCACCGGTGACACAGCAGAAATGCGTATCTGTGAACAAACTAAAGCATGACTTCATAAGTTCAGTCGCGATCAAGAGCAAGTCGGAGTCCTGAATTAAACAGTATGTAAACGTACACTTTGTCAGCCATTTTTTCAGCTGCATTGGGGTATTTACATGCAAGCTGAATTCATATGTACCAGAAACGCCGATTTTACGGTAACTTTCCCATAACAGATGGCAGCATGAGTGCAATGTTGCCAGATCTCCGCGTAAATATAACCAAGTTAGATACATACAGGTTGGTCTATTAGGTATTTGTTGATGTATGCTCCAAAAACATCAGTTCCTTCTGATATCCCTGTTAAAGATATACTCGGATGCGCCTTTTAAAAAGTTTGCCCAGCATATGCACAGATAAAATGTACACTAAAGTCGTTCATATTTTTACTTACACCAAACTGATCCAAATACACTGAAATTTATGTGTTTGAAATGCATATGATTGCATCGCATTCAAAGTGGAAAGACTGCCTTACTTCACAATATGTATATTTGGATGCCATCATTCGTTGGGTAAAACTGCGTCGTAATTGTGGAGTGTGTGGAAGATAAATTAATACTAATGACTTAGCCAAACTTACTCCCTGCTTTTTAAAATATAATCGTAATTATACCATTGCAAGCGGGCAACACGGCACGTTACATAACATGCAAATCTGTGCATAAGATGTACTTAAAAAGTTTTGCATGACAGAGAAATGAGCGATAGTAACATTTTCTCAGTAGCTTGGGATATCTTAGCGCAAAGTTAGAATTAGCTCTCGTGCAAGGTCGCTGTGGCAGTAAATAATATATATTTCAGGAAAACCGTTATGTTCCTATAAACTTCAACAGCATTCGGATTTTTTTTTCGAGCTGTATAAGCCTCGGTTGGAAGGGATTTTTCTCAGCCGTAAATGTAGCTATGTACTGCTACTTTTTGCACCGTAATCGTGTTTGGATTGTTATGCTCTTTTTAAAAATCCCAAGCGGAGTCCTTGACATCTACATTTCAAAGGGTATGACGTAATTCTAGGTGCTTTTCTTCTCACCTGCATCTCACTTCCTTGCTTGCCTCCCCTCACTTCCCTCCCGTCAACAACCAGGTCGATGCTTGCTTTCTTCGAGGCTTTTTTTTTTTAGGGTGGAGGTATCACCTGAAGTTTCCCCCTCTCTCATACACACATTGCTTAACGTGGTATAGGCTCAAACGTAAAAGCAGTACACGCATTGTCACGTGTCAGGGTATCTGTTGTGCAATGTGATACATGTGTGAATATTGTCTAATGTACAACGCCTCCTTCACCAGTTGTTGTTATAGGATCCCACCTCTCCTTCAACTAGCTATCCGGGTCCAGCAACTTTGTGAGAGAGGAATTGTAGTAATTTTACATAATATAAGCCATATAACCTATTGTCTTCTTTTAGACCTCCCCTTTGGAGGCGTATAAAGTTTCAGATCCTACGTATATCATTGATTAGCCTATCTGTGTACAAAGCGAACTTAAAAAAGAAAGCTGAAAAAAAAACTTTTGTTTTGAATAGACACAGTCATAAAATGTAACAATTAATAGAATCAACATAACTGCATAAACTCGTTGAGCACATACTAAAAGAAACCTCTGGTTTTAATTCAGGAATAGGCTACTATTGGTATGTCGGTCTGATTTGTAGAAATTGTTCTGCAATATATTAATATATGGAAGCGATCTCTACCGGAAAACATTTCTTAAGCGTGATATAACTTGCGACTAGTTAAAATGTCTTACAGCTATACTGATTTAATTATTTAAATAATTTATAATACAATACTACATACAGTATAATATAATAAAAAACTCTGAACTTAATAATGCGCCCTCAGTTATTTACAAAGAAAACTTACCAATACGGGAATACATGCGTTAATATTATTTTTGATAACCAGGATTTGTATAGTTAGGACTTGTGAGTTAACTGTCCCAGAAAGTTAAGAAATTAAAACAACATCGTTATTTCTGCTAAGCTCTCTCAATCGGGTCTATGATCTTTATTTATTTTTTTAGCGAAAATACAAGTGTCAAAATCCATTTTTTTAGTGCTCCCCAAAGTGTTGAAGTTACGCTTTTTATTAATTAAATGAACATGTAAATAGCAGTACCTTAAATTTAATTGGACACTTTTAGCTGCTGTTTCTTTGCCATTTTAAAAAATCATAATTTGAAACTTAAAAGTAACTTACTCGACCATTTTTCAGTGTGCTTATTGAAGCCCACTTGAAATTGGAAGATAATACAAGAAGCAACATTGGAAAGAGTTGGCAGTGTACCTTCGTGCTGAGTGTACATTGAAACGTGAAGATTGTACAACGAAGATTACATTGATTGAAAAATATTCTCTCAATCCACGTGATCTATGCATTAGATATACCGAAAACATAAAACAGAAGACACAACGGTGAATATGTATTATTTAATAATATGCGCGGCAATAGCAGGTCTTGCGTTTCGAAACTGGACCTTGAAATGCACACACCGATCTGCATCTAATGAACATATGCAAATGAAATACACATTTGCATGTAAACGCGATGCTACATGTGCACTGATAAGTCTTTGTATTAAAGGAGGAGTTATTTAGTAACTTTCCTACCAATTTCCTTTTTCCTTGTGTGTGGCAATGAGCAGGGGCATATTTACAATTTAATTTAGAAAAAGTGGGGTGAGCTAAGGTCTTTTATTTCTTTTACGGTGTAAATTTGTATAGTTCTTTTCCCAATGTTCATAGCCTACGATTGCATACATTAGAAAGTCATTATATATATGAGTATTTCTTTGAAATATTATTTTTTATATCAATAAAATATCATAGCCGTAAGATTTTTTTCTGCCTTAGAAAGTTAAGTTGAAGTCTTGCAATGTTGACCACCATATCATTTTTTTAGGTCCCATAACAGCAGTGTTTCAATTGAAGGATTGCCATAAAATTCCCCTTTCCTTCCCACTTTTTCCTTTGCCAGACTGTGTAGTTCAACTTCATTCTAAACGAATATTCACTAAAATTGTGTGGAAGTAAGTTAGTATTTTCCAGTTGATTTCGCAGACACATAAGTAAACAACAAGAAGAATGACAACACCAATGCCTGACAACAAACTTCTGAGAATGCATGCTACTGTAATGAGAGAAAGCAGAAAAGCACACGAAGAAATTGATTGAACCCTAATTTGCAAACAATATGTAGGACAATCAGTTAATAGAACAATCAAACAATACTGTTTTTATTCCTTAGTTTATAAGATTATCAGTTGAATTTAAATTAATTTTCCTTCGGTAAACTAAAATAAATCAAAGTAAATATGCAACAACGTCAGAACATAAAAAACGAGGGGAAAAAACACAAACTTATTGAGAATACAGAGGAAGGAGGGGAAGAAATGTGAAAGGAGAGTGAGAAGAAAGGAACTAGGGAATAGGAGAGGAAAGGATATAGAAATGAACAAGGGAGGTGAGTAAGGAAGAAAGGAGATAGGCAATGAGGGTGAGAAGAGAAGTCTGAAATGTAGAAAGCAGACACAAGAAGACAAAAAGATCGTTAAAAAGGGAGAAAGGAATGAGGGGTGAAGAAAATATTTAAATGCGTAAATGGAAGGAGTACATTTGTGACGATAAACATGGGAAGGTATGCAATATTTGAATAGAAGTGAAGACAGTAGGCTGTGATTTTCCTTGTCCAAGGGGGGGCAAACGACTCCCCTTGACCCTCTCTGCGGGTACCCATGAGTGAAAGTTATAGGCTAACTGTACTACTGATAAAGTTTTGTTGAAGCGTAAATCCTGACGCAAATTACAAGTATGTTTTTCAAATAGTGAACTATATTTTTTTATAAATATACCCCAGTTATCACGTGTTTGTTGCTATTGATATTGTAATGAAATAATTTGAAAATACTTTACTACGTCATAACTTTAAAAATATCTAAATACAAAAAGAAAAGGGAAAATCCCGTCTGCTTGTTACATTTTCTTCTCATCAAATAGTGCAGTGGTTTAGAAATAGGCCATTATTTTTCTTAGAAGCACAAACCGTATCAAGCTGCAAGATACACATGCTTCCAGTGTGTTACACAGTCAGTTGTTTAGCTTATCTCACATAGGAGTGGAAAGAAAAGAGCGAGGCCGCAACTGTCACCTTGACTCGACTCCTTTGTTTCAAACATAAAAAGACATAGTTACATTAACATCCGATAACCTGTTGCAGATATTGTTATCAGGTGCCTTGCACAATAAGCAATTGGAAAGTTGAAGTGTGTGCACGTTTGTCAATGTGAGGACTCTGGTGGTGTTGGATGAAACCCTTCGTCTAAGGTGTGTGTGTGTGTGTGTGAGTGTGTGTTTTCCAGGAATATATCTATATCAATACATTTTCCCCCACTGTTCCATGATGGTTACGCATTGCCGATTTGTTTTTAAAAGTAAGTAAACGGAACGCGTGAAGTGTTTGGTCGAATAGACTTGTCGTGTTACTTAACAGTGTAATACGTAGATTTGCGATTGCGAAGATACGCTAGAATGAAATTGACTTGGCAACTGTTAAACATTTTAAAACACTAACTTAGGACCTATAATTCGTGCGATATACAAATCTATATTTGTAAATAAGACTGTAATTAGAGGGATTTCAGTCAATGTAAGTTTATTCTGTTGTAGGTTGTGTGCTTTACACATTCTTACAAATTTGTAAAAACATTCCACAGTTCCGACTTGCACTTGGCGTCAAAGTGTATAGGAAAATGTGAGACAACTGAACACACGAAATCGAGTACACGAATGCGTATTTCCTGAGCTTCTTTCCTCGTCATAAATAATAAACGCATTTACAGTTTCTGGGTTCAAGGAAATTGGAAATTCACTATACAAACTAAGGTCCGATGTTCCAAGATGAGCAATTTTACTATTTTGAATTCACTACAATAGAAACACAAAAAATACAGATAATAAAATGATTATATATAGATTGCCAGTTAAGATTTTGAAACAACACAAGATATTCGACTATAACGATTGTCTGTAGCTGCAGCAGTTTAGTGTAGTTGTTCCATATTTGCTTTGTTTATTGTAATCTCAAGTTTATCAAGCTTTAGTTCAAGTGAACAGTGTTTCATAGGCATGCAGAGAGTTTTGCCTGCCTGCTTGTTAACCTTCCTCCTAATAATGCGTATACGTTTGAGTTCGTTTTAAGTCCACTTTATGCACAACTAGGCTAATAATGCCTACATGTTTGCGTGTGTGTTTTTAATATGGTTTGTTGCATACTATAAAATAAATTATGAGTTACAGGGAATAAGGGTACTACCGGAGTTCAAGTGACTATATCAGCCTGTGTTTAAGTCGCAGTTGTGATTTGTAACGGTCGGTGTCGAGCTGTTGCGTGTGAAGTGCTTATCTTAACTCATGCTTGATATTCGTTCTTTGATGTATTCTTCGTGAGGGTTAATCTTTTCCCTGAACAGAACAAGGTCGTACATTGTAAACAAAACAGAACACTTGCGTTACTAGGATTTTTTAAAACTTTATTGCGACGATTGACATTCGTGATGATTTTCTCTCTCTTTCTGATTTTTATGTGTTCAAGCGTTGCATGTTTGAAATTAAGCAACGTACATTTCCTTATATTAATTTTGCTTCACGTAGTATGCTACGATACTGAGGTTTAATGCCGAGCTCCCACTGAAGCGCCAGACAGCATACTTTTAGAAAAAAAATATTTCAGAAACGGAATGGAAAATGAAATATCTGAGTACCCCAGCAAAAAAGGGGTGAGGGAGCCTACCGTTCAGGGTATAACCGCAACATGGACGCCATATTGAAATCCGCCATCTTGGGTACAGGTCAAGTGTATTCAAATTAGGTTAGTTTTTTTTTATCCATGACACATACCATTTGATTTGTTCCATATTTGACAGTTTTGTGCCTTGTACAGCCAACAGCAAAGATAATAAGTAACTTGTACATCACTTTTTTTTTCTTACATATGCTGTGTCGTTTAAAGGAATGGGATTCTGTTGATGCGAGCATATGGTATATTCTGCTTTTATTGACGTTTTTATTTCAATTAATGACCATCACATAGTAGAAAACAGACTGAATGAAAATGGTGATGACAATTCGCCCACTATTTCTTTTGCCGTTGGTTATACAACTCTCATCTGAGAAATTTTCCAGACACAAAAGTGTTTTAGGACTTGGACGAGCTCAAACAAATATTTTCCTACAAAGCACCAACAGTACATGTTTGCTGAAACAAATCGCGTAGCGGAAATGACCACCAAGTTGGCTTCCATCCTGTATGTACTGGGCTACTATAAAACAGTTTGCTCTGCAATCTGTTTTCAAACTAAAGGGGGCGGATATGTAACGGTTTTCCGCATGAAATGGTTACTAATTTTCCCCCTTTTGCTTGTAACGGTGCTCATCTGCCTTGCCCTTGAGTTGGCAGCGCTGTGGAAAGGAAACCTTGACGGCGTTTCTTCTGAAGGGAAATTGTTTGCACGCCATTTGCTTCTTACATCATATTTCCATTGTAAGTGGAGCACCTCACCTGTGCATTACGGAGGCCTGGGGAAGTTTGGTCGCCTCGTGGTGAGTACAATGTTGCTTCAAGTCGCCTCCGTTGACAGATGTCACGGATAGTTTCCGAAGAACTGGACCTTGTCTTTCTTGATCTAACGATGTAGCTCTTTGGGATACCTTAGCATGGCAACACCACCGCCGATAGGGAGGGAGGGAGAACGTGTCCCCTTCAACAATTCAGTTGTGGATTTACTTGGAACGGGGCCTAAAACATACTGAATTCGGGCGCATCTTTTTTTAAAAGTTAACTGGTTATTATTAACATCGTAACATGGTCAATGTGATAGCAAGCGTCGAATGTAATTGAAAATCCATTGAATTTTATTCCGTCTAAAAATAATAATAAATTGCGGTAGGGAGTTGGTCATGATTCTTGGTTTCCCACATAATATCCATGAACATTAAGGACGTCAGAAAACATTTGGAAGAACGACGTGGGGGGGTTAACAAAAATCCCAAGACGTTCGAAAGTCAGTACAGAATATTAAAGTCTGTATGGTAATAATGCCATTATATGTTAATGACCAAATATCTGTCTAGAAACATCTGTCAAAAGTTACTGGGACATTTACAATACTCTAGAGTTAGAATTTAAAAGTATGCTTGTTAATGTACGAAACTGAGACGTAACAGCTTTTATTCAAATTTGATTTATTCTTTATGGTAGAAAGATAGATAATGATAAAAATTGCAGCTGTGGGCACTATAAATATATTTGTAGAAACTGTCTTTAAAATTACACGAAATAAATTATGCAACTTTTTAGTGTGTGTCTGTGTGTTTGGGGAGATCATCCTGCCGCCCCTTCATTGTCTCCACTTTCTGTGGAGCTTGCTTTATGTTAAAGAATGTGCGTGTAGCTGATGATCAGATCTACAAATACGATTCACTTTTCACACCAAAAAATGCCTTCATTTTTTTTAAAATTCCAGCAATCTTAATTTATTTCCATTGAGGGTCAGGTGTAGATGATCTGAATTAAACACAATTGCAATAAAGTTTTGCCTCTTTCATTGTTGCACCTAACTGTTGAGCTAACTCAGCCACCTCAGAAAGTTTGTACATTAGAAGTTACAGATTTTATGATTATGATCCAATGGCATATTCTGTAAATTTGACCTGGTTTATCGCAACAGTTCTTATTTATTATACTCACCGTTTCAGATTAATTGCATATAATAGAAATAAAATACCAATGTAGGTAAAACTGAAGCCCGACAACTTGAAATTTTCTGGCAGTTTGTATAGTTTTCATTAAATTTCCCTTTTTAACTAAAATTGGACCTGGATTTCCCTGCAACAAGGGAAATTTCCAAACTTTGAAAATGTATATCATGAAAACGTAAGAGATATTTACACCTGGTTTTCTGCACTAAACTGATCATGTACGCTATCACTGGGTTAATAAATTTATTTTAGCATTTATCCAAATAAAAGCAATTACATTATTTGAAAAAAAAAACATTGTTAATTTGAAGAGAACGTCTGAGAATTGATTTTCAACAATAAATACCAACTCTTAACAATTTGTGGGATCATTTGTTGGTGTTTGACTTGTGGTAAAACAGTTGCTTTGTGAGGTACAGCAGAAGCAGGGGATTTTTCTTGGAAAACTTCTTGCATCTGAGTGTAATAATAAGTAGTAAAATACTGTTCAGCAAAGCACACACGCTGCTCCAAAATATACGCCATGCTGAATCAATTAAAAAATTAGGCACAGTAGCAGCGAAAGTGAGCGAAGATAATTCAGGATAACCACTGTCAGTGTAGAATTCTCTCAAGAGTTCAATTTCGGCACAAAATCTTCATTTATGATTTTTCATGTAAATGTAAGGCCAATACTTAGGCACTTGTTGCATGCGTCTGTTGACAATATTTCGATCTGCTTGTGTTGCCATCTACGGGGATATGTCCCACAAATGTCACTTTCTCACTCAAACCATAAAATCGCCAGTCAAAAATCCATGAAATATTGCTCATGACCAATATTGATCGTAAATGATAGATTGACATGGTATCAGTCATCAGACATCTAATTATGACCCTTCGATAATTTCGTAGATATTTTTCTCTCAAAAGTTCATTTCTGGAAAAAAATTTAACCCTGCCTTCCGCCAGTTATTAATTTATCTAATTTTTTGTATGACGTAAACTGATAATTTTATGCAATGAAAAATATCTCAATGGATGAGGCTTTATAATGCAGAAACCCTGGTGTAAATATCTCTTACGGTTTTCATGATATACATTTTCAAAGTTTGGGTTGTGCGACTTTTGAAACATTCTGTATAAGAAGCTGAGCATCACGGTATTCAAAACATCGATAAACATTTGAGAAAGCAGGACAAAAACAAATCCAAAATTCTTGACTTTTTCATGATTTTTTCTTGACCTTCCCCCCTCTTTTCTTAACATTTATTTAATGCCCCCCCCTTTCCTGCTTAGGTACAGTTGGAAATTAAGAAAATATATATTTTTATTCAATGAAAGACCCCTACCACAAGGCTGGTTACGATGAACACTGAAGCTGTATTTTAACAAGAGATTTAGACTCGCTTTTGTTATTAATGCATGTAAAAATTAATGCTTCAGACTTCATCCTGGATGGGAAATGTCCACATTACTGTATTTCATATTTTTCGAAAACTTTACGCATGCAAGAATGTAATTCTTAAGAAATAAAGTGTCAAAGTCCCAACCAGGAATATAAAAATGTAAATTCATTGTACTGTAAAACAAAGCAAACATTCTTGACCACAAGTATAAGTTCTAGACCTACCTGTTATTTCTTGACTGGTCGACATCATGATATAAGAATTTCTTTTTTTGATTGATTGATTGAGTTGGTGTTATAATACCACTTTATGTACAGTAAGGCTAATCGGGTCTGGACCTACAGTTTAAAGTGGGATCCGAACCACTATGCCTCAACCGGGTATCGAACCCGGGGCCCCTTGATTACAAAGCGACGACGCTACCACTGCGCTATCGGGGATGCACTGATATAAGAAGTCGATCATGAGCTGCATACAACACAGAGTATTTGAAGGAGTTCCTTCAAGTTCTTGCCGCAATGCATTTTGTGCATTAGGCTTAACACCTTGACGCTTGATGCAATTCGGGCAATTACAGCGCCTATAAAAGTTGCGTTACTCCTGTAGCAAGCAACCTGCTTTTAATGACTAAGTGAAAACTGCCTGTTATGGGCCACGAATGTGGGGTGGTTGTGGCAATTTCACTTTCCGAATCGGTTTCGAACGCGGCCATGGGAACGGTCTGAAGGAGCGATTCGTTTCCAGTGCTTGATATTACGGAACGAGTGTTCCTTCTCGGTGAAAATAAAATATGGATATGAAAAGGGAGGGGCTGGGCTAGGACATTTCCCAAGGAGAAAATACGTTCGAAATATGTTTGATGGTGTGTCTGATAGGGGTAACGTATAATGCGGAACGCAACTGAGGATCAGAGGCGCAACCACGAATTGTGTGTGTGTGTGGGGGGGTCTCAAGTACCAGGATAAACGTACCAATAATAATAATGATAATAATAATAATAAAAACAATTATAATGACATTATTATTATTATTGTTATTATTATTACTAGTGGCAGTAGTATCAAAGACGTGATTATCTTCATAAATTACGCAAAAAAGGGGGTAGAAGTCGGTGCTAAAGCATTTGTTTGGAACAAACGATTTGAAATATTTATTTAACACGTTCAATTTCGCATTAGTTAATAATGGAAAACAAACACACAAACAGTATTTTTGAATGGCAGAAAATGAGCAAGAAAATGTTACGAAATTTTATTTGCATAAAATTTGAAATCAAGGGGGGCAATTGCTCCTCTGTGCCCCCTGCAGGTGGGCCGTCACCTTTGCCCCTCCTAGAATTGACTTCCGTCGAAGGTGAACCCCCCCCCTGTGGTTGCGCCACTGCTGAGGATGATTTTGATGAAAGATTTGTTGAACTAGGAGAACTGAGCAAAAAAGAGGTTGAGGTGACATTGGAATCCGGGACTTACTAGGAGGAAAGCATAATGATTGCCAAAAGTAAATTTTACCTATCTTCAGTAATTACATATGGGGTTCACTCAATGACGTACAGCGAAAGATATCCAGGGGAAACATGGTACAAATATGTCATAAGAAAAATTAAAAACCTGACGTCAGTGGCTTTTTAAAGGTAAAAATTAAAGAAACTGCGTGCTTCGTAAGTGGAAATTATCTATGATATTTCGTGCAGTTCATATTACCTTGACCGCACAACAGCACAGTCCGAAATTTCTGCGCACTTGATAAAATTTGAACGTAGAAATAACAACAATACTATTTTTTTCATGGTTATGAATGTTATTATACAATAATAAGTACTAAAAATTATAGAAATAAACCAATTTTATTACAAATGTATTATTATTATTAATATCGTGATATACCTGGAAATACACTTTCACTTGATCCACCATATGAATGAATATCCTGCACAACTATTTTTCATTATTTTCTTGCACATTTCATACAGTCAGTGTACTGAAATGCATAGTTATTCTATTTTGTTACTAACATTTACACACACAAGTTAGGGGAAAATTTTAGTCGAAGTTTGTGGTGCGAACTCTCATATAACACTCAAATTCTTGGAAGTTTGACAACTGTAGAACTATTTATCCTCAACATTAAATGGTAGAACATTGAACTATAACCTGATTCCTTTACACTATTTTTTTTTCGATTTAACAAATTTTTACGTTTGTTATTGTATTCGAAAACTAACTAACTGAACTCTATTCTGTTTGTTAATTTATGTTTTCAAGTTCACTTTGTGCACAGAAAGGCTAATCGGTACTGTACCTGCAGTTTATGGTGGAATCCGAACCACTATGTAACAATCGGGTATCGAACCCGGGACCCCTTGATTACAAGGCGACGACGTTACCACTACGCCATCAGGAAGGCTTTACTTCTTTTATTTACAATACAAATAAGCTGTCTTCCTTTTTCTAATTTGAAATGAACGATCGAATCGAACTGTAACTCACGCATCAGATGAACAGGCAGAGGTTTCCAACTCTACGAACGCGACCAACGAAGCCTCCCACTTCGCCCACTCCCTACTTTCCTCCCCTCTTACAACGCTACAGCATAGCTCCTCACTCTGCAGTCCATATGTGCATACGGCAGCACTCTTCCAGGCGGGTAGACCAGGCCTCGATGACATCAGTTCTGTCTTAAGCAGGGTTGTTATAAGGTCCAAGAACCCAATAATTCTAAGGGATTCTGTGGGGTTCTGGAACAGAACCAGAACCTTTTTTTCCCGCACAATTTAAATTCGGTCCAAGTTGAGTGTTGTTTCATTTCAATATTGAACTTGGATCGCATTTAAATTGATCCGGAAAATAGGTTCTGGGACCAAATGTACTTTACGGTCCACAACCCATTTAGGCTTGCTGAATTCCTCTCACTGACCGGAATTGCACTTATTTCTAATTAGTGGACCTTTCACAACCCTGGTCTCAAGTACTTCTTTACAACAAACATATTTTGTCTCTTGAGTTGTCCCGGTGAAGGCACATAGTGGTTCGGATCCCACTTCAAACTGTAGGTCCAGTCCCGATTAGCTTTACTGTGCATAAAGTGGACATAAAACACCAAATCAATCAATCAAAAAATCTCTTGAGTTGTAATGAAACCCACTTGTTAAACCAATACTACATCGTGACATAAGCTAGGAAAGCATGTGTTATATTCTGTGTTATGTTGAGTTGAATTATTTGGGCATAGAAATCATTATTGATTGGTTCACGTTTCTGCCACTTTTGGCTACATGATGAAATTAATGAAGGGACACTAGCAAAGAACACCCGGGATCAATCTGATCAATCTGAATCTGAATCAATTAAAAAATTAGGCACAGTAGCAGCGAAAGTGAGCGAAGATAATTCAGGATAACCACTGTCAGTGTAGAATTCTCTCAAGAGTTCAATTTCGGCACAAAATCTTCATTTATGATTTTTCATGTAAATGTAAGGCCAATACTTAGGCACTTGTTGCATGCGTCTGTTGACAATATTTCGATCTGCTTGTGTTGCCATCTACGGGGATATGTCCCACAAATGTCACTTTCTCACTCAAACCATAAAATCGCCAGTCAAAAATCCATGAAATATTGCTCATGACCAATATTGATCGTAAATGATAGATTGACATGGTATCAGTCATCAGACATCTAATTATGACCCTTCGATAATTTCGTAGATATTTTTCTCTCAAAAGTTCATTTCTGGAAAAGAATTTAACCCTGCCTTCCGCCAGTTATTAATTTATCTAATTTTTTGTATGACGTAAACTGATAATTTTATGCAATGAAAAATATCTCAATGGATGAGGCTTTATAATGCAGAGACCCTGGTGTAAATATCTCTTACGGTTTTCATGATATACATTTTCAAAGTTTGGGTTGTGCGACTTTTGAAACATTCTGTATAAGAAGCTGAGCATCACGGTATTCAAAACATCGATAAACATTTGAGAAAGCAGGACAAAAACAAATCCAAAATTCTTGACTTTTTCATGATTTTTTCTTGACCTTCCCCCCTCTTTTCTTAACATTTATTTAATGCCCCCCCCTTTCCTGCTTAGGTACAGTTGGAAATTAAGAAAATATATATTTTTATTCAATGAAAGACCCCTACCACAAGGCTGGTTACGATGAACACTGAAGCTGTATTTTAACAAGAGATTTAGACTCGCTTTTGTTATTAATGCATGTAAAAATTAATGCTTCAGACTTCATCCTGGATGGGAAATGTCCACATTACTGTATTTCATATTTTTCGAAAACTTTACGCATGCAAGAATGTAATTCTTAAGAAATAAAGTGTCAAAGTCCCAACCAGGAATATAAAAATGTAAATTCATTGTACTGTAAAACAAAGCAAACATTCTTGACCACAAGTATAAGTTCTAGACCTACCTGTTATTTCTTGACTGGTCGACATCATGATATAAGAATTTCTTTTTTTGATTGATTGATTGAGTTGGTGTTATAATACCACTTTATGTACAGTAAGGCTAATCGGGTCTGGACCTACAGTTTAAAGTGGGATCCGAACCACTATGCCTCAACCGGGTATCGAACCCGGGGCCCCTTGATTACAAAGCGACGACGCTACCACTGCGCTATCGGGGATGCACTGATATAAGAAGTCGATCATGAGCTGCATACAACACAGAGTATTTGAAGGAGTTCCTTCAAGTTCTTGCCGCAATGCATTTTGTGCATTAGGCTTAACACCTTGACGCTTGATGCAATTCGGGCAATTACAGCGCCTATAAAAGTTGCGTTACTCCTGTAGCAAGCAACCTGCTTTTAATGACTAAGTGAAAACTGCCTGTTATGGGCCACGAATGTGGGGTGGTTGTGGCAATTTCACTTTCCGAATCGGTTTCGAACGCGGCCATGGGAACGGTCTGAAGGAGCGATTCGTTTCCAGTGCTTGATATTACGGAACGAGTGTTCCTTCTCGGTGAAAATAAAATATGGATATGAAAAGGGAGGGGCTGGGCTAGGACATTTCCCAAGGAGAAAATACGTTCGAAATATGTTTGATGGTGTGTCTGATAGGGGTAACGTATAATGCGGAACGCAACTGAGGATCAGAGGCGCAACCACGAATTGTGTGTGTGTGTGGGGGGGTCTCAAGTACCAGGATAAACGTACCAATAATAATAATGATAATAATAATAATAAAAACAATTATAATGACATTATTATTATTATTGTTATTATTATTACTAGTGGCAGTAGTATCAAAGACGTGATTATCTTCATAAATTACGCAAAAAAGGGGGTAGAAGTCGGTGCTAAAGCATTTGTTTGGAACAAACGATTTGAAATATTTATTTAACACGTTCAATTTCGCATTAGTTAATAATGGAAAACAAACACACAAACAGTATTTTTGAATGGCAGAAAATGAGCAAGAAAATGTTACGAAATTTTATTTGCATAAAATTTGAAATCAAGGGGGGCAATTGCTCCTCTGTGCCCCCTGCAGGTGGGCCGTCACCTTTGCCCCTCCTAGAATTGACTTCCGTCGAAGGTGAACCCCCCCCCTGTGGTTGCGCCACTGCTGAGGATGATTTTGATGAAAGATTTGTTGAACTAGGAGAACTGAGCAAAAAAGAGGTTGAGGTGACATTGGAATCCGGGACTTACTAGGAGGAAAGCATAATGATTGCCAAAAGTAAATTTTACCTATCTTCAGTAATTACATATGGGGTTCACTCAATGACGTACAGCGAAAGATATCCAGGGGAAACATGGTACAAATATGTCATAAGAAAAATTAAAAACCTGACGTCAGTGGCTTTTTAAAGGTAAAAATTAAAGAAACTGCGTGCTTCGTAAGTGGAAATTATCTATGATATTTCGTGCAGTTCATATTACCTTGACCGCACAACAGCACAGTCCGAAATTTCTGCGCACTTGATAAAATTTGAACGTAGAAATAACAACAATACTATTTTTTTCATGGTTATGAATGTTATTATACAATAATAAGTACTAAAAATTATAGAAATAAACCAATTTTATTACAAATGTATTATTATTATTAATATCGTGATATACCTGGAAATACACTTTCACTTGATCCATCATATGAATGAATATCCTGCACAACTATTTTTCATTATTTTCTTGCACATTTCATACAGTCAGTGTACTGAAATGCATAGTTATTCTATTTTGTTACTAACATTTACACACACAAGTTAGGGGAAAATTTTAGTCGAAGTTTGTGGTGCGAACTCTCATATAACACTCAAATTCTTGGAAGTTTGACAACTGTAGAACTATTTATCCTCAACATTAAATGGTAGAACATTGAACTATAACCTGATTCCTTTACACTATTTTTTTTTCGATTTAACAAATTTTTACGTTTGTTATTGTATTCGAAAACTAACTAACTGAACTCTATTCTGTTTGTTAATTTATGTTTTCAAGTTCACTTTGTGCACAGAAAGGCTAATCGGTACTGTACCTGCAGTTTATGGTGGAATCCGAACCACTATGTAACAATCGGGTATCGAACCCGGGACCCCTTGATTACAAGGCGACGACGTTACCACTACGCCATCAGGAAGGCTTTACTTCTTTTATTTACAATACAAATAAGCTGTCTTCCTTTTTCTAATTTGAAATGAACGATCGAATCGAACTGTAACTCACGCATCAGATGAACAGGCAGAGGTTTCCAACTCTACGAACGCGACCAACGAAGCCTCCCACTTCGCCCACTCCCTACTTTCCTCCCCTCTTACAACGCTACAGCATAGCTCCTCACTCTGCAGTCCATATGTGCATACGGCAGCACTCTTCCAGGCGGGTAGACCAGGCCTCGATGACATCAGTTCTGTCTTAAGCAGGGTTGTTATAAGGTCCAAGAACCCAATAATTCTAAGGGATTCTGTGGGGTTCTGGAACAGAACCAGAACCTTTTTTTCCCGCACAATTTAAATTCGGTCCAAGTTGAGTGTTGTTTCATTTCAATATTGAACTTGGATCGCATTTAAATTGATCCGGAAAATAGGTTCTGGGACCAAATGTACTTTACGGTCCACAACCCATTTAGGCTTGCTGAATTCCTCTCACTGACCGGAATTGCACTTATTTCTAATTAGTGGACCTTTCACAACCCTGGTCTCAAGTACTTCTTTACAACAAACATATTTTGTCTCTTGAGTTGTCCCGGTGAAGGCACATAGTGGTTCGGATCCCACTTCAAACTGTAGGTCCAGTCCCGATTAGCTTTACTGTGCATAAAGTGGACATAAAACACCAAATCAATCAATCAAAAAATCTCTTGAGTTGTAATGAAACCCACTTGTTAAACCAATACTACATCGTGACATAAGCTAGGAAAGCATGTGTTATATTCTGTGTTATGTTGAGTTGAATTATTTGGGCATAGAAATCATTATTGATTGGTTCACGTTTCTGCCACTTTTGGCTACATGATGAAATTAATGAAGGGACACTAGCAAAGAACACCCGGGATCAATCTGATCAATCTGAATCTGAATCAATTAAAAAATTAGGCACAGTAGCAGCGAAAGTGAGCGAAGATAATTCAGGATAACCACTGTCAGTGTAGAATTCTCTCAAGAGTTCAATTTCGGCACAAAATCTTCATTTATGATTTTTCATGTAAATGTAAGGCCAATACTTAGGCACTTGTTGCATGCGTCTGTTGACAATATTTCGATCTGCTTGTGTTGCCATCTACGGGGATATGTCCCACAAATGTCACTTTCTCACTCAAACCATAAAATCGCCAGTCAAAAATCCATGAAATATTGCTCATGACCAATATTGATCGTAAATGATAGATTGACATGGTATCAGTCATCAGACATCTAATTATGACCCTTCGATAATTTCGTAGATATTTTTCTCTCAAAAGTTCATTTCTGGAAAAGAATTTAACCCTGCCTTCCGCCAGTTATTAATTTATCTAATTTTTTGTATGACGTAAACTGATAATTTTATGCAATGAAAAATATCTCAATGGATGAGGCTTTATAATGCAGAGACCCTGGTGTAAATATCTCTTACGGTTTTCATGATATACATTTTCAAAGTTTGGGTTGTGCGACTTTTGAAACATTCTGTATAAGAAGCTGAGCATCACGGTATTCAAAACATCGATAAACATTTGAGAAAGCAGGACAAAAACAAATCCAAAATTCTTGACTTTTTCATGATTTTTTCTTGACCTTCCCCCCTCTTTTCTTAACATTTATTTAATGCCCCCCCCTTTCCTGCTTAGGTACAGTTGGAAATTAAGAAAATATATATTTTTATTCAATGAAAGACCCCTACCACAAGGCTGGTTATGATGAACACTGAAGCTGTATTTTAACAAGAGATTTAGACTCGCTTTTGTTATTAATGCATGTAAAAATTAATGCTTCAGACTTCATCCTGGATGGGAAATGTCCACATTACTGTATTTCATATTTTTCGAAAACTTTACGCATGCAAGAATGTAATTCTTAAGAAATAAAGTGTCAAAGTCCCAACCAGGAATATAAAAATGTAAATTCATTGTACTGTAAAACAAAGCAAACATTCTTGACCACAAGTATAAGTTCTAGACCTACCTGTTATTTCTTGACTGGTCGACATCATGATATAAGAATTTCTTTTTTTGATTGATTGATTGAGTTGGTGTTATAATACCACTTTATGTACAGTAAGGCTAATCGGGTCTGGACCTACAGTTTAAAGTGGGATCCGAACCACTATGCCTCAACCGGGTATCGAACCCGGGGCCCCTTGATTACAAAGCGACGACGCTACCACTGCGCTATCGGGGATGCACTGATATAAGAAGTCGATCATGAGCTGCATACAACACAGAGTATTTGAAGGAGTTCCTTCAAGTTCTTGCCGCAATGCATTTTGTGCATTAGGCTTAACACCTTGACGCTTGATGCAATTCGGGCAATTACAGCGCCTATAAAAGTTGCGTTACTCCTGTAGCAAGCAACCTGCTTTTAATGACTAAGTGAAAACTGCCTGTTATGGGCCACGAATGTGGGGTGGTTGTGGCAATTTCACTTTCCGAATCGGTTTCGAACGCGGCCATGGGAACGGTCTGAAGGAGCGATTCGTTTCCAGTGCTTGATATTACGGAACGAGTGTTCCTTCTCGGTGAAAATAAAATATGGATATGAAAAGGGAGGGGCTGGGCTAGGACATTTCCCAAGGAGAAAATACGTTCGAAATATGTTTGATGGTGTGTCTGATAGGGGTAACGTATAATGCGGAACGCAACTGAGGATCAGAGGCGCAACCACGAATTGTGTGTGTGTGTGGGGGGGTCTCAAGTACCAGGATAAACGTACCAATAATAATAATGATAATAATAATAATAAAAACAATTATAATGACATTATTATTATTATTATTATTATTATTACTAGTGGCAGTAGTATCAAAGACGTGATTATCTTCATAAATTACGCAAAAAAGGGGGTAGAAGTCGGTGCTAAAGCATTTGTTTGGAACAAACGATTTGAAATATTTATTTAACACGTTCAATTTCGCATTAGTTAATAATGGAAAACAAACACACAAACAGTATTTTTGAATGGCAGAAAATGAGCAAGAAAATGTTACGAAATTTTATTTGCATAAAATTTGAAATCAAGGGGGGCAATTGCTCCTCTGTGCCCCCTGCAGGTGGGCCGTCACCTTTGCCCCTCCTAGAATTGACTTCCGTCGAAGGTTTTGGGGGGGGCAATGCTCCCCCCCCCTGTGGTTGCGCCACTGCTGAGGATGATTTTGATGAAAGATTTGTTGAACTAGGAGAACTTAGGAGAACTGAGCAAAAAAGAGGTTGAGGTGACATTGGAATCCGGGACTTACTAGGAGGAAAGCATAATGATTACCAAAAGTAAATTTTACCTATCTTCAGTAATTACATATGGGGTTCACTCAATGACGTACAGCGAAAGATATCCAGGGGAAACATGGTACAAATATGTCATAAGAAAAATTAAAAACCTGACGTCAGTGGCTTTTTAAAGGTAAAAATTAAAGAAACTGCGTGCTTCGTAAGTGGAAATTATCTATGATATTTCGTGCATAGTTCATATTACCTTGACCGCACAACAGCACAGTCCGAAATTTCTGCGCACTTGATAAAATTTGAACGTAGAAATAACAACAATACTATTTTTTTCATGGTTATGAATGTTATTATACAATAATAACTACTAAAAATTATAGAAATAAACCAATTTTATTACAAATGTATTATTATTATTAATATCGTGATATACCTGGAAATACACTTTCACTTGATCCACCATATGAATGAATATCCTGCACAACTATTTTTCATTATTTTCTTGCACATTTCATACAGTCAGTGTACTGAAATGCATAGTTATTCTATTTTGTTACTAACATTTACACACACAAGTTAGGGGAAAATTTTAGTCGAAGTTTGTGGTGCGAACTCTCATATAACACTCAAATTCTTGGAAGTTTGACAACTGTAGAACTATTTATCCTCAACATTAAATGGTAGAACATTGAACTATAACCTGATTCCTTTACACTATTTTTTTTCGATTTAACAAATTTTTACGTTTGTTATTGTATTCGAAAACTAACTAACTGAACTCTATTCTGTTTGTTAATTTATGTTTTCAAGTTCACTTTGTGCACAGAAAGGCTAATCGGTACTGTACCTGAATCCAAACCACTATGTAACAATCGGGTATCGAACCCGGGACCCCTTGATTACAAGGCGACGACGTTACCACTACGCCATCAGGAAGGCTTTACTTCTTTTATTTACAATACAAATAAGCTGTCTTCCTTTTTCTAATTTGAAATGAACGATCGAATCGAACTGTAACTCACGCATCAGATGAACAGGCAGAGGTTTCCAACTCTACGAACGCGACCAACGAAGCCTCCCACTTCGCCCACTCCCTACTTTCCTCCCCTCTTACAACGCTACAGCATAGCTCCTCACTCTGCAGTCCATATGTGCATACGGCAGCACTCTTCCAGGCGGGTAGACCAGGCCTCGATGACATCAGTTCTGTCTTAAGCAGGGTTGTTATAAGGTCCAAGAACCCAATAATTCTAAGGGATTCTGTTGGGTTCTGGAACAGAACCAGAACCTTTTTTCCCGCACAATTTAAATTCGGTCCAAGTTGAGTATTGTTTCATTTCAATATTGAACTTGGACCGCATTTAAATTGATCCGGAAAATAGGTTCTGGGACCAAATGTACTTTACGGTCCACAACCCATTTAGGCTTGCTGAATTCCTCTCACTGACCGGAATTGCACTTATTTCTAATTAGTGGACCTTTCACAACCCTGGTCTCAAGTACTTCTTTGCAACAAACATATTTTGTCTCTTGAGTTGTCCCGGTGAAGGCACATAGTGGTTCGGATCCCACTTCAAACTGTAGGTCCAGTCCCGATTAGCTTTACTGTGCATAAAGTGGACTTAAAACACCAAATCAATCAATCAATCAATCTCTTGAGTTGTAATGAAACCCACTTGTTAAACCAATACTGCATCGTGACATAAGCTAGGAAAGCATGTGTTATATTCTGTGTTATGTTGAGTTGAATTATTTGGGCATAGAAATCATTATTGATTGGTTCACGTTTCTGCCACTTTTGGCTACATGATGAAATTAATGAAGGGACACTAGCAAAGAACACCCGGGATTCGATCCCAAGACCCTTGTCGTCGTAGTGCACTGTGGTAACAACTCCGCCATATGAACCATTAATACTTCTTTTTTTTTTTAAAAAAAAATGATTACGTGGAGTTCGTGTGTGAACACGCTTTAAAAACCGTAAGAGCGGTACTCAATATAAAAAATTAAAGAATTATTGATTCAATATAGTTTATATTTTTTTTACTTTTTCCACGTTCGTATATTTTTAAAATTAATAAAATTTATATTTTAACAGATTTCCCACATTTCTTCCATAACTTTATTTTCCTTATATACGAGGAGAGAACGTAGCCCCATACCCTTCCTCTTCGTTACACCCTCGAATGTGTGCTTTGTATATATGCAGAACTAACGTACTAGGGACGTTCAATATAAGTTTCCCTGTGCTATAAAATATTGTATAAAGCAATGCCATTAAAAAGAAGCACATGGTTGACAAGCGCCATCCTTCGTCTACAAGGAACAACAATCGATTCGTTATCAGACGTGAAGGCGCATGCGCTCAAGGGCGAAAAGTAAATGCTTGTTCGGAAAACGCGGGCTCGCGTCATAAGGAGTTCAGAAGCATGGATGCTAAGGGCGTTCTGCTGATGGACTTTTTGGAACGAGGAAGAACTATTAATGCTGACCGTTATTGTCAAACATTGGATAAACTGAAAAACGCAAATCGACATAAGCGACCAGGTCTCCTGTCAGCTGGTGTCATTCTTCTTGACGATAACGCTTGGCCCCACTCAGGAGTGCAAACACAACACAAAATTGAAGAATTGGGGTGGGAACAGCTGCCCCACCCTCCATACAGCCCCGATTTAGTGCCAAGTGATTTCCATCTTTTTCCGGTGTTAAAGTCTGAATTGCAAGGTTACCGTTTCGAAACAGATGACGAAGTGAAGCGGAATGTGAGAATAGTGCTCAATAGCCAGAGCCCTGATTTTCTTGCAAAGGGTATGGACAAATTGGTGCAACGGTGGGACAGATGCCTGAATCTCTATGGGGATTATGTGGAGAAGTGAGGAAGGATCCTCCTACACATCTATGTATAGTTTTCTAATGTATCTTAAAAATATTTTTTTTTACAGCATACGGAAACTTATAGATTGAACGACCCACGTAGATTCCTCATCTACGTTAAATATTTGTCTTTCTTTTATGACGCTCCCGTTTGTTCTCTCTACAGTTGCTGACGCGAGTAAAAGTTGATGTTTGACTGATCAAATATTTGACAGCCTAAACACAAACATTACATACACCATACGATTTGCCTTGCATTCGGGCTCAGGATCTTAGGTTAAGAGGGGGTTACACTAACAGCTAGACAATATTTGAAGTATGAACAGTCTCTGTATAATTTCTTTCCGGAATAGTTTTTTCTATCATTTTAACGTCATTTTAAGGATGGTTACAACGGTTTGTCCCCCAGATCGGGGAGCTCCCTCTCCACTCTGAAAACCATCTCCCAGTAACCTCACTTCCTTGTGGTGATTATTCCATTATCCGTTCTTTCTCACGTGTTGGACCTTTACGTTCCATCTGGGCGAACTTGTTTCCTCCTCCGTTTGATAAACTTGCCAAGGAAGAGCAGCAAGTGAAATATCGGGCGAAACCAGAACCAGATTGTAAGCTGGAGGGGAAGCGACGAACATCAGCCACGTGTTGACTGTCGAGCAGTCATCAAGTATACTGGATACTACACCACCCATCTCTGGTTGAGGTGCAAATTTTGCCGTTTGTAGACTGGCCGACTGCCAGGAGCGTCCCCCCACACTCTTTGTTCTTCTTGATAGATGCAAATTATAACCAAGTTATAGTCTGTGTGGGTTACCTGGACGACAGGATTTTTGTTTATTGATGGGGATGAATATGAAGTATATGTATAAATGAAGTGTTTATATTGTGCTATATTATGAGTTAATTTTAATGCAATTAAACCGGTGTCATCGTTTGGAGTTGTGTATAAGGACTTTTATTTAACTAGAAGTAAGTCTAAACAACGGGGAACATTTATATGGATGGATGAACATGGAGTAAATGTATACTTCAATACTTTTTTTATTGTTTTATATTATGTGTTAGTTTTACACAGGTGTTATCATCGTTCGGTGTTGTGCTTAATGACTTTTATTTATCATGAAGTAAGTTTCAACAACGGGGAGCGAGATGATATCACTTCTCTGACGCTATCACAGCCTTTTATGATTACTAACTTTCCCCTTCATAGTGCAAAGTACTGAATGCAAAATTAATTCGGGAATCTTTTCCTGACTTCAATGGCAATATTTACTTTGCTTTGATTTTCGTTATTAGTGTCGCTTTCCTGCCACTTTGGCTAATCGCGACGATGAGAATGAGTGGTGATATGAAAAGATGGATGAAGGGACAATCACAAACACATAGGGACAAAACAAGATTATGCTGGCTGTGAGTCCAGACGCCAGAACTTCGCTAGTCTGCAAAACGCAGTCCCGTGGAAGTGAGGTAGATGTTTGGGTGCTTATGGGAAGGTCACCCCTTACACCCTACGATGAGGATGGTTGATGATACGTTGAAATTGATGAAGGGACACTCACAAAGAGCACCCTTGCCCAGGCCGGGTGTCGAAGCTGGCACTCCTTGCGTCTTAGCGCGCTGTACTAACCACTCCGCCACAGTAGTCGGCTCTATGGCATTATACCTTCCTTACTTCTTGTAATCGAAGTTTTGATTGTAAACTTAGCAACTGTAGTATTTGCTGTGTCACCATGTGTATTCGTTCGATGCTTGCTTGCTTTTTCCGTGCATCGAAAGAGTTTTGTATGTAAAGTATCGTTGTGTGTTAATGCCCATGGGAAAGGGGAGTTGCGTAAGGAGTTGGGATTCTCACGTAGCTGTAAATCTCGCATGTAACGGGGCTGTGGGAGGAGCGAGCCTCAGGGGGGAGAGGTAACAGGAACACAGAAAGGTGATATCGTGCACTGCACGTGAGTAGGTTGTCCTCCACGTGGTGACCATGGATCATCTGGCAGCTCTGGAAACCATAATCATTTGAACCACTACTGCAATAAATACGGCTCTCGAAGTGTTTTCGATAACTGCGGAACAAGTGACTGTTCGATATTCCATTGGCCTGTTCAACAACTAGGACTTAACAACATTTAGTACAAGTTTTGTTATTTTTAAGGTATTGTCAGGTTCACTTCCAGCGAGACCTCTGAAACCCAGCTCTGCGTCACGACGCAGAATACTATCGTTCATACAAATTCGCAGATTATATACTCACCACGTTTTTTACAATTATACCATAACTGCTAATGGCAATATGAATACCGTGTTTTGAATACCCATTATATCCTATATGCATTAGGTAAACCAATTAAGTACAATCTTCTTTCACTTTGGTGTGGTCGAATTTTTGTTTTCCAAAACGTTGCGTCTAAATTTGCCAGTGTTGGCTTGCAATTTTACGTTCATGACATTCAATTGTCTTTTCGATGCATGAGGAACGATCCACGTGCACTTTCATTCTCATACTGCCACTGGAAGTGCATTAAGGGAATCTTTATGAACGCCCCCCGTACAATTGTGTTGTTCCATCGCCCAGTTCATAAATTCATCGCTCTCTCTCAAGAGCAACGTAAAATGAACAAAATTGAAATATAAAAAGGATTATACTTAAAAAGGTATAAATATGATGTAGCAGCAGAAAATCATGGATATGAAACTGAAACTTAAAATAATCTGTACCAATATCGAGTCTGAAGTCTTCAAATTTCCATGAAAGGTTGATATTTTTCGTCTGATTTTCTTTTTTCTTCTTAAAATTCGGTCTGAATTTTCCTGCAAAATGCGAAATTTTCCTTATGTGGTAACACTGCTTCCTAATGAAGTATAAAGCGAGATAGCGCAAAGCATGCTAGGACTGAAAGCGGTGCCATTTGCATGCCAGATATGAATATCGCACGTGCCCTTTCAATTGACTGCCTATAGGAAAAGGAAAATCTCTCGAAGGCGATAAGGTGGGTCATATTAAAGAATTGCCCTTCCTATTGTGAAAGTTAGGGGTCAATCTTTTGTTCGTTGTAGGTCAGGACACCGCGTGGAAAATGTATTCCCTTGCGCAATGGTAAGGTTCTCACGAGTTTCGAAAGTAAACAGTTTCGTCTGCCGAATTGCACTCTTGGTATTTAAAAAAAAATATATCCCGTTCGCCTAACATAACCCGTTACAAGGACACAATGCTAACTTACAATATGAAAAATCAACAATGCATGTATTGTTTACAGTATCCCACTCATAAACTACTAATTGATCGTTGGTTACCAAAACTTAACTCGACTAATAAGTGCATACGTATGTAAACCGTTTTGTCTGAACACGCATGAAGCAACCCTCATGTGTCTACTTAAAAAGTGTCATTTATTGAACAATTATTAAATGTTCAATGGGAATCGGTGATCAATAAATTGTTCAGCATTTGCACATTATTTTTAACGATAACCTGATAATTTATATCCATCAATAAATGTTATTTTTACGCCAGGCATTTATAGAGTTATCGTTGGTTCATCTTGTGTGAAAATCACATGAAATTAAGTTATGATTTTAAAAGTAGCTCTAGGTAGGCACTGCATCTGATAAGGACACTATAAAAGTATCAATAATGTTTTTTTCTTCGAGTGAAAGGTTAATTGCTATCACAGGGTAATTATATATTTCTATTATCGCACGTACTTTCTCTACAGCAAGCATGTAGTTGATAAGTTTAAATGGAAGTTTATTGCTTTCGAATATCTAACCATATTCTCACGCCATTCATTCAAGTGGAATTATATTTTCTTGCGTAGTCGCATAGTCATGTGTGATGAATAACTTTAAATAGCTTGTTTTCGATTATTACTGTTTCCTTGAAAGCGTGGTACACTGGAGAATTTCATGAGCAACATGGTTGAAGAATATGCCCATATGATTGAAAAGGTGCACTAATATCCATATTAACTTAAACTACGTATTTTCTATATACTATTTGCAAAAATTGCTTCAGAAAATCTATGGCACATCTTTTCTTTGTATATGTGCACAATGTCACAATTTAGAAACACTTAAAAAAAAGTAAATATGTGTATATTTTGATGATTCTACATGCTAGAAATGTTTATCAATCGTTAAATTGTTTTCTGATATGTCAGTATAAGAATGACAGCAATAAGCTTGTTTACTGATATCTCTGCAGTTACATTTACGTAACAATTTGTTAATAAATTACGATCGCCGTGAATTGAATCGCATACTTCCTAACTTTCCACACGTTTCTGTAGGTTCTTTTAAACCCTGTTCGCTCGCAACTCTGCTACAAAATGGCATCACTGTTATTGCATTTTGAGCTGCTGTGGATCTAGGACTTCCCGATCGTTGATTGGGAAAAAAAAATCCGCCAGAAATCTCTGGAAAGAGAATTGAACATTCAGCTTGGTTGTTCACCTTTCTCAATTGTCAACAGTACTTTTTCCTTCGTGGCGACACAGTTTCTCGCACAGTAATCCTTTTTTGGTATTAAAACAGATGCAACTGTGAGGTATTCTAGCGGGAAGTGTACGTACTTACAGTTCATTGGTTCTTCGGGACAACGACTTTGCCTCATCCTTGGCTCATATTTTTTTCAGAGTTCTATATATTTACAATAAAACCGTTCTAGAGTGGTCTACTAATTCATCCACAGTCCAGAGTTATTCCGTGTTCAAGCATTTTCGTTGCTACTTACTTATTGTACTTCTGTATGTCGTTCTCCCCAACTTTACGAAATTCGCCATTTTATTTTTACGTGTTATCTATCCATTCTGCCACTTTA
Source organism: Lepisma saccharinum (assembly GCF_977018435.1). Classification (NCBI taxonomy): domain Eukaryota; kingdom Metazoa; phylum Arthropoda; class Insecta; order Zygentoma; family Lepismatidae; genus Lepisma; species Lepisma saccharinum. Next base: position 37,644,734 of record NC_139234.1, read on the forward strand.
CTTGGTGAAACTGGCGTACGCAGGATTTTAATTTTTTCTGGACAGGCTGGAATTGTAAAAGTGAAGAGTTCATAGCTGCTTTCTAGGCGGTGCGTCATACACAATAATACAGGGTGATTTTTAAAAAATGTTAACACTATATGGGAAATAGAAAATTTGCTTAAATGAGGAAACTTTGCTGCAATGACACGAATTTATTTGATGGTAAACACGTGGATAGCATGTGAGAACATATCCATGTAAATTTGTTCAATAAGTTATTATTCATTAAAGAAGTAAACATAGACGGTGTCTAGTACAGTTTCTATTTCCCATATAGTGTTAACATTTTTTGAATCACCCTGTATATTTTGTATATTTAGAACTTTCAGCTATTGAAAATGGCAGTTGGAGTCATTTTAAGGGGGGGCTACATTTACTCTGCCCCCTTTCCCGAGTTTTTCACTGCTTCCATTTGAAAAAGGTAAAAAAAAAAGGTAAAGTGTTCCCCTGTGCATAGCACCACGCCATGAAGGCGTATAGGGGGTGTGGGAGTAACGCCCCACACTTTCTTGATCCGGTCGTGAGTGGGGGTGATGTGATCAGCATCACGCCCCTGACCGCCTTTACCCCCCAGGGTTTCCCCCAGGTACCCATGTTATTCGACGCTGGGTGGGCGCCGGGGCCGCTTCCATCGTTAGAAAAGTTCCCGGATTTGAACCGACCGGGGATCGAACCCGGGACCTTTAGCATGGTAGTCAGACGCGTTACCGACTGAGCCACCGCGGCCACACTGAAAAATGTTAATTTTTTAGAAAAAAAATCTAATAGTGTTTTGTCTGTGGGAAACTTCAATTTAGTTTTCTGACGTAGATTATAATTTGTTATCGTTCTTCCTGTACGGCGCAATTTGGTCTTGCAAATATTTTGGTTCTTTGTTCAAGAAGATAACAGTTTTGTAACTTTTATCCTCTGGTAAGGCTGTATCCCGAGTTTCCACCATCAAAAATCGGTCATCTCAATTCGAAATCAAACTGGAGGTTCTTTACTGCGGCTGTTACGTTCTGGGAATTTTACGTAGCCTCTTTGTTTTTCCTTTGCTGTCCTAAAGAAAATATTACGTTAATCTTCTTGGCTGGACACAAATTCACAAATTGATTTCTCGCCTTTGCCACGCTCAGAGGAAAGTTTGACCTCAATCGTGATCTCAAGGCACAGAACAGTCAGCCAATGTTTGTTGTTACAAGTCGGTCTCTTTTCTAAGCACAAAGACGATGACGTGAAACGTATTCGCCAAGACAAACACAATTTCCGCCTACGACCACGTGAATAATAATGTTGAGGCTTGTGGTACCAGCTTTCTGTTCGGCGGAAGGAAATTATGAAGCATCATAAGGGGAAAAGTTGGACGGCGTGTTTTGACAGCTGCTCCAGGGGTTATTGACCTGAATTAGCGTTCGACAATGGACACTGTTCAATCTCAGCATTCTGCACATCTTTTTTGTAATATTGCAACTACATGATTGATCCTTATTCTAACTCAACTAACTCTCTGGCATATCTAAACCCGAAAGTTCATTGCCACATCAACATAGGTTTCCATCTGTTCCTATTCTGGGTAAGGTCAATTTACTCTTGACAATCCTTAACGATTTCCAGCGTCTCTTTACCTACACTAATTAGGCAGTTTCGTTAAGGCATACTCCCATAGTGGGTATTACAAACTCACCTAATATATTATACATGTAAGAATTCATTAAAATATACCGATCCTATGTAAGGTTTCAATAGTTTAGCCAGTGACAGCTGCGCAGACTTCCTTTGTTTACAAACAGCGTCATTAAAAGTAGGTCATGGTTCACAACACAGCAGCATTATAGTCGCAAGTATGTGTTAAATAGGCGAGAAACTGACTTAGCTTGAACGTATTAGTTCTGTCGTGCGTGTCTGAAGAAAGTGTAAAAATAAACACATTTGTGACACTAAGTGGCCGCGGTGGCTCAGTCGGTAACGCGTCTGACTACCATGCTCAAGGTCCCGGGTTCGATCCCCGGCCGGTTCAAATTCGGGAACTTTTCTAACGGTGGAAGCGGCCCCGGCGCCTACCCAGCGTCGAATAACATGGGTACCTGGGGGAAACCCTGGGGGGTAAAGGCGGTCAGGGGCGTGATGCTGATCACATCACCCCCACTCACGACCGGATCAAGAAAGTGTGGGGCGTTACCCCCACACCCCCTATACGCCTTCATGGCGTGGTGCTATACACAGGGGAACACTTTACCTTTTTTTTTTTGTGACACTAATGCTGCCGATATTGTCTTGTGAACCATGACCTACCGCTGATGACGTTGCATTTCGACGAGAGGTTTCTGTGCAGGCCTTATATATATAAGAAGGTGTTGGCACTGTACCCGAGTAACAATAAAAGAATTAGAGTGATACTCATGTGGGAAAATTATCGGGAGGTGAGAGAATCACTCGAGTATATGGATTATAAATGCGACCGTGTGGACCAACATCGCCCACGTCGATCGGCGTTGTTATTCAGCATGTTCTTTTATGGTCACACAACAAGAGCATGAATGGGTGGGCATGCTTGCGTATGGGGGAACACCGGAACACTTCGTCGGTTTCGTGCATGCTCAAGAGTAACATTGTATTGTACGAAACGCACAATCGAATTGAACATTTTGGTTGACAAAGAACTTTACGTGTTTCAAATTCAATGGCGGTTTCTATGACGAATAAGAATGGAGAACATAATGATGTTCTTGAGTTAAAGTCCACTTTATGCACAGAAAGACTACTCTGGATTGGAGAATATTGGTTCTGTAAGTATTTTATTTGGTGTCGCTTTTTTTCCACTTTTGGCTAATCGCTACGACGAGGATGAGTGTTGATTAGATTAAATTGATGAAGGAACAGTCACAAAAAATAAAAATGTTGGTTTCATTTAAGATCTTGGCTATCGACGATAGCGTAGTGGTAACTTCGTTGCCTTGTAATCAAGGTGTCTCGGGTTCGATACCTGGTGGAGGCACATAGTGGTTCATATCCCATTTTTAACTGCAGATCCTGTCTCGATTAACCTATCTGTGAATAAAGTAGACTTAAGACGAAAACTCGTACAAATGCATATTTAAAAAAATGCTAAATTGGTTGATGTTTTGTGAGAAATCGGTATAAGCTAACAAAGAAAAAATCTGAAAAGTACGTTAGGGGGATGATGGTTTGAGTTTTAAGACCACTTTATGTACAGAAAGGCTAATCGGAACTGGAGTTTTAAGTGGGATCCGAATTACTATGTGCCTCCACCGGGTATCGAATCCTGTACCGGGAGAATGATGGAGCTATTATATGATTGTAATGTGTTTTTTTTTACAGTTAGTAACAACAATAATAATGCGCACCTGAATCCAGTAATGGATGCTCCCCTCCCCGCACTCCCCCGAAGTAAAACGTTTTAAGTTGCCAACTGCACGTGCTCTCGGTCGCATAACGGTAATACTGTAGATGCAATGCTTGCTGGCTGATAGGATTACATTCTGTACGTGTTTTTGAGTAAACTTTTCCAGGCAAGACACTCTCTCTCTCGGGACAAAAAGACGATAAGTCTTCTGCGAAAAATCACGAAATGGATGTCGTTCGTGCTTGCTGTCGGCTCTTTGTCTTGCAGCATGCAAATTTTGTTTCTAGTTTCAGTTCGAGTTATCATGTCTTTTTTTGTTCTTGTTTTTCGTCACTTGACATTAAGCAGACAAGCTTTCTTGATTATGCAAGGTGAGTAAATTTATCTTTACCTGCCAGGATTGCGCATATAACTGCAATATAAGCGTGTAACATAACTTAAGCATAGACTCAGTGTTAGAAATGATGAAATTCATATTGACAGAATTACTGAGGTGGGTTTCATGTGACCTCAGGATGCACACAGCCGCCATGTTTGCGGCCAATTTTATTTGTCGTTTGCAAGGAAATATCCACCACGTAGCGTTCGTTACACCTGCACGTTTGTTTTAAATCACGAATGTGTGTGTTAGTATCTCCCGCCCGCCCGCTTGAATCCCGTATGTCTACAAGAATGGCCTCAACCATGGCTGCTTGAAACCACAATGCAACAGTTTGTGACGTAGGCGAAACACACCTATACTGTCGGGAATATTTACAAAAGCACCTGAAAACCGTTAAAAATTTAAAAAATAAAAATTAGTAATATGTCACAGTAAGAATGCAAAAGCTAAAAGTCCAGTTTAATTCAATTTAATCATGGTGATAAGAACAATTACCCTGTAAGTAGCTTTGTCTACTCCCTTAGTAAGTGAATAGCCAAATGTTCATTTTAAGTTCACAAGATACACATATTGGCAAATATAAAAGTATCCTACACTTCAGTACAAGTCGATAAAGTTAATCAGTCACCATATTATTTAATGTTCTCTGTATCTCGATTCATAGCCCACGTGCGCGTAAACAGTATCAAACCTGACTGCCTAACCTACTCACGTATGCATTTAATAACAATATTAAACATGTGAATAGGTTAGGTAGGTTAGGTTGAGTGCTGTTTTAGTATTTTGCACAGCATGCAATAAATACGTGACGCCATAACAGTCACTGCTAACGGTACATCTCCCAAGTTACTAATGCTATCGCTAGCGTCTCCTGTGTGTGTGTCTTTCTAGTGGTTCAGCGTTCGGTTCCCAGAACGAGCCTTAAAAATTCTGTTTTGACCAATCAATGTGAAGACAATTGGGGAACACCTTGAAAGCACGGGCTCCAGTCTAAAAAGGCAGATATCAGCGACGATGGGACTGGACGCGATGAACAGACGTCGAAGTAAAGACTCGTGGTATATCTTGTCTAGAAAAAGACTATTGCATCAGGGAGTCTGACATACAAGCACACGCGGATAAACACACATGTATTCATTGTACGAATATACTTTATATTGTATAACTCCTTTGTTGTTTTTCACCCGGAAAGCAATTCTTCGCCGCTGGAGTAGGAAGCCTTTCTTAACACTACATAAGTGAACTGGTATCGGAAGAAACGGAAGTTTGTTTCTGATGCGTAGACCTACGTAAAATTATGACTATCACAACAATGACTCATAAGCAATGAAAACAGGAAGTTGTGTTAATGTGCGTGGTTTGGTGTCAGATCCCTGAAGATAGATTAATCAGCAGAATCATTCACACACGTACAAACTCATTGTGAGTGTCGCAGTACCTAAGCTGCTTCCAATGTTTTTGCTCTGACATTGAAGTTGAGATCCTGCTAGACTATAATCTTCGGGGACATCGAGAATTAAGCTAATTGTTCGAGATTTTAATACCATTTGTAAGGTAAGATACATATATTTTGTCACCTGATTCAAATTGAAATTAGTTTCGTGATTGATCTACGTGAACAGACTATAACGTAGCACTGAGAAATTTCTATAAAGACAGATTCAGACCTTGAAAACAGTTCAAAAATTTCTACAAACATAAACGTTAAATAGAGTAGTGTATTGTATGGTTTACATGCAGATAATATGCACATCCTTCAAAAAGAACATTGAATGTAGCTAGGGAGCGAATTTACAATATAGAGAAAGTCTCCAATTTTGTTAATTTTCGGTATACTAACTAATTTTGACCTCCTAATCACGAAACTGTTGAAAGAAACCGGGGGTCACGTCTGAAAATTTGAAAAAAAGGCCGATTGAATTTTTTATATATATAGGTGTATATGCATAGTTTTACGAACAAAAATGAAATATCCTGTCATTGTGTCCAACCACGCCGTTGTTTTACAAGAAAATGATTTATGATGTTCAATTCTAGTACGATCCCTATTTTTTCGATGAATTTAGGGGTGAAATGAGTGCTAATGGAACCTAACCTAACAGGCCTAACCTAACCTCGGGTGAATGGTTCGTGAGGCTACCCGTGGATGGTTTTTGGGGCTAACGTCAATGGTTTGTGGGGATACCCGTGGATGATTTTTGGGGCTAACGTCAATGGTTTGTGGGGATACCCGTGGATGATTTTTGGGGCTAACGTCAATGGTTTGTGGGGCTACCCGTGGATGGTTTTTGGGGCTAACGTCAATGGTTTGTGGGGCTACCCGTGGATGGTTTTTGGGGCTAACGTCAATGGTTTGTGGGGCTACCCGTGGATGGTTATTGGTGCTAACGAACAATTTTTCATCAAAATGTACAATTTCCAGACGTGATCCCCGGTTTTTTACAACAGATTCGTGATTAGGAGGCCAAAATTAGTTAGTATACCAAAAATTAACGAAATTGGAGACTTTCTCTATATTGTAAATTCTTACCGTAGCTAGTAAATTTAGCAATGATTAACAATACTTGGCAGAAAATGTGAAAAATAATAATTTGTGAAAAAGAAAAGAAGTTTAATGTAAGTTTCTCTATCGCTCAAAAGTATACAAGCTAACTAACATAATTGAAATATTGACCACACATAAAAACATAAGGGCTAGAGGTTTAATAGATATGTATTATCGACTTCTTCCGGTATATAACTATATTAAAACTTATTGAAATCGTATTAACACAACTTTCTTTAAAAGGACAGATTTCAGACAATGACAATAGGAAAATATATATGTATGCAAATTGCACAGAATGCATCTGTAAACGAGTATGCGATAAATGAGAGAGAACTACAGGAAAATGTTCGGACAACAGCAGTACGAGTAAAGTCGTTTATGCCAAACTGGTGAATGCCTTTCTCGTAGAGAGAGTCCTTTTTTGGAACACAATTTATATTATTATTATTTTAGTCATTCCAATAATAATAATTATATATATTATTATATATCTTGTCCTGGCCTTTTTTGGTTGTGTCATTCGTATTGTCCCGTTTACCCCCAACGTAGAATAGTGACGTTAAACAATTGAATATAAGAAATTAAACAAAACACTTAAGCCTGAATCACACGGAACTGGATTTCCAGTAGGAATGCTCTAGTTGACGCTGGACCGGCTACCCATTTGCTAGTTTTCGCCTCGCACGATACTTGTTACACCGTACTTGTCGATAGTATTTTGTTCCCATAATGGCGGCCGTGTGAGATGTAAACAACTTATCACTTCACACTTTTAAAATACGATAACTATTCAACCGGGAGGAATATCGCTTCGTATTAAATGGTTTTAGGTAGAGAAGAATGGCGCTGATAAAATACATACTTTACAACGTTTACTGTACACGTATGGAAGAATATTTTAGCTTTTTCAATTGTAAACACCGTGCACTCACCATAGACGGTGTAACTCGACGTGCCTTTCGTGCTGTATGTATTATACTACATTGTAATTGGAACAGCTAACCGAAATGATCTATGAAATGCTTTGGTTATAAGATTTTTGGAAGCATTTACGTAGTAGTTATGTTAGCAAAAATGTTAATGGCCGTCTAAGGCCGGCGGACGACCAATTTGAAGAATGTTGTAGGAGAATTACTGCTTTGTGCTTTCATTAAAGAAGGAAAAGTTTGAACTAGAGATTAGCTCGAAGAAAAAAATGGTAATCAATGCGTACCGAACAAGCTTTTTAACTCGGGTTTGCATTATTCGTACATGAGATTTGCTGGATTCATTTATTAATACACTTGTAATAATAAGGATTTTCATTTTCAGCATTTTCATATTTGTCACGTACACATCTCATGGCTTTGCATAAATAAATAAATATTAATGAACTGAACACGAATGCACTGCACATCATCTCTTTACTTTTTTTTTTTTATCGAGAGACTGATAAACTATAAACAGCCAGGACTCGGAAACCACAGACGAAAAGCACTCTTTTGCAAACTTACAGATTATCTTCACATGGCCAAACTTTGCTCTGATTGGCTGTTCCACAGAATCCAGTCGAGGAAAGTTAGTAGCAATTAGAAAATGTCCTATTCCTCGAAACCAGTCAAGTAGTCAGCCAGGCGGCCATGATTTCTACCTAGAAAGTCAGTACAGAGCCAACTAGGGCATTCCTACTAGAAATCCAGTTCCGTGTGATAGGGGCTTTACATATTGTGCTGGCGCACCTGATTTTGCTTACCAATTTTGTCAAGAAAAGTTACAGTCCTGTTCTCATAGGAAAGTTTCTGATCGTTATTGTACTCTCGTTCTTTCATAGCGTCCACCTTACGTCCAAATAGAGTATAAAATATATACACACACACATGCAAACTGGTTTCAACTCGTCTTCAAGTGCTTTAGGTCAAGTGGTGGAAATGTAGTCCAAGGTCCTGACAACTATGCGAAGAAACTTGTCTAAAGCTCTGCTTTTCCTCCCCGCAGTTACCTTTCCGTTGTTGAGGCAGGTGGCCTACGTGCGTGCTTTCAGTTGTTCACAAAAAGCCCAGCTGTTTCTTGCGCAAGTAATTTGTCGTTATACAATGTTGTTTCCCAGACAAAAAGTGAATGAGCGTTGCTTGTACTTGTATATGAACTCGAATATGAAAATTCTTTTGGATATTACTGGATAAATTTGTCTGCAGAAACTGCAAAAATATGTAATTTCCTCTTGTATTATTTAATCTACTTCATTAGTGTTTGTGATCCCGTGCGTACATATAGCGGTAATGTACATAAAAAAGCTTAACAAATTTTCATTGGCCCACTGTTTTACAGAGAATATTGCAAAATCAGCAAGCGTGAAATGGCCGGCTAAACTTCTCTAATTCGGTGGCCCAGCGCAACTGAAGGTTTCCGGGTTCAAGTCCTGGAACGGTTATATATGCTACTTTTTGAGCGTCCATAAGCATCAGGTAGACACAGATAACCAAAAGCCGCGGGTTTCAAAATTGCCTTTAGTACAACGTAAGTCAAAATGATGTTCCCGATTTCAGTGTCTATTTATTTCATTGTAATGATACGTAAAGGACTGAGATTACACACACAGATTGAAAAACTCAAAAAGGTTTTCCTGGCATATTATAAATGTTCTATGTGCGATCCACGTGTTACACGACACCATCTAGTCTATAATAAAGTTCCTGCCACACTCTTCCTAGCATGTCAGGGTCCACATCGGCTATGACTGGAGTGATACGCTCACTCAATTCCACCATTGTTGTAGCAAGTGGTGGCACATAAACTCGATCCTTGATGAAACTCCATAGGAAAGAATCACATGGTGTAAAATCTGGGGATCGTGGTGGCCATTTCATTAAGTCATGATCTTCCGCCATTGCACCGCCAAACTGCCTCCTGGTGGCCGAAAGCGCAACTACGAGTCTGCAATAGAAAGAAAAAGAAACTTTTAGAGATTATAAATATAAAAAAAATTACATATGCAAGAAAAGCTAATTACCTTTCGTGTAAGAAATGAACGAAATCGGGAACTTCAGTTTGCCTTACTCTGTACAGAATTCCCAGGTTCGAATCCAAGCCTGGGCGTGGATATTCTATGTGAGTGTCCGTTTGTCAATTTCGTCTGATCATTACTAATCATCATCGTCGCGAGTAGTCAGAAGTGACAGAGAAATGACAATAATATAAGGGTCACTATCCCACAGAATTTCAGAGATGTTACTAATTTAATGGCAGACACGGTAAGAAAAGATTAAGTGTTAAAAATGAAAAAACGAGAGAAAAATATCACTTGCTGCGCCCTGCAGCCAAGCGTGTTAAGTGGTCAACTTTCGCAACTGAAGTTCCTAGGTTCGAATCCTGGCGTGGGCATGTTTTTTTTTTCCTATAATAATTGCATCTAATCGTCTCTCATGTTCAATATTGCAATTAGCCAAACGTGACAGAAGAGCGACGTAAAAGTAATCAATGTTTGAACTATCTGACTTGAAACCAAAAAAAATGACAAACTTTATCGTTGCAATCCAGAAATGTACATGACTATACAAAGCGGTTGAACATTACAACATACATGTGTTTACTAATGTTTTGTGTACGCACTTGAATATGAATAAAGCAGGCCGACATTGAAGGTCGAATGTTTGGATTTATGGAAGGTTGTCGTGCAGCTGTTTTAATGTCAAAATGTCACGGCCATTTGTTTCTGCGGAGTTGAAGAAAGTATGCCTCATTGCAAAGCTCTGAATATTCACCCGAAGATTTGTTGTTGGTAAATTTTCCAGTGTTATTTGAATTGTTGGTGAAGGCTGTAGTGGATTGGTTTCCTACTTGCTCTGACTCGGATTGAGTGTCTCGAGGACCTATTTGAGTATTTTTCGATCTGCTCACAATGAAATCTAATTGGTAGCGTGACGTCAGCATAAACAAACCCATTAGGTTCATGAGAGCAGCGACTTCACGTTCAAGTAATAGGGGAGACCGGGGTAATTAGAACAGGAAACAGCCTGTAGAAGTTCCACTGTAAATTACTCAGAAAGTTACTGATGGATTTTTTTAAAATTTCTACCATTTAAAAGGACATCTTTTGCATATTTTTGAAAAAAATAATGACCATACCTGCATTGCAAATACACGTCCAAAAAAAATAAATTGTCATGACACCATAAAATTGTTCCAATTACCCCATTTGGGGTTAATGGAACATACGTTAGAAATTTCAACTGAATAGCTTTAGATTGCTGTTGGGGTAATACGAACATCATATATAAATGTCCCATTTACCCTGCAAATTTGAACACAATAGCTCTACTTCTTCTGGAGTTATCAATGCTTGTTTAAATAAAATCCCAAGTTAACGTCTTTTTTTCATAAAGTTCAATTTCCCAGCTGTGAAGCAAATATGTGTGAATGAAAATCAGTGTTCTATGATTTATTTGAAAGGTTACAGGCCATTCTACAATGTAGTCAAGAAAAAACTTCTAATAGTTACATGTACAATCTAGTATACCCAAGCGAAATCAAGCAAATTACGCAATGTTCTAATAACCCATTTGCAGAAATTTTTGGGGTAATAAGAACTTTGCTTATAAAAACCAGGCAAATTGCCCATAGACAACCAAACTCACATGAAATTATGTGTGCCCTTATGTTTTATTATAGGGGTGAAGAAAATTTTGAAAGGGTTCTTTCATTCACATCCAGTATATGCAGAAGCAGAGAAACACCAAGCATGCGTAACATCATTTTTGCAGGTGTATAATAAAAGTCAAATAAAACTTACTTTTGTGTAGTTATTCCAATAACAAATTTTCTGCATGTAGGTTTAGTGTAGGTACATAGGTATGAAATGTTATTACACCAGTCTTTTCGTTTTAAATTATTCTACATTAACATGTTCCAATAACCCCATGTTCTAATTACCCCGGTCTCCCCTAGTTACAGCTTTGCAGCATTTTCCAAAGAAACTGTCTTCATTGAAAAATTGAAAGTTGTTTCTGTAGATTGTTCACCATTGTAGTTGTATTCATTTACCTATCTTTACATATTCTTGGGTAATCGCGACAACAATGAAAGATGAAACAGATGCGATAACACGAATCCACATTCAGGATTCCTGTCCAGACACGGGGGATTAATGTGGAGGAGTTATTTGTAAAATTGTTGCAGTGTTAACCTCGGAAATAATTATTAACTGTGTAATGATGCGATCATTACTGGATCCTTTTTTATGTTATAAATTGTGTATGTCTATGTCCTGTACGTTTGAGTTCTTGGCCGTTGGGGAGCGGTAAGTTTCCAGTAACGGTTTAGGTCATTAGCGGGGCCTATAAAAGGAAGGGAAGGCAGCAGTCGGCCTCAGATGTTTTGGTGCGATACGGCGAGGTAAAGAGGTGTCTCTTCTCTATGGGGCGAAACGAAGACTTTTCTTGATAATATGAATAGGCGGATACTTTAACTTTCTCTCTTTCTTTTAGTACACACACTTGCTCTTTTCACATTATTCCAATAGTTTATTTCATGTGGGAAACCGGGTACACAACACACATACCTTCAGCCACCTTTTTTGGTACTGAGGGTTATATTTTTTTTTTACTCGTGGAGCCAGTGGCTACGCGAGTCTACACACTCTCTTCGGGAAGGGGGGACAGGGTACACCGGAATGTAATTTTGCGAATAACGGCCAAGAATTAACTTCTGTAAATATATTATGAATAAACCTATATATATCTAAAAGGAAATGGGCGTTAAGTTGTAATTTAAAGAGGTACGTGTCTATTGCCTAAACTAGCATCCACAGAACTTCAGGTACTGCAAGTTTTGAACCTCGGGACAAGGATTCAAAAATGTATGGTAGTGTATAATGTGTATGTTGCTGAGAATCAGCTTAAAAGCACAAAATATACCGTTACATACTGGGGGCTCATAGTCGGGATATTTTTTGTAAGAAGTACTGAAGGCATATGTTTTTGCGAAGTGGAAATAAAGTAACAGAAGACAAAATGGCAATTCAAATAGACAGGGAGCTCATTGGCAAGTTGCTAGGCAATGCGAACTTGGAGGGAAGGCCTGAGGAATATATTGTTGGGGAACTTGAGAGACTTTCTCTAAACCTTACGCAAGGAACTTCGGCAAGGACGGGCGAGGAAAAAATGAACAAAATCTTGGAAAAAAGCAACATAAACATTCCGATCTTTAAGGGAAACGTCGGCGATGTAAGTCCACACGATTATTTGTATGAATTACGCAATTATCAGGAAATCATGGAAATTGGGGATACTTTTCTCTTAGATAGAATCTTGCCGCTTTCGTTGAAGGAAATCGCTGCAGATTGGTTCAGATTTTCGAGACCATTCGGCACTTTTAGGGAATTTGAGAAGGCGTTCTTGGAAGAATTCTTTAGTGTCGATTACGACTCGGAAATAGCAAGGATCATTCAGAACAATTACCAGTCACCAGACCAGTCTCTTCTTGCATTTATTCGACACACCAGGAAGCTTTTCGCAATGAGAGAGAAACGGGGGACAGAAGACGAGGTCATCCAGCACGTTTTGAAATTTTCCCATCCTAAATTCAGAACGCACCTGTACGATAGAACCTTTGCAACCTTGAAAGATCTGGAGATTCGCGCTATGGACATTCAAAAGAGATTGTATTCAGAAGCCCTGTACTATTGTCCAGAACTGAGGGACAACAGTTCGCCGCATCTGTCTGCCATGCCGACTTCAGCGAGTGGCACAAGGCAATTAGCAGCCGCGGGGACAATGAACACTTTCGGCCGCGTGGGAACAGAAGTATCAATGAGCGCCATAAATCCTGGACTGGTCAACCGGCTAAGCTTCTCCGGGAATGTTGGGACCCCGTCGAGAGCAGAAGAACCGACGAAGAGAAGGGAGATCCGTTGTTTTCGGTGTGACGGTCTTGACCACAAAGCCGCCATGTGTACTGCTCCAAAAAACTCGTTAGGCCCGAACAGAGCGACACCGCCATCGTAGCAGGCGCTGCGTGGAAGAAAAACAAAGGGGGGAGTAGGAAGATACGCAACTGCAGGAATTTCACTTCTGGCGACAAAGAGCCGTTAGTCCCCTGTAAAATCAATGGAAAGGACTTCTCCTTATTCGTAGACACAGGGGCCTCTGTGAGCACTGTAAATTTAGAGATAGCAAAACAACTGGAAAAACAAGGAAATAAGATTAACAATAAACGTATCAATATTTCTTTGGCAGTAGGCTCTGTACAATCATGTGGGGAAATGTATCTTACTGTACATTTGAATGGGGTGAAACTTAGGCATAAATTCGTCGTTTTGCGCGATTGTTTCAAGGGATTCATCGCAGGTCGTGGGTTCATAAGGCAAGCCGGATTATCTCTGCACTTGAATGAGGGAGGCTACAGCTTTGCAGACAGTGACGTCATCTATTTGTTTTCTGCGGAGAAGAGGGAAGCGGGGATGAGTCTTCCGATTCTGCAGGGGATAACGTCGACTGTGGAGGCTGGAGCTGGGGCAACCGCGACGGTAACCGCGACGATGGGAAAAAGTGAAACATCTGATGCAACAACCGCGACGATGGGATATTGCCAAAGACGTCCCGAAATAGCAGAATTGATTGAGCGTGCAGAATGTTCACCAGAAGTAAAGAAGAAATTAGCAGATATTTTAAACATCTACAGTAACGTCTTTTCTGAAAAACCTGGCGTTACACACATCTTACAGCACAAAATAGAACTAACCGATAGGACACCATTCTATTCTAAGCTTCGTATTTTGACTCCAGAAAAGCAAGAAATAATGGATAACTGTATCGATGAGCTGTTAGCTGGGGGTTTCATTGAGCCCTGCAAATCTAATTACATTAATTCACCGTTGTTAATCAGGAAAGGGGATAAATACAAGGTGATCCTGGATCCTCGAAAGACAAACGCAGTAACAAAGAAATCTAGGAATGAAGTCCCGGATATGTTTGAATCTTTGAGTAAATTAGGCAAGGCTAGATATTTCTGTAAATTAGATTTGGTAAACGCTTTTGGCCAGCTTTTATTGGAAGAAAACTCACGCCAATACACGGCATTCAACACTTCACGAGGAATCTTTCGCTATTTGAGATGTCCCTATGGATTGAGCATGATTCCTAACACACTGGCGAAACTGATGAATATTGTCCTTGGAGAGCTGCAGGGTGTCTCATGCATTGCATTTTACGATGACATTTTGGTTTATGGAGAAACAGAGGGAGAATTGTTGCTCGCGCTGAAAGAAGTTTTGGAGAGAATACACAAGGCGAACTTAACACTTTCACCATCGAAGTCCCAACTTTTTACTTCGGAAGTGGATTACCTGGGTTTCAGAATTTCTCACAAGCAAGTGATGTGCCACCCATCCAAGATTGAGTATTTGGACCAGATAAGGGCTCCGAAGAATGTGAAGCAACTCCAGAGCATTTTAGGATTCTTCGGATTTCTGAAAGGTCACATTAGCCACATGTCAGAGTTGACGAGTCCTCTCACTGACATGTTACGTAAGGGAATTCGCTTTCGGTGGACGGATGTTCACGAAGAGTGCCTGACCAAACTGAAGGAAGCTGTAAAGAATAACGTTTCTTTGTACATTCCCGTACTGAATGAGCCGTTCGTCATCTACAGCGACGCGAGCGATAACTGCGCCGGTTTCTTACTAGGACAGAGGGACCAAGGGGGGAAACTGCATGTTGTATCCTTTGGAAGTAAAAAGTTCTCACAAGCCCAGAAGAACTACAGCACAACGCACAAAGAATTCCTCGCTTTGCTCCTTGCAGTCGAGACTTTCGACAAGTACATCTGCCACGCTCCGGCAGTGGAAGTTTTCACTGACCACAGTGCTCTGACCACGATATTCAGTACTGAAAACAAGAGCGCAAAGATGTCAAGGTGGACAGCTCGTCTCTCGCGCTACCCTCTGCTCATCAAATACGTGAAAGGAGAGCTAAACCTGGTAGACTTTCTATCGAGAAATGAAGTATGCAACACCCATCCGTCTGAGTACGACGGGTTACCCGCAGCGCAGGAAACATTCCCCCTGGAAGATGAAAATGATGAAGGCTACGTAAAATTCGAGATGGAAGACGGAGTTGTGATCGATTCGTCAGATATTGCACAGAAACCAGTTGCTGACCTCAGTGCTTTGTGCACTATACAAAGCGCGAAGCAAATAAAGAAGAAACGACGAGAAAATTTGCTTCGAGGGATCAAACTACCCAAGGTTCGTCTCTCTAAAAGTGAAAAGATGCAGGGCTTTTCATTGTTGCCTTTCTCCGTGGCCGAGGGGAATGAAGAACACGAACCGCTGGATCCGAGCAGGCTTCTGGACACCACTTCAATCATTTCAGAGCAAATGAAAGATAATTTTCTTGCAGACTTAGCGAAGACTGTTAGGAACGAGGAGGTGGAAGGGACGAAGATGTACAAGGAAAAGTTGAAGACACTGGCCAAATCTTCGTATTTCGACGATGATGGAATCCTTAGGAGAAATTTGCCTGCAGAAAAGTACAAAGAGAAAGGAACTGGCAAAATATGGGCACCTCTTTCTCTACGTGCGCAAATTCTTATGTCCTTGCATGATAGTGCATTCGCTTCTCATCCTGGAAGATTAAAAACTTTAGCAAAGGTCAGAGAACAATACACGTGGTTAGGCCTAACAAAAGACGTTATTCAATACTGTAAGTCGTGCCAACCATGCTGTGTATTTAAAGGGGACACTACTAAGAAGCAAGGCTTCATGGCAAGTAATAAGGAAACAGAAGTTGGCAAGAACTTATACTGTGACATTCTGGGACCAGTCGTTCGTTCGAAAAAGGGAAATTTCCAATACGTTCTAGTATGCGTTGATAGTTTTAGCAGATTTACTATCTTGCGCCCTCTTCGCGTTGTGACTGCGAAATCTGTGCTAGAACAATTACTGGATATATTCTCGATCCATGGATTCTACCCGAGAATCTCCACTGATAATCAAAGCATTTTCAATTCCAGAATGTGGAAACAGATGATGAAGATGTTTGATTCCAAGCAGATCAGAATTTCTCCATATCGCCCGCAGGGCAATCTCGCAGAATGCTACGTAAAGGCAACTAAACGTGCTCTTTCCACACTAATTTCGTCGCACAACGAGTGGGCGTCATCGTTACCGTACGTGCAGTTTGCATTGAATTCCCAAGTTTGCAACACGACCACATTCAGTCCAGCATATTTGCATTTTGGACGTTCTGTGAGGGGTCCTTTCGAGAAGGCCAGGGACGCTTTGCCTCAAGGACCTGAAATCAGACAGGAGGACATCTTGGAATTCGTGGAAGAAACGAAATTCAGGATAGAAGAGGCCAAGAAGATAGCTTGCAACAATCAAGAGCGCATGCATAATGCACAGAAGAAAGTATATGATAAGAAACGCCGCAAGTGCACGTTTAAGGTGGGGGAAAAAGCTTGGCTTAAGGAACATCCTCTCTCTGATAAGGCCCGTGGAGTAACTAGTAAACTCTCGGGGAAGTTCTCTGGACCGCACGCAATTGTTGAGCAAACTTCGGCAAATACTTTCAAACTAAAACACAGCGAGGACGGAAGAATATTGAGAGCCAACAGCGATCAGTTAAAACCTTATTCTTCGCCGCCTGAGTTCGCGAAGAAAGTAGCCGGGCAAAATTCAGCGAAGGGAGCGCACGTATCTTCTCCAGAAGACGAGAATGAAGATGTACCCCAGATGCGTTACAAGCTGAGAAACAGATTCTGATCTAATTTCAAAAGGGGATTTTTGTAAATATTGTATATAGGGATTTATCTATCTTTTCTTTATTTTTTATCTTTCATTTATTTTCTCTCTCTGATACCTCACATACTACTCCTGCAAACGTTTCGTTCCGCAGTCAACAAAAGTAACGCAAAGTTAGTGCGTATTTTTTTACCACGTATTTTCGTCGAGAAGCCGCAGTTCGGTGGTGAGAAAATCCAGTGAATAGCAGTGACATCTCTGGATGTAGAGCCATTTAGACCCATTCATGTGGAAGCCGGTCGAAGCGGTGTCTTCCGATCTCGGCAGGAGCGCAGAGCAGTGGCGTTGCCGGGAGTCGAACCAGCAGCCTTGGTGACTTGGATGGATTTCCAGGAAAATCTATCCCTTGGACAGAAATAGGAGTGCTTCAGAAGTACGGAGAGACTGCAGTGAGTGCCCGCAGGAAGCTGTTCTGATCTTCAGCAACGAAGGAACGACATCCAGGTATGTGAAGTGATGTGCTGTGCGTCGGACCAAGTGATATATATTAACTGTGGGACTTCCGAAAGCTTCGTGTGAACATTGACTGTGAATTTCGGGTGAACTGTTAAGTGAACAGAAACTGCGAACAAGTGTTTTGTGTATATTATTATTATTTTTTTTTTGTAGGTTACAGAACTTTGATATCTCTCTCTTCAGGAAGGGGGGACTATGTAATGATGCGATCATTACTGGATCCTTTTTTATGTTATAAATTGTGTATGTCTATGTCCTGTACGTTTGAGTTCTTGGCCGTTGGGGAGCGGTAAGTTTCCAGTAACGGTTTAGGTCATTAGCGGGGCCTATAAAAGGAAGGGAAGGCAGCAGTCGGCCTCAGATGTTTTGGTGCGATACGGCGAGGTAAAGAGGTGTCTCTTCTCTATGGGGCGAAACGAAGACTTTTCTTGATAATATGAATAGGCGGATACTTTAACTTTCTCTCTTTCTTTTAGTACACACACTTGCTCTTTTCACATTATTCCAATAGTTTATTTCATGTGGGAAACCGGGTACACAACACACATACCTTCAGCCACCTTTTTTGGTACTGAGGGTTATATTTTTTTTTACTCGTGGAGCCAGTGGCTACGCGAGTCTACACACTCTCTTCGGGAAGGGGGGACAGGGTACACCGGAATGTAATTTTGCGAATAACGGCCAAGAATTAACTTCTGTAAATATATTATGAATAAACCTATATATATCTAAAAGGAAATGGGCGTTAAGTTGTAATTTAAAGAGGTACGTGTCTATTGCCTAAACTAGCATCCACAGAACTTCAGGTACTGCAAGTTTTGAACCTCGGGACAAGGATTCAAAAATGTATGGTAGTGTATAATGTGTATGTTGCTGAGAATCAGCTTAAAAGCACAAAATATACCGTTACAACTGTTGTAATGCCATAAAAAATGTTCTTACTGCCAATTTCTGATTGTGAAAATATAATCTTATGATGTGACACACACGGGTAAAATGGCGGAAGCGAAAAATCGAACGAGACTATGGCTGTTTCGGTTGCCTGGAAGTCGGTCTTCTGTTTCTTTCCCTAATCGGTCACCTAAGCACATTACGATGCCAGAGTTTTTGGGCTCGTATCCCGGTTAATTTACATTTGCCATGGTGAAAATTGAAAAGAGCATAAAAATAAGATATGGGAACGGAAAAAAAAAAGATTGGTGGAGGAATGGCACATACGCGGGTTCGAATCCTGGTCGAGCTTGCATTTTCGCCCAATCATTTTGCCCCACCCCCCTTCCAGACGTTCCATGCCCCTATATTACCGTTAGAACTTTAGTGTAGAGGAATCTTGTTGCTGTTATTAAACGATATTATACTCTTAAAGAAAATGAAGTATTTTCGAGCCGATGGAAGTTCGAAGCAACTACGGGAGAAGGGGGTTGCGTCAGTTGTGCAACGACAAGGGGGCAGGGGGGCATTGCCTTCTCCCAACCTTGGAAGTAAAAGAATGTAAGACTAGCAGAATCTAAAATGTAACGGACAAAAGGATACTGAAGATAAAATTAGTTTTCACGTCTTTCTTGCATTATTTCTTCCAGACAGCCAGGAGCACCTACAGGGGGCAGAGAGGGGCAATTGCCCACTCGACTTCAAATTTTATACAAATAAAAATTAATTTCATAAAATGTTCTTGCTCGCTTCGCTCGTATCTGCTTTCCTTACAGTCTTGTCAAGTTCAGAGCAGTAGTAGCTAGGGGGCTGCGAGGGTTATCCCTCTACGCCGAACGATCTGAATGAGAAAAATTGTAAAAGAGAATGCCATGGCATCCCATGGAATTATTTGCGTGCTATTAAATCAATACTGTTTTCAATTTATATAAATTTGGATCAAAAAATTTTCTTGCTCGCTTTGCTCGCAATTTCTTTCCTGTGGATTACCAGAGGGACAACTAAGAACAACTAATTACTTTAGACAGTTGCTGCTATAACAGTTTGGTTTGGAGGGAAAGGGACGTTATATCATTTGGTTTGTTATGGGGCTGATGAATTGATTATGTAATGTATTTAAATAATGTTTTATATACACACACATATATATATAGGCTGTATATTACTCCACTGGACTTCTTTCTGTGGGGAGAGATGAAACGCCTCGTATACGAAACACCTGTTGTGTCGGCCGAGGATCTCCCTGCTCTCCGCAACGACGATAGCAGAGACCGCGGGGTTGTTTGCTCGCACTAGACAATCGTTGATTCGGCGTTGTCATCTCTGCGTGGCTAATGGCAGACAGTTTGAACATCGTCTGTGATGTGGTTCCCTCGGCACCTCCACTCTGCACACAGTGAACATGTCGACACATATGCAACCTAGCGCAGCACCACCACCATCTTTGTTTTTCTACGTAATGGTGATGTCCAGTACGGATATTCGCTTTCTTAGTTGCCAGTCTCCACATATCTCTTTCCGTGGATAACAGATCTCGCTAAACCCTTCCCTACTCCCGTGACTTCAACAGACCCATTCGCTTCCTTTGGGGAATCCCTTGCGCGTCAACTTCACACATCTGCCATGTGCTTTTTTGAATAGAGCATGCCGCATTTCTTTGTGGAACGCCCTTCGCCGCCGTCATATGGTTGGCCGTTGTGCCACTATTTCCTTGTAAACATATCACACTTTTTCCCACTTCATAACTCCGAATGGGTGCCGTTTTTGGCATTTCGTCACATGAACTTTTGTGTTTATTTTCACTTGTAGAATCACCTCCTAAGCGTTGGAAACGAACTTTAGTAACACCCTGTATATACCCATCAATGGCATAAAACTAAGAGAGATAAAATGAGATTTTTCTTTCCCGACTGAATTTTCATCAAGGCTTCCCCCCCCCTTTTCAGAGGGTCTGCGCGGTATTGCCTAATATAGCAATATTCCAAACTTTTTGTGAGGAGTGTAGTTCGATTATGTGCACGCTTGTTGATAAATAATAGATTAGGTTTAAATTAGTTGTCAACCACTGAATGTAATGAAATCTTGTGGTTTCCTCAGGCCAACATCATTATGTTGATTTGTTAATATATTAATTGATTTGGTTTATTTTACTTCGCATTTCTGCCACTTTTGGCTATTCGCGAAGATGAGGATGATGAAATTGATGAATTGGCACACAAAGAACACCTATCAACTCCGCCACGGAGGCTGGCACCGAAAATTCCCAATTAATACTTTGGGGGAAATCGATGACTTATCAGAAAACTGATAACTGCATTAATAATTTTATTTTAATGATGTTTGTTGGAGGAAAACTGTTTCAATAGAACCTCTACTGCCATGAGATACAGCTGCAGTTGTGCGATCGACCATATCTTTGCCTCACCAACAACAGAAGGGCTGTTCCCAGTAACCCACAAGTAAACGTGACGAATCCTGCAACACCGGATGCGGGATGATTTGAGAAACTCTTCTCAAACTGTTGAACAAGAAGAAAGGGGCTGACGTCCGTTTCCCTCCTTTGCATAACGTCGATGCCAGGTCTTTTGTTCCTCGATAGCGCCGTAACGTTTAATGAACGGTCCGGGGGTAAATAGGCCACGAGCGAGCGACCGGGTCGTCGTTACTCAACACCAGGAGAAACACGGCAGATGAAAGTTGGCTCCTCGGATGAGGTGTGGGAACGGAAACGCAAGAAAAGATGAAAACGAAATGCCGTGGGATCACGTGTGGAGCGTCTTGGAGCGATCTTTTCATTGTTTCGGCGTCCCGAGTGAAAAAGAAAGTCTTCATTCTAAGTTCTGTCATGTCCATTCTCTTATTTACGTAGATGCCTGAGGTGGTACCGAGTCGACTCTTGAAACAGTCTTGTCTTGAATGTCACAAAATACCACGTATAAACATACTAAAAACGTAACTTTTTACATAATAAGCAACAAACCAGAACCACCCTCATGTATGGATAAGTCACATAGTAAAGCAAAGTGGATTTAGACAAGTTTTTCGTACACTAGGGAGGATGCAGTGAGAGGATTTCGGTCGAGCGCCAAATAGTTCGCACGGACGACGCTAGATAGCGTACGGAATTGAGAACTTCTTCGCTCGAGCGAATAACACTCGAACAGGCAAAACGAGCGGTGTACGCTCGAAGCCCAGTAGTACACGCATAACCGTCATTTGTCTGTGGTAGTGGGCCTTCAAATATGGATCGTGAAGAGAAAGACACAGTGAAATTGAAACTTAAGTGAACATAGTCATCATTTTCATGTTAAAATGTACAGGGGATGGACAAAAATATGGAAACACCATGACGTCGGAACGGGTGATATCGATCCATTTTTTCCACTTTAAATCTGACGCGGTGCGACATTCTTTTGCGTCTTGAGGTAGGACCCTGTCGGACTGTCTGGTAGGAGTCGACAGTTGCACTGTAGATAGCGTGCAGTGCAGTTGATACTGAATCATGTCCGAGCTGACAGTGTTTCAAAGAGGGCAAATTGTTGGTGCCCGCCTTGCAGGGGCCTCTGTTACCAAAGTAGCCATGTTATTTGGCGTATCGAGAGGATCATGATGACATAATAGTGTGTCCGGAAAGACATCATCAGATAAACACCCGCGTGGACGAAAATGTACACTGAGTGACAGAGACGGAAGGACACTGAGAAGGGTTGTGACCATGTTTTGCATTTAGAATGCTGCAAGATCCCATTATCCACCATCCAGGACTTGAATTTGTCCATTCCTCGGAGACTGCAGGCCGTTGTGGAAGCTAAAGGCTTTTAGCTACAGCATTCCGGCTTTTCTTCACAGTTGTTACAATATTTTGGTCCATCCCCTGTAGTTTTAGTGTATCTTAAACAATACAGTAAAATATGAAAATGTAATAGATGATTGTGGGCTGAAACTACCAAGGCGGATATTTTAGATATATGTATGCATGATTATTGTCACATTGAAATGATATTCCATTGTAAACGCTGGAGCGTTGGAGACTCGAACGAGAATGTGCGATCGGAAGTGTTTCCATGCAGTACTCTACTAGGGATGGTACCAGACCAACACGTCGAGACGAGACCGAGAGTGAAACACACCTCTGTAAAATTGAGACAAGACCGAGACAGTGTCTGAAACTGTTTAGACTTCTTCAGACATACCAAGATAAGTCCCATATATATTTTAGTAAGTGCTTCGAAGTTGCATATATATAAATAAAGTAAAAGTAAAGTGCTCTCCTGTGGTTTGCACCACGCCATGAAGGCGTATAGGGGGTGTGGAGTTAAGGCCCCACACTTTCTTGATCACGGCCGAAGGTGGGGTGATGTGATCAGCACCACGCCTCTGGCCACCTTTACCCCCCAGAGTTTCCTCCAGGTGCCCACTTTACACGACGGTGGGTGGGCGTCGTAGCCGCCTGCACTGACATTATATATATATATATATATATATATATATATATATATATATATATATATATAAATTTCGAGGGCATGTAGCGTTGAAACGATGCGTCAAACAACCAAGAATCAATATTAATAAAAGTTTTTTTTTCTTTACTTAGTGACCTCTAAACGCTGTCAAAGTTTGGGTATGTTGTTTATATTATGCATTTCTAGACTCGAGACTTTAGAAGGAGACCGCGACTGAGCTTTACAAGTTGAGGCTGAGATCGTGCCAAATCTTGCCCCTTCCCGTTACTACCCTTACCTAATTTTCGTTTCTCTTGTCTCAACGCTACAAACAAGGATCTCCAAGGAAATGGTTTTGGTCTGGTATAGATTTTTATGTTCCCTTTGTATCTGTGGCTCGTTTCGCTAAAATGTTAAAATTGAATAACATATGTTTTTCTGCTACACTGATTGTTGTTTTACCGGGATAATCCCGACTTTCCCAACTTTCCCAACTTTGTCTCGCGTCATGGTCACTTCGTATGCCGGTATGCCGAAAGGCCCAATTTCCTTCCAAGTGAATATGTACAGGTATTTCACTTTATTTACAATTACAACTCACAGTATCGTTTGAAAGACATGTTAGTGCACAGATACATTCTCGTGTAGTGTGTGTGATACGAAGGACTGGAACAAAAGTGGCAACAATGTTGAAGGAAGCTAAATTTTGTAAACACAGAATTTGAAGAGGTAATTTCATACACTCGCAAACAAGTAAATTGTCGACCTCCGTGTCGGAGTTGTTAATACAGCGTGATACGACTCCAGAGATCCCGGGTTCGAGTTCTGCCCTCGGCATAAGTGTTCCTTATGAGCCTTCATCATATCATCACTCATCCACATCGTCGCGATTAGCCTAAAGTGGTAGAAAAGAGACGCTATATACCAAAATTGGAATCAAATCAAGCAAACAGTAAATTTTCGTCAATTATGAAAGTTCTCTTTGCCTTTCCCAGATCAAAATTATGTCATTTCATTTCTTTTGAACTGATCGCAGCATTTTTTTTTAGAGCAGAAGCTCGTTTCATCTCCTATGGCATTGCTACTGTTATGAAATATTTTCCATGTGTACCGTATATTGAGTACGGAAGCATTTCCGGAATAAAATTTTCTCACGGAATTACGTCATCAAGAGTGCGAAGCGTGCTGTTGGAGCGTTGCAGGATCGTCTAAGAGTTGAGAAAGTATTCTTTTATGATCTTCTGCGTGAGAATTAAGGAAGGGATTACGCGGAGGGAAAGGATAAAACAGAGCCATTTGATGGTAATCGGCAGTTCATTACGGAAAGACGACACGTCACTCAACTGTCATTTTTTCTTCCCAGTGTCTTCTCTGAGATTGTCAGGCGTTCCTGGAAATCATGGCACGGGCTGATGTTTGGCGAAGAAGTTCGTGAAAGGTCGCTGAATTTAATCAGGACACGAAGATACCAGATAGATCTTAATTTAAACTTCTGAAGGTAAACGTATATTTAGAGTCGAAAATCTTGCCAGCACCCATGCAGAAATGCTCAAAAGTGATAACATTACAATAAAAACTGCAAAAATTCTGATAAATGACCAATTAGTATTTTTTTTCCAAAATTGGTGTTATGTTTTATACTTTTCGGTGTTATTTTACCCAATTAACGTTTTTTTTTTATTTTAGCACACTTTTCTGCCAAATATTTCTTAAAGTAGTATTTTAATTTGTAGGTCACATGGCCTACACCTGTTGGTGACACTGTCATACGTTGGAAACTATTTTTTGAGGGAGTTATTTTCTATTATTTGTCTCGCGACAAATACCGGCGGTATGTCCGCACTCGATCTCCGCCAAAACCCCGTCACTTGGCTCGGTGATGCTTCACCGATAGAAGGTATCCATTTACATGTATTTTTATGCAACTCTCGTTATTATTCCAAGTATAATAAGCACCATAGCTTCTTCCTGGGGGAAAAAATGTGTACTTTATAGATGCGTAAATATGATACATTTTGTTTTCTACGCCTAAAACATACAAATGTTAGAGTTTCGCTGTATTTTTCGTTTTTTAAGCATAAAATATGTTGAAATTCGCGAAAGGGCCATATTTCGCATTTTATGTCAAATTCGCGTTATTTCTGGATTTCGAATGCAAGAAAATATTTTCAGAACATGTCACTGCACATACATTTTTTTAAATTTTATTTTTATTTTTTCAACGATTGACATTTTTCGGTGTTATAGCATTTGCGAGAAATAAAGGTCCCTAGCATGGTCTTCAAGGTCCCGAAAGGTGGCTTTCCATTACCTTTCGAGACCTGATAATCAGTTTCGGAATGGACGCTCACGCCGAAGCATGACTGGGCGGATAACAATTACAAACTTGGAATAAAGTGGTTATTAACACGAGCGCAGACGCACAACGGCCACTTAGCACTTGTTGATTCACTTTTTTCCACCACGCCCTGCTCTTTCGTCACGCTTTCTACCGGAAAGACTAAGTGAAGATGTTAGGGTTGCCTTAGTGGCTTCACTTATTGTAATTATAAAATAAGTTTCACTCTGATATGCAGTGTTGTACTTCGAAGGTTTCCAATGAAGAACTTGTATAGTGGCCCTTGCAAAGTACCAGACTTACTCACATGTACTAAGACAAATCACAAACGAACTTTTTTCGGAGTTCTAATCAAAGCTGTTCGGGAAAAGACATACGTCACAAACTGCGATTGTCTGTTGCTTCATTCAAGTAACACTGAATCAATTATAGAAAATATTAGAAGAATAATTTCATTTTGGGTATGCGTTAAGATTCTAAACATTCATGATCCAACATGAATATATCATGTCTGTAATGTTTGCTATGAAAAGAAAAAAAAACATAACTGTCTGTTATAAGATTGCATTTTTCGACGTTAAGTGCTTCTTTCCAGAATAACCTAAAAATATCTATGCATTTTATGTATTTGTATGTAAAAGAAGAGGTATATTATGATTACTATAGATTTTATAGTTGTTGTTTTTTTTAGTTTCTGCACGCGAGATTTATTTTCTCATAACAAATATATAAATTGTACAGGTATACAGTAGAAACTCTTACTCGCATACAATTAGCCAGGACTATTGAAAAATATTTGGTATGGCCCTATGTGTGTGTGATTCTGTATTTCTACAGTGATTTGCCTGTTGAGAAGATAATATGTTTCTTTTTTGATTTGCGTGAATTATACCATGATTTAATGTAGATAAGGAAATATGCTACGGTTGAGTGTAAGACAAGACGTGAGTCTTTTTCTTCGCCATGTAAGAGAACAGTTAAATAAATAATTTTGTTCAATTTCTAAACAAACATAGTCTTGAGTGCAGAAGATAAGAACAATTGTTCACTTGCAATTATCGCCGGTAGGATGAATTTGTCTTTTGATCCGTCATTTTCTAATAATACATCCCTTGTTTTAATAATATGTGTTTTCTACGTGAATCTAACTGGTGACCTGCTAAATGATTTTGAAAATAATATAAAGTAAAATTATTAGATAATGTATTTCTTGAAACTTTTTAATGTTTGCTTATTATTTTTTTTGTTCTGTTTCTGTAAGTTTTTTGCTGATTATTTTCTTTTTTAATTTCAGGTGAGCACATGCAAGATACAATATTTGCTGTGTGGTAACGTACATTGTCTTTTTCCTGTTTTATTAGTGAATCCGTGTGCTAGCAAGGCTAAGGTTTGACGTTCTTTCTGTGTACAAAACAGTTTACGCAACCTTGATAGTACCGAAGTGAGATACCTAAAGCACTATATCGATTTAGAAAAGTAGTTTGTAACTTGTTCAGTTACGTGAATAAAGTGAGTTTGAGTTCAGAGTATAATGTGTGAATTTCGAACTTGAATCAAGCGCCCTAAGAAGTAGGCAACCCAAAACAGATCAATTTTTCATATTGCACAACGTGCAAGGTTATATTTTCATGAATGAAGATTTCAAATTGAAGAAAATAAAAGCAAGGGAGACCTCCACAATTTTGCCTGTTCACACCTCGAGATTACCTTACATTATTTGAATTTGAAAATGAAGATTATCCATTACTATTATAGCAAGAAATGTAAATATTTCAATCAAGTTTTGCAGAAAAAGATATTATATTTGTAGCTCCAGGATTGTCATGCCAGTAATAAAATTATCGCTTAGAATTTAGTTATAATACTTTTAAATATTAAGTAAACAAAATAATGCTGTTATATAGACAGTGACATATTTCTGAGCAGATTAGCGGTCTTTAGCCTCGAAATGGCGTTGGAAAATATATTATGATTATCATCACGCGTTGACATATACATCGTTGTTTTCCACAGTAATGCCTATGTATTATGATTGAAGATGCTGCTGCAATGAAATTTTGAGGATGCATATACTGGAAGCACATAATAATTTGCACAATAATTATTAAATCGCCCCTCCCCGAAATAGAGAACTGTGCCAAAGTATGTGTGTTTCTTAGGTTTTGTGACCGATTCAGAATCCAATAGAATATATCTGTTGCTTTGGATCATAACTTTATGTCACCGCTTCTTGACTGTACCACACAACATATATTGTTCCATTTTGTTGTCATCTGTAAGGTGCTGGGGAAAATGAAGCACAAATAGATGTTGAAAAATAGTAGTTCGACGCTTCAAAACTAATCACGATTTAGTTGAGATATTCCTCTCGTCGGATTAAAAAGATATTTTTCTCATCTTCCTTTTTTTTCTCATTGTCTACTACGTTCTGTCTATACGTCTGTCTTTTGGTTCAAAGTTGTGAGCTCTCTGAATTTTTCGTATGGCGTGTCTGCTGACAAATTTGGATTGCAGTTGTTGGTAGTCGGTGCATACTCAACTAACTATAGTCATTTGGTTCTGCAAACGAATAGAAATCAATGTCGTAAGTTGCATACTTTTGTCTGGGAGAACATTTTAATTAAATTACTTATTGATTTCATAAAATAGAAAATAATTACCAGCATTTACAGGGAGGGAAAGAATGCCCTCACCATTGTCTAATTCAGTTGTTCATAATGATAATGTTGTTCTTGATATTTTCCCTTGTCCCAACTTAATTTGGATATAGTGAGGCATAGGCTCCGAATTTGGGAGGGCAAGGCACTTTCTCCCCTCCAAAAATTCATCTAGAGGGACACACTTTATGTTATTTACATATACGTATAAAGTATTGTTTATACCGATCTTACCCCTCCCTCACCCCAAATGTATCTGTGTGTGCTCCCCTGTGCTTTGAACTACACCATGAAGGCGTACAGGGAATGTGGAGTTAGGGCCCCACATTTTCTTGATGACGGCAGAAGGTGGGGGTGATGTGATCAGCACCACCACCCAGAGTGTCCTCCAGGTAGCCACTTTATACAACGCTGGGAGGGCGCCGGAGCCGCTTGAAGAGGTGAAAAAAATCCTGGATCTCCCAAAATTTACCTTGCCCTCTCCCCAAATTTTTCTTAGTTGGCGCCTCTGTAGTGAGATATGCTAGGAGATTAAACCCTCTATGCGTGAATGATCATGGACCTCAAAACAAAAAGAGGGTATTTAACAAGCAATTTCTAACCTTGATCGAGCTCAAAATCAGTCATTCTAACAGGAAATTCACATGGAGTGTAATTTGTTACATTCATTACAAATTTCATGCATTTGGCAAAATCAAGGTCGTGAGTTGCCATCTGCATCGTTTATGTGTCGGCGCTAATGAAGGCAAACTCAGCGATTTCATCGAAATGCTATTCGGTAAACCTAAACGCACTTCCTTTAGAAATCACAATGTACGTTTCCCGAAATCAGAGCTGGTTTAAATCCAACGTTGGGTTGAGATTAATATTTTATGCTTCTTCTTTCTCGTGTTGTCCTTACGCCGCTTCGCTTAGCTGCCTTACAAGAGTGCCAAGCGTGCAAGGAATATCGATCTTTCTTACAAGCACGCCGGTTCTAACTTGCATTGTCCAGTTGTGGCACAAATTCTTATTCTCAGTACGAAAGTGGCGAATCTTAGACAATGGTCCTTGTAGCCAAGGTGTTTAAAAGTGGGCCGGAAGGTATTGACTGAATTGAAGACATTTTCCTTTACGAAAATATCGCCATGTTCGTTCACGTGTTCGTGGTATTTCCTCGTTCAATATTTTTGTACCAGGCACGTTTGTGTGCTATGGCGTGACGATCAATAGAATGCTGTAGAGACCGTTTGAACTTCCCGTGGCATGCAGTAATTAGATGCATGTTTCATGAGGAAAGAGTGCTCTGAATACTAAGATTACAAAGAAGAGAGAAGGTTTTGGTATTGTTCAAATGACCACTATAGTATGTTAGCTGCTTTTCTGTTTTCTTTTAAACCATTTGAACAGCTGTCCATAATGTAGAACCATTTCAGTGTAATATCTTTGAGTTGAGCCTGACTCACTCGCACATAAAAAAAATACCATACTTTATTTTTATTTATTGACCTTCAACAGAGATAAATCTTTAATTACAGATGGTAAAATTAAATAAAACGCCTATGTTGTATACAGGATTCGATAGCTATTTCGGTTTACCGACAAATGTTAGTCTGGTCGGTGGACGTGTGCTGCCACGATGGTTCTGGGATCCTCTTTTCTTCTTCCTTCTCATCCTATCTCTGTAACTCCTCTTCTTTTTTCTTTCTCCCTATCTTTCTTACTCTGTTTTTCTACCCTTCTTTTTTCTATCGTTACTTCACAATTTCTTTCTCTCCTATATCTTTCTTACCCTGTTTCTTCCTATCTTTTTCTCTGTTTTTATTTTTATTTTATTCTTGTATCTTTCTTTCCTCCTCTGTTCTATCCTTTCTTTCTTTTCTCTATTTCCTCATCTTACTCTGATTCTCCCACTCTTTGTTTCTCCTTCATCTTCTGTTGTATCTCCTGCTTTCCTTCCCTGCTCAATCCTGTTCTATTTTTCTTTCTTCTCTTTCTTATTTTGTATCGTAATATATCCTCTGTGTTGTTGTATATCTTCTTTCCTTCTCTGCTCTACCGTTTCTCTTACTTTTTTTATTTCTTTCTGTTTAATTTTATTTATCTTCCTTCTAAGTATCCATCTGCGTATGTGCGTGATTCTACCTCTGCTCTAAATTTGAAAATTTCTCATGTGGTTCGGCTATCTGCGTATCTGCGTGATTCTACCTCTGCTCTAAATTTGAAAATTTCTCATGTGGTTCGGCTAAGGTTATTTTACGGTGGGCTAGAGCCCCCTCCTTGCCTCACAAACCTACCCGTTTTCTTCGAAAATATCTTTCCTACTACGATTGCCTGGGAACAACAGCAGCATGCAACGAAGCATAACGTACAAAGTTCCGTAAATTAATTCGGACCGAACAACGTTGTCTTCGCGTTCGGAATACAATGCCTCCGCGGGTATTGTTTTCTTTCAAAACGCTGTGTTTTTTTTTTGTTTTTTTTAAATGTACTTTCCGAGAGCGAGAGACGTTTCCTGGTTTTGACCAGGAAACATGTCTCAACGCTTTGCCAACATACTTGCAATTTATTTGAGAAGATAACTGTCGATCTAGCGTTGAAGACGGCGAAATTAAGACTGTGTACACCATGCTGAAACAAGTGGTTAACGAGAAAAAAGAAAGCAGTACGTAACAGTTTGTTATTATTTTCTTCGCAATCTTATTAGTGTTATGTGTAATATTTAATTGCATAATTGTACTACAAGAAACGTAAGTTCAAAAAAGTCAAAAATTACTGGAATTCGTCGACGTCTTGTAATCAAGGGATCCCAGGTTCGATACCCGGTGGAGGCACATAGTGGTTCGGATCCCACTTTAATCTGTAGGACCAGTCCCGTTTGGCCTTTCTGTGCATGAAGATAACTAAAGCACTTCATTACTATAATTGTTGTTTGCTTCGATGTCCTCTACGAGCTGGGCACGTTTGATATTCATCTTCATCGTCGCGAGTAGCTAAGGGTGATAGGAAAGTGCCGTAAAAATACAAATCATGCTGTTAGCTACCGTATGGACTGTAACCCGGTTCTCTCACACCAATGGAGAGAGGCATGTCAATAGTTTATTGTTGCTTAGTGCTTATTTATATTTCACTGATAGCAGGGAATGTTGTCTAGTCTTATACATTTAGGGACCTTGTGTGCAATAGCTCTCACGAAATAGTCACTATCAAGCTTCAATTAGAGCATTTTCTGTGCTAATACAACAACAACAAACAGTCCCACTTTTCGTCACTTTTGCCCCTGCACTATGCTAAATCTTATCTACAAAGGGATATATACTGTCCCCCCCCCCTGGTTTTGGAACCCAGTCACCGCCACTGACAATAAATAACCATGGCCAAAAACGCCGTACCATTTAAGGTGGAGAAAGACAGCATTACCAATCAAAGATATTAGTGAGCAAATGGTGCATCTCCATGATCATTGACTGTTTTCCGTGTTGTGAAAAGCAATAATTGAGACAGTAACACATTTTACAAAGTACAGGATGTAGAAGAGAAAACAAGAAAAACAGAGACTGAGAATTTGCCTACTTTTATTATCTTATGTGCCGATTGTGCTGTGAAAACATTTACCGTGACTTTTATATGACGTCATTAAAACACGTCATGAAATTTTAATAACTGAGCAGCAATTCCAGAAAAATGTCAACCTCGATGGTCAGAATTATATAGTATCAGTAAAGAGCAATGTGCATTTTTTTTAGGAAGACATCTTTAAATTGCGAATACACTGTGTACGGTTTTCTCCTCCTTGATGACACACACACTTGGCACTGAATAAAGGTGACGACAATGTGTTGAATAACGCCGTACATTTTGGCAACGCAGGGGCAGCAGCTGATTACATCACCCACGCTCCCTTAGGGTTGAATATTCAACGACAACAGTACACGATGCAAGGTTGTTTTTCGCGAGAGGGTGAACTTCTCATAAATGTACAGGGACAACGAAGTTAGTAATAAGGTGTGTTATATACAGCGTATATTGATACACTAGTACTGCCCCTCCGGAGATTTCTGAAAAGAGAATGTAATTCGAATAGTGGAATTGTAGAGATATTTTATAACAAAAATATTGTTTTCTGTTACAGCAACTATTATTATTATTATTATTTGAAGTAGGGTTACATTTAAGCTTATAGTCTATTTTACACTGATTATGTAACTATAAAAAACACCTTTTTGTTCTACATGAATTAATTAATTAATTTATTTATTTATGCTTTGCACTTCTACAGAGAATTGAACCTCCAATTACAGAAGGCGTACACTGTGTTTCATTAATACAATAGAAATTACATGGAAATATACAAACACATATTCATTCATTCACGTACAATACATATAACATTCAACATACGTAACGCATGAGATATATATACACACTTATTTACATACATTTAATCAAGAGGTTTATACGTAATTCACAAACATTGCACACGTAAATGGTAACATTTATATTAAACATACAGTATAAGTATACAGTTATGCAAATTGTGTATATATATATACAGACTGGAAATTACAAATATATGTAATTTTAAAAAACGTAAGTAGTAGTAGTAGTAATGTATAATTATAATAATAATAATAATAACAAAAATAAAAATAATAATAGGAGTAATGATAATAATAATAATAAAAGTTTCTGTGACCGTACCCCCTTGAGAAGAAATCCTGCGGGCGCCCTTATACACCAAATAACAAAGAAAAGAGTAGGCGAATTGTCCACATCCATTTTCATTCAGTCTGTTTTCCACAATATTATGATCATGAATTGAAATAAGAACGTCATTAGAGAGATGACAACATATGCTTTGTATCAACATAATTCCATTCCTTAAAACAACACAAGATGTGGAATGAAAAGTAATGAAAATAGTGGTGGACAATTTGCCTACTATTATATTTGCCGTTTACTGTACTTGTAGGTTTAATTGTATCTTCTACAAATATGCTGTATAAAGAAACAAACTGCCGGAGTACTAAGTGAGGTGAGTGTGCAGTGGGATCCATGAGTATTACCGTGAAAAGTATCCATCTCCATGTTCGTGCACTTTTTTTGAGCCAATAAGAGCATCAATAATTAAAAGAAAACTCAAAACAAGCTGTTGACAACTTCTGCACCAGCATACATAATAATCCATCGCTTAAAAACACGCACGATGTAATAGAAAAGAATAATGAAAATAGTCATGGACAATTTGCACGGTAATGCTCATGGATCCCACTATAGAACGTAATGAAGTTCGGTGGTGGCGAAAGTGGAATAAAATAGCCCATGTTAATCACTTTCAATAATGCAATAATGACGTTAATTCATAGTGTTAAAATAACCATAATTGAATGCTTTGGAGTGCAGCAAAGTGTAGGAAAGTAATGGGAGAGAAAGTCTTAACATTTCTAGCGTGTTCAACCTTGAAATCACCGCTTGTGGTTTATGTTGTTAGCGGAGCCACCCTGTTAAACGCATGTTCTTCGAAGCTAATGCACAATTTCCTCCACCTTCGCATAGAGCGCTGTTGGGCGTGCGTACACATGAAGCTTGCGGATGAATCTTTTGTATAGTGGAGCCTCTGACCTTGCAATTACCGTAGATTTACATCACCAGGTTACACCCTGCGCCTACGTAAGCATTTGAGAAGCCTCTCCCAAAAGAACAACAGCGCATCGTCTTCCTAGTCACACAATGTTCCTACTTTTTTCCGTCCCTGTATAGGAAATCAAACTGGGTTTCAGCTGCTGTAGTTCCTACATAGTTGTTACGTGCTCAAATTAATCTGTATGATCCTACAGATTTTTCGGTATGGAGTTATGGAGACGTGCAGATGTATGGACCTCCGATCTTTGACAACAGGAAATTATATTTGCTGTTAAAATTTGCAATTCCACGCTTGAGAAAACAAAAAATGTGTCCGTTGACACCACTGTGCATATTTTTTGACTCCAGTAACACATTAAATACTTGAACTCCTAATGCCGAAGCTTTGATGTATTAAAATACAGAGAAATGCATCAAAGAATACTTTTATCAGCGGTTGTTCCGTGTGTGTAAAACTAAAAATGCATAAATTGAGGTCATACACGATTATTTGAAAGAAACAAAAATAACTCGTTTATCTGTGTAATTTGATGCGGCAGAAGTGCACGAATCTTGATTTTATGCATTTCGAGTTCTGTGCGTGGAAGGATGGTAACGAGATGATTGATTGATTGATTGACTGAGTTGGTGTTTTAAGTCCACTTTATGCACAGTAAGGCTAATTGGGACTGGGTCTACAGTTTAAAGTGGAATCCGAACCACTATGTGCCTCCACCGGGTATCGAACCCGCGACCCCTTGATTACAAGGCGACGACGGTAACGAGAAGAGACCAATTCTGGTGCCAGACCGAGAGTCTCGTTCAAGAATATCGTCAGTTCGAAGGTAGATGTAGGTGTACTGTAGTCTTCACCTAAACCATTATTTTTCTTTGTGAGTTTTTTAAGTCCACTTATGCACAGATAAGCTAATCGGGACTGGACACACAACCCGGAACTCCTTGCTTACAAGGAGACTGAATTACCACTACGGCATTGATGAGACATTTTCACACATACGAAAGGAATAGCTCTAGATATATTGTTTAATGTCCAAAAACCTACATTTTTAGTTCGTTTTTAATACTATTTGAATATTTTATTCTATTGTTTCGAGATGAGGGGAGCATGTTTCATAATATTTTGACACCTAGATTTTATCATGATTCTTATTTTATATTTTCCTTATTTTTTAATTGATGAAATACTGAAACTCAATAAAACATGCCTCACGCACGATTCGAACCTGTCATGCTAGCCACTGAAACACAACATACATATTATGGGCATTCCTATTGCAATAGAGCATAGATCTTTCTACCATCCACAGTATCAACGTATATATTCACATGCAAACGATCAAAAAGATACAACGGAGGCACCTGTTTACGAGTAAAAAGAAATATCCGAGATTGGAGAAATTTATGTATAAATAGCAACACTGGATAGCAGAAGTTGCTGTGTACAAACAACAATATCTGTATTGCTCTTGTGTGATATAAGTGAAGGTTTTGGGAAGCATTTAGAGCTCCGTAACTACCAAAGTATGCAATACTGCTGCAACCTGCTGCTGCCAGTTTTCACAATTTCGAGCATCTGGTTAATTTTTAAAAGTAAGAGATTACACGATGTTGGTCATGTGGTTACATTTATGCTGAAAGAGTGTAAATTCTTGGTTCGTTTTCAAAATATTCAACGGCTGATTTATATATCAGCTGAGGAAAATGGTCAGTAAAGTTAGTAAAAGTCAGTTTCTTCATTTTGGTCATTTGTGAGTGTACTAATCAGCAAAAATTGAAAACAAAAGCAAAAGAACTTTGTCAACATTACACAACTCATGCTAAGAGTGGAAATATCAATGGAAAAACAGAATGAGCAAAATGCTTGAGAAAGTAGTGCATAAAACTATTGAGAAATGATAAGAGTTTGTTAGAAACTTCTTTATTTTACTGTTAAAAAATATAAGCTTTACCTTGCAGTAGTTACGCATATTTTTTTCTCACAAATATTACTTTTAAAATGGAATATTTTTTACTTTAAACCTTTTTGTACAATCATGAAAACCTATTTTTTAATCTTTATAAAATATAACTGGTGAGGAATGGTGGTTGTGGAGTCCAGATAATATATATTTTATAAGTCCCAGGTTTTCTTTTAAAATTCTAATTTATCGCGATTCCTTAATGAAATTAGTTAGTAATTATTCTGTATGTTGCCAATTACTTTTTGGCAATTTTGAACCTTTGGCTACTTTCCACCCATGTGATATGTATATACACAAACTTCGTGTCAGTATAGATTATTTCAAACGCATGCTTGGTTATTTCGAAATACATTTAGTCAACACTAGATGACAAGCAGAAAAGGCTTTTGAAACGCAGAAACTTTCGGACAAAGATAAACACAGAGTGTTGACGTCAAAAAGGCGTTTTACCAAGAAAAGAGAAAGAAAAAGTCATGTATTATTGAGCTTATCGTTCTTTTAGGGGGGGATTTCCTGAGATTAAGATTGTGTAAACCAGATATATCCAACGTTTAACTTTCCGTCAAAGTGGAATGACGCGATTCGAATCTGGTGACGTGTCGTTCAAGAATTTTGCTGATTTCGTAAATTGGGAATATTCGAGGCATGTTCAATTAATAAGCAGACTTTTGGAATAGTGTTACTCGCAGTTAAACATAGTTTCTTCATTGATGTTATTTGTAATGTTGTTCCCATCGTGCCACCAGTGAGTGGATGCCCTTGGAGAAAAATATTTTAGTTGCTGTCTCAAACAGGAATGTGTCGTTTGCTGAACTTCATCAGATATGAATTGTTTCCCGGAAAGAAACTCCGCAAGAGGTCCGAGAGGTAATAATCGCTAAGGACTAAATCCGGAGAGTAAGGAGGATGTGGAATAATTCCGTTCGTAAGTCAATAATAATGATCCAGTTTAACTCTCCTTAGTATGCAGGATACAAGTCACTGATCGCATTTGTAGTTTCGTGCATACCGTGACTGATGCAAAGTTGTTATGCTACGGCTCTTCCGCCGTTAATGCAGGGACTTCACTTTTCGTGCTACGGGGCTTCCACAGTTAATGCAGGGGGTCTCAATTACAATTAGAACAAGCATGCAAAGTTTCTTCTTTATGGACTTACTGTAATTGAACCTACAGTTCAACTAGAAATAGCTTCGAGTTTGCAATAAATATAAGGAAGCATAGATTACCAGCGTTTCGAAGCAAGGCATTTGAATTCAGATAAACTTATATCTCAGCTTCATTATTTCCTTATCTTCTACATCATCGCTCCGCACTATCTGGCGATATACCTTATATGGTGCTGTAGACATTGTTGACACAATTTATTTGTGCATCAACGTGATTGTGGTATTTTTGTACTTTTTTATTATTATCTACAGATGCATACCAACACATGTATTCGTGCAAGTCGTTTTAAAATCAATACAAGTTAAAGAAATTTGTGCCTATTTGGAGTTATTTGCCAGCAAATGATGTAATGGGTAGTGAAGCGCCTTAATACAGAATGGTAGACGCTGTCTTCCATAAACTTTTGCCATTAAACGTCTGACGAAAACGTATTGAAATGTAAAACCGGATAGTTGCTTACAATGGGTCTAGACGCCACAGAGGATCGTTAGTCTGCAAAATGCAGTCCAGGGTTGCTACGTGCAAGTGAGGTTGTTATATGGGTGGATTCCGTTGAAGGGTTACCCCTTGCATACGATTGATTGATTGTGCTTCTCTTTTCTGGCACTTTTGGCTAATCGCGAAGATGAAGATGAGTTGATATGGTGAAATTGATGAAGGGCCACTCAAACACCCATGCCCACGGCACGATTCGAACCCGGAACCCATAGCATCGCAGCGCGCTATACTTAGGCCTATCACTCCGTCACGGAATTAGACAATAACAAAACTTGGAACACGTGGTGTAAATGTTTCCGTCTTATGAACTTCTTACATTCAACTTATTATATATTATTACTCTTTACCTTTTCTTTATATTACTCTTTTCAGTAAAACACACTTAAATTATTGTTTAGCATTTATTGATAATAATAATAGTCAGATGTGTTGATATAGATTGTGCGTTGTTTACGTTTCAAGGCATGAAACGATCCTTCTATCCATGACCTAGTTTATGAAATGTTATCTTTACGGTATATGAGTGTTATTTTGTCATGGGGGATGAAATGTTACGTTTGTTGCCGAGGATACGCGCGTCTACTGGGGTGGGGGTACATCTTCTCCATTAACAGACACCCCTGACTGTGTCAGCATGTAAAATGCGAAGAGCCCAAGCGAAGCTGGGGAGACAGGCATACATTTGTTTTGTTTCTCCCACCTGGCGATGAAGGTAGTTGACCTGTCTGCGCATAACGGACATCTCTAGATCTTCCTGGAGCGCCGTGAGGAGGTCAGCTGCGCCAAGCAGTTGTCGGTGGGTCACCAGTGCTTCATGAGGTTCGTGCGCGATGGTGTGACAATAGGGATCTCTCTGGAACATGTCCAGGTGAGTTTTTGCATTTCCACAACTTTTACATTATCGTATCGACTGTTGCGAAGAGTTGTTTTGCGACGTTTCGAAACAAAACGTTTCTGTTAATCCTCGATCAAAGGCACCGTTCTTTTGCGTACGCTTGTAAACGGTACCGTGTTGCATTTCTGTTCTCCCATGCGCCATTTTTAAACCGCACATGTTGTTAGCCTGATTTCAAGACGTTGTTAACTAGCAAAAAACTTTCCTCTTTCTGTCGTATCGTGTGATCAGATGCTTCCAACAAAATGGATTTCTAAACCCTGCCATCCACATAAAGAAAATGTGCAAGGGCAATATAGAATAGATATTGACATTCCGTTGATCTAAACAACACTGTGGAGTTGAGGCATGAAGAATAGTCAGCAAATTCTTCATTGTTATTTTCTTTAAATTTCAGAACCTCACACTGCGTAAGGATCTACTTAATTTAAATTAATATGATGGTGGACAATTTGCTTACCATTGCCAACATTTACGCCAGCAGGTAAATCCATCACAGAGTTAACTCACTTTTTTATGTAATAAGAGATTCGAAAATTGAAACAATGAACGTCAATAAGAAGAGGACAACAACTTTCGGTGGAATTTTTACGCTGTACTTGGCAACTAACGATTTCAGTAAAATCTGTTACAATTAGTGCAGACTATTAATAGTCTTGGTAGTAAAGTTCGGTAATAAACGATATAGTTTTTATTCTGTCCAAATCACACACTACACAAAAGTGATTTTTGAATTCTTGGCGCTCACGTAACAAGGGAAGCATTTGATTTGATTTGTATTTGTTACTTGGCCTTTCTTTTCTTCCACTTTTGGTTAATCGCGACGATGAGTGATGATATGATGAATTTGATGAAGGGTCACTCACAAAGAACACCCATGTCCTGTCCGGGATTCAAACTCGAGACCCCTGGTAGTTTATCTTGAGTTTTAAAGTCCGCTTTATGCACAGAGAGTCTAATCACGACTGGATCTACAGCTTAAAGTATGATCCGAATATCTATGTGCTTCCAACGGGTATTGAAGAAGGTTAGAAGGCGGCGACGTTACCACTACGCAATCGGGTCTGTAAGTTTTTATAAGGATAAATCAAACAGAATGGAAATACATTTTGGATAGAAAGGTTTTGAATCATTAGAGGAATATGCAGAAAAGAAGACTTGAAGTGAGAATTGGAACAAGGTAAGGACAACACAATATACGTAAACCGGTTCCAGTCCGTCTTCCAGAAGTACAAAGAAGAAAGAAGGGGATTATGAAGTGAACGTGAAAATGATGGGGGAAGGGTATTTTTGAATCCGATTAAAAACTGAGCTTTAGCAAACTAACATCAGAGTTGAGTACTACTGAAGAAGATTGTGAAGTAGAGAGAAACACGCCTACTTAGGGGTTGAAACTACACCTTTGCACACTCTAATTTGGCCCCTACGGATTTATTGAGAACTTTCTGTACATTTTTTTTTAACACATACCAAAGTGGTACCCGCATCGTGCAGTTAGGTGAGCGTCAGTTTCTTGTGGCAAAAGGATGAGCAAGGTGAGAGTTTGTCGGTCCTGCAGGAAAGCGTCACATGTAAGTGCTTCCAGATGAAAACTCCGGTGAAAAAAAAATCTTCAAGATATTTTAGGTGGGTGTTTAGTCATTTGGAAATACTATATATACTTTTGTCCAGATAGGTGGTTACAAGTGATTAACAAGGCATACCTTGGTGTCCAGTGAACGTTGAACCTATCTTACCCATTTGTATGAATTTAGAAAAGATAGATCTGATTAGAATTCTTTTCAGGAGGAATTTGAGACAGTCCTCGTCTCGTGTGTGAAGAGGTCTGTCTCTTCTCGATTTATAAACACCTGTCTCGGTATCTGAAGGGAAAGTGTCGCCTTAATCATTTGAGTCCGAAAGTGTATTTCAAGTTGCTCTTCAAGGGACTTGTATTACAATTAATGCAATCCTCATAATACTCATATTTTATTGTAGCAATAATATTGAGAATAACAATATAGTGAGTAATGGCCTAATATCACTTTAATGAAAAGTCTGGTGCTACTTTCTGAGTTGTGACTCAGTTTCTATACTTATTTAAAAAATAAATGAGAGTTGAACGATTTCTCTGCTAAGTACATCGTTGCGAAGTGCATTATTATCTTCTCTGTGAAAGTCTTTCTGGCAATCAGGATATGTGGATTTTATATTATGAAGTTTTCGATAAGAAAAACACTCATGTTTTCAACTTTTAACCTGTTTATAATCGACAATCTATTTTCCTCGAACCTTCGCGGCAAATATAAAGCTTGTAACATTTCTTGGAGATCCAGGGTCCATAGGGTTCTCGCAAGAAGACATATTAGAGTACAAGGCCAAAGGTCCACCGTTATAGAGCTCTTTTGGTGAGGTTTTTAGACGCAGTGGCAGGTGAAATATTCTATTCACCCCCTCACTAAAGGCGGGAACATACAGACGAAAGTTAATAGATCGTGGAGGGAATCATGAATGCGGGTGTTGTAGTATTGAGGTTACCTACACCTTCTATAGGCCAATATGCGGGAGGACCTAATTTTAAACCTTGTCATACTTACTACAGCCTTTTTTTCACAACCATTTGCGGTTATTTTCCCTTTACCCTTCGTAGTCACAAGACAAGGATATTTCCATGCAATTTTGAAACATATACCATACATGTGATACAGAAACAGAATATTTTTCGAATTTAGTTATTTCATTACGTATTTTGTGTCTTAGTGAAGTAATATATGTTGGTCTTTTGCATACAGGCGTGTTACCTCAATCCACTAGCCACATATGAAGTTAAATTAATTTTGTATATTGTTACCTTCGTATACCTACGTATATGGTTGAAGTACACATCTAATCATTTTGTTATTGTTTCAGATTTATTGAGAATTTCACTCTCATCTTGTTAAATTGTTCACACTCTTTAGCCAATGGGAACAATCGAAACATTTGACTTCACAGCCTCTTTCTTCCTACTGGTCCGTTGCTCTGTCATCTTCGCTTGTATGTCGTTTGAAGAAATTTTTGCTTGAGATTTCGTAGGTTGTTAGAAGCTGCATCAACAATATCATCATTCTTTTGTGTTCTTCTTACGACTTCGTTAGTTGTTCTAGACATCCATCGAACTTGAAGAATATATCTAACTTTACATTTGGAATATGTCCATTTTTGAGAACCAGTCCTCTATTTCATGTTCTTAAACTAACGAGACAGAAGTCTTAACAAATTTTGTCTTCAACTAGAGAGCAAAGTATCTCACCATTATCATTCTAAATTCTTTCTCTGTATCTGGATTTAGATTTGTATTTATCTGACAGTATAAATCACTACCTTTATACTTGGGAGTTACTATATTTATTTTAGCCCGTAAGTTCATTACTAATACATTGAATAATAATAATTTATTTCGCCAGTTGATGGATGTATTAAACTATGACCTTTTTTGTCAACGTTCAACCTTTCTTTTCCTACTTCTAAATCCCGGGTTTAAATCCTGGGTAAGACTTGGTTATTTGTGTGTCCTGAATGAAAGGTAGTCAAATTGATATGAAAAGAAGTGAAAGTGAATGACAGGAAAAACAGCAACTTAGGATTTTTCCTATTAAGGAACAGTTGATCGAGCAATAACACAGTATTCTAGAGACCTGTGTTCGAGCCTCCACTTTTCGATTTAAAAAAAGAATGAGTTTCATCTTAAAGTTAGGCTTGTCTTGTTGCAAGAACTTATCGTGGACTTTCTTCGGAGACCTGCATTGACAAGTTCCAGCTGGCTCAACAACGTGAAATCTGCGAGAGCGTAACTGTGACTGAAAAGCATCGCGCCATTTCGCAGTTCAGACTGACAGAGGGCGTACGTTCACATTCTAAGTGTGGTTTATTCTTCGTTGTTAGTTCAGGATTATTCTGTTTTCATGATGCCTGGCATGAAAATGTGTCTGCCACTTTTGCGTTGCAAAGACCGTATCGAAAGGTCATTCAAGCAAACCCTGGATGTCTTCCCTGCTAGCGCCTTCCGTATAGACAACCCAAACAACATTGCAGTTCTTACAATGACAAACCGTGTAGGTGAGCGTTGGTGTTTAAGAGAGATTTCACACCGAACCGACAAGTAACACGTGTGGTATTTCAGCAAATAAAGCAGGCATGTGCGTCTCGTCATGCCTCTACGAAGTGGAACGTTGCTTTTAATTGGTTCGTTTCCAAGTGACGCGAGTCGATTCGGTGTGAAATCTCATAAATCGTAAACATTTAAGAGTAGCTAAACTCTTTCAATCCACACCATCTTTCACTTTCCTTCCCAAATCCTTGCTTTTTCCAGTGTTTGAAATATAAATCCCCCCCTTCAATATCACGCCGAAAACATTAATCATGCATTATAGGAATGGTATCGCAGTATCTCGGTCTCGTGTCGAGTCTAGAAATATAGGATAAGTAATGTATATCACCGCATAAAATTAAACACAGCGTATAGAGGTCAAACATCTTGTCTTGACAATTTTATTTTTTATTTTACATCACGTTTCGACACAACGAGCCTTCGAGAAACGTATTTTTATCCTGAATAATATGCAGCCACGCAGCACAAGGTCACACGCGTCACTAATGGGTTAGCTTTTATATAAATCAGAGATATCCGTGTACATTTTGTAATATCGTTCCATTCTCTGTTTCGTCACCGTCCCTAATACAATGAAAAACAAAACGGATGAACTTCCCACAAGTATTAAGAGGGAATAATTGTATAACATTTTGTGAGTATTGATCTGACTTTTTACATAAATTCTAGCCTGTTGATAGATCGAATCGCTGGTAATTAATTCATTGTTTACAAGAGTTTAAAACACTATAAATTAATAGCGTTTGTTACGTACTTAATGTGCGTTGTTGTTCATGTTAATGTATTTTGTTGATTCACAATAAAATATGATATTTCGGACAACAGAGTAGCTACTGCGCTGATAAGAGTGGGGCCTGGCAACTGTGAAATAGTTGAACCTTTTCAAACAGCCTACATGCGATATTTACAAGTACCGAAAATAGTTTTTTTAAGAATGTAGTCAAATGTGCTAGAAACGCAGTCCTTCCAGGGTGTAAGAGGTGACCCTTTCTGATGGCACCCAAATGTCAACCTCTCTTTCCGCGTAGTACACCCTGTACTACATTTTGCAGACTAACGAGGCTCTGGCGTCTGAACCTATTGCCAGTATAATCCTCTATGGGAGTTGTTGTGTGCTGTCCATTTGTGTTTGTGATTTTTCCTTCATCAATTTCATTCATCCTCATCTTCGCAATTAGACAAAAGTTGCAGATAGTAAAATAAACCAAATAATTCATTCAAACACAGTCCTTCGATCATTCTACTTAGAAGATAAGTCTTCTTGACATGTGTTTTAAACGTTTTATTTGTTTAAAACATAAAGAAAAAGTTTTATTTGTTTCTTTTAAACAACACGAATTTTGCCACTCGCACAGACTACTACTATGTTTTCATAGTAAGGCACTAAAGCCTTGCAGTTTTGTTGCGGCCATCTTTGGTCC
Source organism: Lepisma saccharinum (assembly GCF_977018435.1). NCBI lineage: Eukaryota > Metazoa > Arthropoda > Insecta > Zygentoma > Lepismatidae > Lepisma > Lepisma saccharinum. The sequence goes on from NC_139234.1 coordinate 37,688,349, forward strand.
AGTTAAATTACTCACTTAACATTCTACAACGACTTAACATGCAATCAGACAGCAACTTTGTTTACCTGCACAGAAAAACTTAATATGCCGCGCTTGAAAACCACTACCACTTTACAAGCACCATCAAAATGTTACAGATACTGCAACGATCGTTTTCAAATATCGTAACTTCTTGCGTAGGTTTATTATTATCTGCAGAGTAATCTGTGCTCTGTAGATCAACAGAAGGTTTGATGTCACGAAGAAGCAATTATCCTCCATCTGAACGATCTTCTTTTGTCTTTTCGTCAAACTCTTACTTTCTGTATTTCAAGATCTCGAGGAACTGTACATTTATTTACTCAGGCACGCAATCCCAGAAGTTATCAAAATGCTATTAGACAACACAGGGCAAATATTTACCTTCGTGTATTTTTCTCTTGCACAAGAGCATGAAATGTGGGCCAATGTAGACGTTTAAAAAGAGCGGGAAGAAAGCAATAATGCGCGGTTCACGACGTTGGATTCGATTCTTGCGTAAAAACGCAAGCGCAAAATAGGTCAGGTTCATTCGACATGTACCGCATTGACAGACTGGCGCAGTAAGTAGCAATATTTGTCATCGAGCTTTATTGGCGAGTGTAATTATTCACACGCGCAGTTTCTTGTGATCGTTCCGTCAATATTTTCCTCAGCGTTCACGCCATGTTATGCTTCGCGGCCATGAAGAACGGACAATTTGAGGCGATCTTTCTAATCTCGGTTGAGTGAATAACGGAGTAATGACGGTGAAAGTAAAAACAGACAGTGGTGAATGGATGTTTACTTGTTTCTTTACGTTTAATATCTAGACTGTTGCACAATGCGACGTGGGAACATGCTACTATCTTATAACTTACATTTTTGCAGGAATATTTGTTCTTTTTAGTAAGGAAAGGGACATTCCCATAAAGGTTCTGAAAATGTATTTTTTAATTCCGAATGTCTAATACATCTGTCGTGTGCTTTTAGGTTCCTACAATACGTTCTGAAAATCCCAAAATAGGTTCTAAAAATCTTAAATTATGCTCGAAAAATTCTGAAGTGTGTAGCTTCCAAAAAAACTTAAAACGGTTCAAAATTTCTGAAAAATACTGATTAGGTATAATCATTAAAAAGAACCGTAAGAAATCTTAATAGGTATATTAACAACCAATTATTAATTTTCAAACCAAATTTTCATTTGCATACATCATTTTCAAAATTATCCACAATTTATTGTAATACTATACTTGTGTTGTTAGCAAAAGTTACTTTGTGGATATGAAGAATCAATTACGCATGAATAATTTGCTGCACAATACCTGGGTGGCAATTCACCGGGAATTCCTTGAATTCAGGGAAATCTGCTTGAATTTTTCTCCATTATGTGAATAATTCCACCTTCTATTAATCCAGATCCCATTGAATTTATACATATTTATGAATGCCCTGAGGCAAGTTTTTCTCATTTGTGACTTGTGTTTATAGATGTATTTTAGTCTGAGTATGTGAAATGGCCATTGTAAACTCCGCACCTTAAATGAAATATTTTAAATATATATACTGTATAATTGAATTAGAATTTTTGATACATTGGAATCGCACAGACCCTTTATATATTGTTAATATATTTGTTTGTATGTGTGTGGTTGGTGAGAGGCGGTAATACGTAATGTTGAAAAACATCTGAAAACTGGGAATAACAGTTGAATTTTATCCAAGAGTGACCACCCTGAATACATAACAATCTTTTTCATGTTATCCACAGTCAAACTTTTACTGTTGGATCATCTTAAATGTTGAAACGTTACTTTGCAAGGCGCGAATGCCAGAAAGTACCGAACTGACGCGAAAGTGAGTAAGACCACACGGATCACAAGTTTGTACTTTGAACTGTGCAGGTAGCCTAACAATGGCGCCAGAAAAGTTGGTTTGTTTAGAGCTTTGAAAAATCATTATGGATTTAGGAGGGAGGGAAATCGACTGAAAGTATTTTCCAAACACGTTAGTCAATAATTTTTTTTGGTACCAGACCGAGCAAATACGAGGGCAGATCGGAAAGTAACGCACAATATTTTTTTGAGCAAAAAGTTTAATATGTAACAAAAACCAAACAAATCACAAATGAACTGACATCTTTGACCTACTTTTCTACATAGTCACCAAGTTTCTCAACACATTTCTCCCATCGTGGTACCAGTTTCAATATGTCCTGTTCGTAGAAGTCTGTTTGGTTGGAGTATAGCCATCTGCGGACTGCTGATTTCACTTCCGCATCTGTCGCAAAGTGTTGGCCGGCCAGGAATTTCTTCATGGGACCAAACAGATGAAAGTCCGACGGCGCCAAGTTCGGACTGTATGGTGGATGCTGGAGCACCTCCCACCCAAATTCGGTAAGTTTCTTACGAACAGGAGCAGCAACATGGGGACGGACATTGTCATGAAGACGTTTGACACCATCAGCATGAATGTTGCGGCGTTTGTCACGAAGGGCACGACGCAACTTAACCAAAGTTTTAATGTAAGCTGCAGCATTCACAGTGGTCCCGTGTTCAGCAAAGTCCACCAATAACAAACCAAACATGTCCCAGAACACTGTCACAAGCACTTTCCTAGCAGATTGAGTCACTTTGAATTTTTTTCGTACTGGGGAAACAGCATGTTTCCACTCCATAGAGGCCTGCTTGGTTTCGGGCGTGTAGTGGTACGCCCACGACTCATCACCAGTGACGATTCCTTTCAGAAAGTCATGCCCTTCTGCGGCGTAACGCGTTAAGTGATCCATGCTTGTCATCATTCGCTGGCCCTTGTGGTGGTCTGTCAGGTTCTTAGGCACCCAGCGAGCACCAACTTTACGGAATTTCACCACACCATAGGAAATGTTGAACGTATGCGATAAGGTTCGCAGGTGCACACGCCGGTCGTTCACAATTGCTGCCTAAGGTTCACACGGCCCTCTTGAAAGAGTGCACACCACCTGGAGACATTGCTACGGTCCAGACAGTCGTCCCCATACACGCCACGCATGTCCCTGTGAATTTCACTCGGTGTATGCCCTTTGGCCCACAAAAATCGAACCACACTTCGCTGCTCTTCACACGTGGACGACAGTAACATGCGCGCCATGTTTGTTTCGTAGTTCAGGCTTCTCTCGCTAGAGCTGCACAGGAAAAAAAAATACCCTCTGTGGTGCAAACTTCAAACTCTCTCGTCGTGCAATTTCAGCATTCCAGCTGCAATACCTGGGGAGAAACAAAATATTGTGCGATACTTTCCGATCTGCCCTCGTACCTCTTTTCTCCGATAAAACGTTTTGAACATGCAATCTTTTTTCTTGTGAACACACGTTTCTTCAATATTCATTAACATTTTTACCGTTTTTATTTCCTGCAGTTATCATCACACTACATAAAATAGTTCCAAATACGCAACATTTGGCAATTAAAAGGTACATTTTAAACACTACTTTGAAGCGGGATTTAGTGTCTAATCTAAACCGGGACAGTCCCGTACAAACCGGGATGGTTGGTCATTCTGCTTATATCATCCGTTACATTGACAAACAAGAGGGAAATCATCCCAGCGACATGCAACACCGTTTCAAACAACCGGAAATATCAGAGTGACAAGTTCCTGTCAAACAAACGGTGGATGTGCATTACCCGACGCAATACGGATTTAGCTCCTTCATGTGGGGTAAGTGCTTTCTCGAGCAGTCTCGCTATGGAAATTCCGTGTTAACGAAATGGCTATTTTTATACTCATATACATTTGCCCAGCAAGGTGCATTGCCACTTTTAACCAGTTTCTCTTTGCGTCGTACGTGTAGACAGTGGATAAAATGGAGCCAATTGTTTACGTTGTGCACAAAAAAGTCTAATCTGATCTGGAACCACAATGCACCTGCGCTGGTGTCGAACCCTTGATTACAAGGCGACGGCGTTATCACAACGCCATCTGGGAGTCCCTCGGTCTCGTCTTGAGTTTCGAATATATGTGTATATACACACACACACATACACAACGTGTCACCACACAAACTTTCAAAGCCTATAAATGTCATTAATTATTTGACGCCTCGTCTCGACGCTACGTTCTCTGAAAAATACGGAATTGAATCCTCAATACATGCAGCCACGCAGTAGACTCGTCAATGCCACTAATGGAATAACTTTGCAATTAGCCTACTGTGAACAAAACTGCGAATGCTGAAATGTTCAAATCGGCACCACCAGGTGGAAACGTGGCGCTGAAATCTGGTGCACAGTGAAACGCCTCTTGCGACCATTGATCACGCTGTCTTACGCTTCCAAAGAATCATTCACGTTGACGCCGCGTATTGAACACTGCTGTAGTAAAATAAACTCGAAATCAATTTTTGCACGTCCGACTTCTGGTTGTTGTTTACGAGAGATCTTAAGAGTAAAAATGACCTTTGTCTGAGACCCGTAACAAGGAAGAGTCTTCCCGTTGTTTACTCTTGCGAATTAATCTCTGTGGCTCGTGGCCTTGCAGCGATGCTGGGGACATTGTACTCCGGAAGGAGGCAAGAGATAGAGGCAGGTGGCATGTGAACGCTGCGGAACGTGTAGAGGATGAAAGCTATTAACGCAAACCGGGAGATTTTTGTTTTCCTCTGCGAATACGAGGTTAAGGTCTTTGGGATTCCGTGAAGAGTGATTTGGGTTTCCGTTTCGGTACGTGCGGTTGCAACGGTCGTGGTTCTGATAACAAAAGTTCTTCTTTCCGCTTAGGTAGTTGTTGTTTTTTTTCTGAGCAGGTTGTGCTCGATCCCTAGGTCAACGTGGTCATATGAATCAGTACCTGTAACAGAATGGTCTTTTTAGGAACCCGCTCTTTTACAACCTTGTAATTTAAATGTAAAATTATACTTTTGTGGACCGAACTTTCTTACGACCATCGTCCAGAAGGTTTTTTTAAGGATGGGTGAGGGGTTCAACTTCTGAAAAAGCATTTTAAGTGCAATCATGGATAGGAGAATTGAGTATAAATAATCATAATGGCCAATTTTTCAAGAAAATTAAGTCCAGGGTTGCGTGTGCTGGCCCATTCGATCTCGCCACCGAAGTTCGCGGTTCGAGTCCTGGTCTGGACACACGTATTCTTCGTGAATGTCCATTAAATTCATCTAATCATCACTCATTCTCGCGAATAACAACAAAATAAGTGCAGATATACAACGTAACAATAACGAAAATACAAATAGAAAATGCATTTAAAAAAACACTCCCTAGAATAGGGTGAGGAGACTCACTCTTTTTACACAAGGGGAAGAGACACTCTCCCCACGCTAGTGTGATGAAAACTCATTTCAACGTGTGTTAAGGTAACTCACATTTTGAAGACGCGTGTTTATACATGCATCGTTAACAATTGTCTAAAACTTTGTTCTGGCAAGAATATGTCCACATTCGGAGGCAGGGTATTATACGAGTGAGGAAGCCTGTAGAAAAGAGACCGCTGTAGAAAGGAGAGCCTTGTGGTGGGATTGTGAAAGAGCTTAACGTTGCGGGTTGGCCGTGTGGGAACACGTAGATGAAATTTGTTGAGCAGAAATTCGCATTTAATGTTACCACTCATGATTTTGTGCAAAAATTTCATGTCTGCTAATTCGCGACGAGTGTGTGGTGGTTGGATATTGAAGACAGACATAATATCTGTTTTGTGAAGGCGCCTGAGAGAAGGTATTCTGTGGCGAGCAATGGCGAGGAAAAAGTTGAGGACAGAATCAATCCGGGAAAGATTTGTTTTTGAAGCCATGGTCCAGATAGGAGAGCAGTATTCAAGAATGGGGGAGATAAGGGATTTGTAAAATATGCTGATGGGATGATTGGTTTTGGATTTCAGTGAATCTGTACGGAATACCGAGAAGACGCATTGCTCTTTTAGTAGTGTTCGTAATGTGCTCATTAAAGTTTAGTTTTTCGTCGATGATAACTCCGAGATCTTTTTGAGAGGAAACTTTTTTGATGGGATTGTTTTCAAGATAGTAAGCAGAATCGATTTTCTTCCTTTTTAGGGAAATGGTGAGGCAGGAGCATTTCTTAGGATTCAGTTGAAGTTTCCACTGGCGACACCACACAAGTAGTTCTGTAAGAGCTTGCTGTAAGATTAAAGCATCGTGTTCTGATGAGATTTGTGTGAAGAGTTTACAGTCATCGGCAAACAGAAGTATATTTATAGGGAGAGAGGGCAGTCTGTCGGGGAGATCATCCATGTACAGAAGAAACAAAAGTGGGCCTAAGACGCTCCCTTGGGGAACTCCAGACAAAACAGGACGAAAGCTGGAAGAGGTGCCAGGAAGGATAACACGCTGCTTACGTGCACTCAGTCAGTCCCATGGATATTAAATCTGGATTGTAATTTATGAAGAAGGAAGTTCTTTATATGGGATATGAGGGTTCGGACCCCCTTCAAGGAAATGGGTCAGTATAATAATTTCGCCCTATTTTCTTACCCATAATCACATTCAAAAGTGCTTTTTCAGCAGCTCGACCACTTTACTTAAAAACTTTCTGGAAATTTAGACCAGATGGGAGCTGATGGGGCTTCAGACTCTCCTCCCACATTATTGAGAAAATCAACATCTTTCACATGAAAGCAGCAAAGATCTCGGGAAAACCAGAGTGGTAAATGCAACCCCATTAAAATGTCCCCCGATTAACATTTTTTTAGAGTAGAAAGTACAAAAGACACGAAATATATGATTGTGGAACGCAGGTATGTATTATCCACATTTATAATTCTAGCCCCCACCAAAAAAATCCTGCGTACGACAGTGATTTAGATCCCCCCCCCCCAAGGACACTCCTCCTGATAATTAGAAACAGTTCCCCCTTCGTTGTTCCTCGTTGGTAAATAAACCTGTAGTAACCTTTATTGTTGTGAAGGAGTAGCGGGAAAAAAATCTTCCCTGGAAAGCTGCCAACATTAAGAGCAGTTCACAGCCTTTGATACGCCGATGCTTCCTGTGCATTTACTTCCGTTTCCGCCCGGCAGATGACTCTGATCTCCGGTCGCTGACTTGTTCTTCGGATTGTGAAGCTGTGTGAATCAGTTCCTTGCTCCTGCGTGACGCCATGCGGATCATAAATACACCTGGTCTGGTGGAAAGCTGGTCCCTTCCACTTGTTGCATGGAATCAGTGGGTCACGGGTTCGGCTTTTTATGGGAGCTTCTTGGGTGAGGCTTTCAGAGGCAATTAGCCTTGAAGTGTGAGGGATCCACCTGTTAAAAATAAGTACTAGAGAGTGGCTGAAGAGCTGAACGGCAATGCTTTTTGCTGAGGCAAATGGGGCCGTTCACTGCCAAACTTTAACGGTGGCGGCGCCAGCATAGTTGTGTCCAAAGAGGATTTCGTTCGTCATTTGGTTGTCCTAAACTTTACATTGGAGCTCGATGATGTGGTCTGTTCAAAAGCTATTTTCACCGACGTAAACATCTCGCCTAAATTCACAGTAACAATGTTTTTTTTTAATTTTTTTTTTAAAAAAAACAACCAGTGTAGCAAATGATATGTTTCCGAAAATAGCATTATTATGAAGCTCTAACATCGTCGCACCAATGCCAAATCCACGAATGTGCAAATTTTGACTTTTTCACTTGATGTAGTTGTTACGTTAGGTCGTTCGCTGACCTAACGGCTTGGCTACGAGAGGAGTTTAAACGTGAGAAGGGGGAATAATTAATGCTCCTTTGTCCTTCGCCTATTTATTATGCACAGGCTGAACAGGTAAGGGGATGAACACGCCTGAGCCGGTTTGAACTACTAAACTCTGATACTTAAATTACTAGTGTCATCACTGTACCTGATCTGGTCCGTCGGCTTGGTCGCGTCGGCGCCGTGTGGTCCGTTGACGGTGTGTACTTTGGGCACTGCCCAACCTTTGCATGGACACAGTCCACGAGTCGCACCACTTAGGCCACTAGCTTCCGACTCTCTCGGCCACTAACTTCTGACTGTCCCGACGACCTCTCGTCACCGGGGACTAGGCTGAGGTTTGCTGATTTAGCATTTAATGCCGGCTCGTAACACAGTGTCTGATTTTTTGTTGATAGATTCCTATGTTAACTTACTTCACCTAATAAATACCAATAAGTAGGTACATATTTCACTGATGACAACATTTATCCAAATGTAAAACTTGTTTTTTTTTCTACTAGTTCTTCAATATTAAAATGCTTTTATATCACATATTAGATTTAGCGTATTCGTGGTTTTGGCAATGGTGCGACGCTATGTTAAAGCGCAACGGCATTGTACGTCGAAGGGTGAAATAGCTGAGCACTAAATTTAGTGTCATTTGAGTCGCAAATTTCAATGTCAACTTCTATCACCGCCGTGGAGTTAGGCAACATACTGGGTGAGTCTTTTAAAAGAGGCCCCGTGGAAAATGTGTTCCTTGCTTGTAGGCAACTCTGGTACACCGAAGAGAAGAGCGGGGCACGGAACAGTCCAGGATATGTCATGTCATGTCATGTTGGCGAATATGCTTGGCACCGATATCCTGGACTGTTCTCTAACCCACTCTTCTCTTATGTGTACCAAGGTTGCCTACATGCAAGGAGCGCATTTTCCACGGGGCCTCTTTTAAAAGATTCACCCAGTATATAACGCCCTGCAGGATCTAGTTGTCCCATTTTTATTGCTGGTGACTATACATCTCAATAAAATTAAAATAACTTTATTATTATTATTTTATATTTACTAAGTACAAAAGTTCCAGTTTAACTACAGACGACTGCTACTATATACCAAATGAAGGGTTTGGGTGTAAAACATGATAAGCGACATTTTGGTCATTTTTTAATTACAAAGTAAAATGTGCCCAGAGGCCTGCACAAGACCTGGAGCAGACCCGTTCGCGAGACATCGCTCCTGAAATGCCATGCAACCTGCGCAACACCCTCGCTTGAGCAGCTTGTCTGGCCACCTGCCCAGATCGTTCCTGGCAGGCATTGTAGACCCGCCGGGTACCCGCAGTCTTACGATACCTAGTAGGTCTCAGTTCGTTCTTTCCATCAACTGCAGACCCCTCCCTCTGCATGACGTAGTTGCTTCGAGTAGAAACTGCACCGGGCCCCACACCGTTCTGCAGTGTTGCCAACTGCAATAGATTTGCACTACTTAAAAAAGGGAACTCGAAGCTTCGTAAGCCACATCACCAATGAAATGAGATTTACGAATGTTGCTACCCCCCCCCACACACACACACACATTGAAATAGGTTTTCCGTGGCACAGGATCCATAAGTATATGTCGTAAATAACCAATATACGTATATATAGTGATATAGGGCAGGACTGAAACATGTCACGTTCGACGCTGAAGTCGCGAGTCAAACAACACACTGTTCTACTGCGAACACCAGCGCCGTAGCCAGCCAGGGGCATTGCCGTTACCCTCGTTTTGGGGGGGGGGGGGGGGCAAGTACTTGGATAAACGTAACAACAACAACAATCGCAATAATAGTAATAAAGTAGCATGAAAGGCATTATTATCCTCATAAATCACGCAAAAAGGGGGTAGAAATCGGTTCTCACGCATTTGTGTTGAAACAGAGGATTAGAAATATTTTTTTTCAACACGTCAATTTCACGTTAGCTAATAATGGAAAACAAGCACACAAACTATTTTTGAAAGAAAGAAAGTGCATGATAAATGCATTCCGAATGTACATACATATGGCATGTAAAATTTCCATCTACAATATTTTCTTTTCACATGGAGCGACGTATTACATAATTAATTCATCCAACTCGTAACAAACCAACATTAATAGCAAATAATATCACGGGCCGCCATAGCATTCTCTGTTTTAAAACTTTTCTCACTTAGATCGTTCGGCGCTCAGGGCCGACTCCCGCTACCCCTTTGCTACGGCATTGAACTTGATGAGACTTGTACTTTAATGTTTGACCCCCACCCTGACCCCTCCGCTAGACAATTTCCGTCCAAGGTTGTGAGCAATGCACCCTGCCCCCTCTGGTTGCGCACCATGCAATGAAAAACAATTAGTTTTCAGTGAGGAGATTTTTGTTTGCTCGATCATTCATTTAGATAAATGAAACTGTAATATTGCGTGCATTTCCTGGCAATAAGATAAAAACTGCTTACGCTGAACTGAAATCGCTAAGTATATAAATTCTCCTTGGAGAAGAAGCTCCTCCTAGGACTTCGTAGGATTTAGTAGCTACGTAAGTAGGCAACACTGGCTGCAGCCGTCCACGTGGTGATGAAACACCTGGAGCGACACGTTGCCGGAGGGCTGTTTCCTTCCAGCAGGTTTTGCAGGCGCCCGGGTCTTGATGAATGCCCAGGTACCTTGTAAGCGCAGAGCGCCTTGAAGACCAAGAACCCGGGTAGAGACGCAAGTCGACTCGTTGCCGTGGGCAGGCGAGCAGGTAAACCTGTTATCGCGTGCAAGCGGGCAGTGGGTAGGTAAAAGGCACACTATGCTGGCCTCTGTTGTGCCATCCTTCAATTTTCGAGTGAGATTGCCATGTCATACAATTTGCATTGGAGTCTTCACTTCCTTGTGAAATTGGTAAACACAACACGAAAACAATTTGTCTACAGTATAGCCTCTAATAATCTTTTTTCTTAATGAACTCAGAAACCAAAATGTCACTTACCATGTTTTACACCAGAGCCCTTGAAAATAATAGTTGTAAGTAGAAATCATAAGAACAAGAAATGAAGTAAAGATAAATTGATTGATTTTGTTTATTTTTCTGTCACTTTTGGCCAGTCGCGGAGATGAGCGTAAGTTGTGATGTGATGGAATTGATGAAGAGCAACTCGTAAAGAACATCCATGCCACAAAACAATCATACAGTTTACGTCATCATGTTTGAACAGTCTCTGCTCTGGTAGTAGGAAAATCTTTACTTCCTTTTCAAAATGTTCTGTTTCAGATACTTTCGACGCGATCTTCCCATTTTTTTTCTGCGCGTTGATGTTGTTAACAGTACTATCTCAACTTTCTCCTAAAACATGACCAGGAAAATAATTACTGGAAATTACAAGACACAGCTGTTTCTCAATTTAAGTTTTTCCTTCCAAACTGTCCACCCACTACACTCTCACAGTCTTCTTTACCGTTATGTTTGGAGCTAGCAGAAGTTGAAGATTTGCAAAACAGGTGAACTCTGCAGAAGGTGTATGCTACCCACCATATGTTGCAAGGACAATGGCCTCTATTGTGGAAACTCCACCGTGCCATTATATTGGGTACAATCCAGCGAGCCTGGATGCATTAAGTTCCTTAACTCGGGAAGTAATGACTGCAGCCACTTGTTTGTTTCTTCATCCGGAAATAGTTAACCCCAACCCGCTCCAGCGCCGTGCCGGAGATAATTGCATGTGAAAGCTGTTTGCGTGACGGGGTGTAAAGTGCATTTTTTTTAAAGTGGCAATTTAAAAGTTTGTTTACACTAACCTGCGAAATTGTTATTGAATCCGAATTTCTGTATGAAAAATATAGTACACTGGACGGTATATACGAAACCAGACGAGATTTGACAGAATCTCGCTGTCGTACATGGGTGTTCAGAGGGGGGGGGGGTCGCATCCCCTCTGGAAATTGATATCGTTCAAGTTACAAAAAATCAGAAAGTTTGTTGTAGTTGTTATTCGAACAGAATAGCCAGAGAGTCATTCCATCAACACAGCCCCCAACCTGACCATCACCGATTTTCATGAAATTTGGGGAGTGGAAACTATGCATGAAACCTAGTAACTATGGAAATTTTGAGTCTCGTTTGTCTTCTAATTGTTAAATTATTCAAGGGCAAATTTCGCATAAATTGCTCTGTTTGAGCCCGCTTAGCTGTACTAAATGTGCTGTAACTCCGACCCTATTTCGCCTAGAAAGATCAAATAAAGCTTATTGTACAGGGAATTGAACAATCTTTCCAGTGTTATATAACAAGCCTACCTTTGGATAAAAATATAATTTTGTCACGTGACCTTGGCCTTTGACCTTGAATATCTCAAAAATGTCATCACCAAAAATCATGAAGAAAATATATTTGGTCCCTCATGCCATACTCTAAAACATATCAAAATATGATTCTGGGACTGCAATGGAATCAGAAGATACAAAATAATATGTGTAACTATGTGACTGATAAAGCCTCGTTACATGAACTATGACGAGTCAAATTTCCCTTAACACCCCCTACAAAATGTAAAGGAGTTATCCTGGTCATGAAAGAAATAGGTTAGGCACAGGCAGATCTCTAGCTGTGTGTGTCAAGCGCAGGTCCGCCATATTGAATTCAACAAAAAATTTCAAAGGAAAGGGGGTGATGTGATATATCAAATCAGGCTAGAATTTCACGAGAAATGAAGTGACGAAGGTTTTCCAACTTATCTTTAGCCAGCAAAAAGTTATGCGCATATCTTTGACTTACGATATATGCACATTATAATGTTGTTAATGTTCCGGTGAGCACACTCGTTGACGTCTCTCACACTCACATAGAACATTTGGCAATGTAGCAGGTGCAACATCATCGCAAGCAGCAACTATGCCTTATCTCAGATAGTCAATATCACGGGCTTTTAGTGCATGCACCATTCTCTTCAAATGTTTCTGAAAGTAAAGGTCCTCGTAAGATGTTAGATCTGGTGAATGTGCAGGCCTTTTAATAGATTCCCGTGTGCCCATCAATCTACCTAGAAATTTACCATGAAGAAATTTCCAAAATGTTCACATAGTGTGGTCACACACTGTCCTGTTTCAAAACTCTGGAAAAGTGCCATATCCCGTAAGCAAAGATGAAAAACCTGTTCACTTAACAAATCTAATAAGCCCTCACAATTTAAGGTTCCGTTGTTGAATATGGACCGACCATTTCTGTTCTCCATACACTATAACACATCATTAGCTTACCAGCAACAACCATTCGGCTGGGATCTGTCTACTGTAGATTATCAAATCACAGGTATTGTATATAATTTTTATTAACTTCACCGTGAACATAAAAAATAGCCTCGTCACTGAAGATTTTTTCATTCCAAAGGAAGTGTTTGTTTGAGATACTTTTCCCAATATTCTTTACTATTCAATTATTTGGTGAATGCCTCTGATTAAAATCATATGCAATGGTGCGTACCTAGGTATACTTCTTTCTCTCCCGAGATGTCAGCATGATCTCGATGAGTTCCTAACACGTTAGGAGCATTTTAATGCTTTGTTTTTATCACCTCGAAAAGGAGAATATGGTTACAAGCATGCATAATAATTTTTTGCTGGCTAAAGATACGTTGGAAAAATCTTCGTCACTTCATTTCTCGTGAAATTGTAGCCTGATTTGATATATCACATCACCCCCTTTCCTTTGAAATTTTTCGATGAATTCAATATGGCGGTCAACAATATGCCGGACCTGCGCTTGACACACACGGCTAGGGATCTCCCTATGGCTAACCTATTTCTTTCATGACCAATTATACCCAGGATAACTCCTTTACATTTTGTAGGGGGGTGTTAAGGAAAATTTGACTCGTCATAGTTCATGTAACGAGGCTTTTATCAGTCACATAGTTACACATATTATTTTGTATCTTCTGATCCCATTGCAGTCCCAGAATCATATTTTGATATGTTTTATAGTATGGTATGAGGGACCAAATACATTTTTTCACGACTTTTGGTGGTGACATGTTTTGAGATATTCTAGGGCAAAGGTCAAGGTCACGTAACAAAATTATGTTTTTATCCAAAGGTAGGCTTGTTATATATCGCTGGAAAGCTTGTTCAATTCCCTGTACAATAAGCTTTATTTGAGCCCTCGGCGAAATATGGGCGGAGTTACAGCAGATTTAGTATAGCTAAGCGGGCTCAAAAAGAGCAATTTATGCGAACTTTGACCTTGAATAATTTAACAATTACAAGACAAACGAAACTAAAAATGTTCATAGTTACTAAGTTCCATGCATAGTTTCAACTCCCCAAATTTCCTGAAAATCGGAGATGGTCAGGTTGGAAATTGCACATATCTGTGTTGATTTGGCATGGAATGACTCCAAAGTAAAAAGAAATCGTTAGATCGAAACATTTAGTGTAAAATACAGGAACGAGGTTATGCTTTCATATTCAAAGAATAAATGTTTCCACAGTTTTCAAATTTCCAAAAATTGGAGTTTTATCTCAGAGGACTTAAACTTCATGACTAATATTTTCCCCCAACTTTTTTGTGTAAAAGTTAATAAAAATAGAATAACCATGTATTTCAGCTCGCTAACTGTATGAACGTGAAAAAATAATGAAAAACAGTGGTGCTAGATATTCGCTCAACTGGTGGATCGAGTCTTTCCAAAGATTTTATAAATGAACATGAATATAATAAACAAGATTTTCACTGCAACCTCCAGACTTGAGTACTGCATTGGACCACTTTCGCTCGCTCAAACTCTATCGAATCTCCCATGCTCGAGCGTGATCAAGACCATCTTGAGGTTCAGGCCACAGCGCTCAGTCAAGACGTCATCATCTGGAGGCGATCGTCTTAACGCTGTAAAACCCCTTGTAATTTTACCGTAGATAATTAAGGTATATTTATTTCTTTTATGAAGTTAAATTTTGACATTTAGCCTCCCGACGAATATAGAAGAAAAATGTATAATATTTACACCAAAATCTTCATTCAAGCCACCACAAAAATTCCTACCATAGCATAAATAAAAAGTTGAAAACCGTTAGAAACTTCCTGGCGGAAAAATTTAAACATTGTATATCTTTGAAAAATATTATCGGGAATATTTGTCAGCTACAGTAAAACTCGTAACCGATTTTGTTTTAACTTTTGTATGTAAAATCAATTGATTAAATAAAAAAAAACATGTTAGGTTGACCGTAAACTTTCCAAGTTATCTAATCAATTAAATTGTCTTTACCTTTATCCAAAATTAATCAACCAGATAATGCAGATATTCTGCTTAGCTATACAATCTCAATGCAAAAGCTTAATTTCTATATCCTTGCAGCAAAAGCGAAACAAATTGGTACAAGGGCAATGTTACATTTCTGTGAATAAAGACTAAACCTAAATCATTTGTCATATTGTAATTTCGATCCTATTGACTTTATTGAACGAAAGATAATAAACAAATTGAATCTTTTCATTGTCGTTAGTAAGATCTGTGACAATAACTTAAGAGTTTCATTGAAAAAAAGCAGACTAATATTTCGATCTTAGCGTTCACTTGGGATATAAACATTTGGAATATTTCCTTTCACTGTTTTTACATTCTGTTAATAACATCGTGAAGAATGTTAATAAATTATGATATAAATCACTGATTTAATAATCAAAGTTACGAACATTGAAGCTTCACAAAGACAAAAAAAATTAAAAGCAGTTCATATGAAACGGTTTTATAAAATTTAACACATTTGTAGTTCATATTAACATAGCTAGGTATTAAAATGCTTTCTGTGTGAAAACATTTGTATTTGAAACGTAAGTAATATAATTGTGGATAGTATTACACACGAATATTTCATCGAAGTTCTTGTTACACATCACACCCTTGTATTTGAATGTACAACATATCTTACGATTAGCATAAACCGGGATAAAATAAGAATGTAAATGTACACATGTATCAACTTTGCCCCGTTGTATAGCTTTCTTTCATTAAGTACATTTTGAAACTGAAAATTTGTGTAGGCTAAATAATATGAAAATTGTATCGAATGCTTGCATAAAATTTACACTAACAAATTGCTTTAGTAGACACGAACGTAATATTTTAGACGTTGGCTAAATCTTGAAACAAATTAATTTGTAATCATAAACAATAATCTTAACGTTAATCAACGCTTGTAATAATTCAGGGTAAATTATTTGATATTTCTAAAAAGAGATAAAACATATTTAAGAGTATATTGGATGCCTATTCTGTACACATGAAATGTTTACATCATGAACTATTACTCTTATATATTTATGAGTATAAAACCTTTGTTACTTAATTTGTATCTTTTCGTAGGGACCGAATCACATGGAATTGCCGAAACATTTCTCATTTTCAGCAACATGTTGAAGAAATGTGAACGTTACTCTTACCTTTTTCATCATAATTTCCTCTGCAATTGAGCACTTACACCATACCTCTTGCACATTTAAGCATATTTACACGTCATGTAAACTCGATTACAGTTCGTAAATTTGCATTACAATTCCATATTCACAAAAAATGATCCAACATTGATTCCGAAGAAGCAAATCGAACATGGCGGCTATCTTGCCTCCAGTTGATGACGCTTAGTCACGTGACCGGAGCAAGCCATGAGGCTTTCATATCGAGAAGGTAATGGCGTGATTCGCTCTAATATATAGAATATCAAATATCATTTCAATGTGACAATAATCGTACAAATATATATGTAAAATCCGTCCTGGCAGTTTCAGCCCACAATCATCTATTCATTTTCATATATCGCTATGTATTTGCAAGATAGACTAAACTACATTTTATCATGGAGACAATGACTGTTTACTTAGGTTTCACTTCACGAAGCATATTTGAAGGCCCACTACTACAGAAAAATTACGGCCGTACGTGAACTACTCGAACGTATATCGATCGTTTTCCTGTTCGAACGTTATTCGCTCGAGCGAAGAAACTGTCGATTCCGTAAAGCCATCTAGCGTCATCCGTGCTATTAGACGATCGATCAAAAGAAACCTCTATGCAGCACTCTACTCCAGACTGTTCGATCGTGAGCCTTCCTTCATAGCAGCGTAACTTTACCCTGGTCTAAAATTCCCAAAATGTGATAATTTAGCAAGTCACTCCTCGGTTGTGTTCCAATGGACCTAAAAACACCCCACACGAAATTTGGGATCCGAGTGACATTTCCCGGCCGTGCCCCACGCGTTTTTATTTTTCCGATAAGCATAACATGCCTAGAATGTGGGCATCCCCGCCGAACCTGCTCTATGACTCTTGAAGGGTCTGATAACTTTAATGTTGTATTTTTTAAACTTGAACTCAAAGGTATGCAGAAGTTCATTGAAGAGCGAGAGAGTCACATAATACATATTCATTGCAGAAACATTGCATTGGAAATGCATGTGTGACATAATTGTGTTTAAAAAAGAAAGTACAAGTCACAACTTAGTACAATTGCGTAACAACTGTTAGGCAAGTACTTAACATCATATTCGTGAATGTAGTATTCTATGCACAGGGTGAGTCGTAAGTCTCTTAACGCTCCCTATAAAATATAAAGGAGTTATGCTGAGTACAATTGGTTATGATAAAAACAGGTTAGGCCCAGGGGGAACCATAGTTGTGTGTGTCAAGTACATATTGCATATGAGCTCATATTTAGGAAAAAAAGTTACGATTAGATCCTCTGAGGGTCAAAGACCAGGTACATTTTAGGCATGTTATCCTTATGGGAAAAATAAAAACGCGTGGAGCACGACCGGAAAATGTCGCTCGGATCCCAAACTTAGTGCGGCATGTTTTTAGCTCAAATGGCGCCCAACTAGGGGTTACTTGCTTCACTCACTTAAAATAAGAAAATTAAAAACAAAACAAAAAAACGGGGGGATTGTTTGCAAATTTTGGATCAGCGTAAGGTCCACGCTATCAGTTGATGTCTTCTTGTTGCCTAAACTCTTCTCCCGTTAACCATTTCTTCTCGTGCATTTTTAGCAGGCAGTTCCTACTTAGCCCTTGTCCTAACAAATGTATTTTTTTCAAATCAGAATTAGCAACACCAGAGGGCCACAAATTCCCTTTCTCATTTGAAATATTTGATTACAGTTACTTTGTCAGTAAAATAAATTAGGAGATTTCTATTTTTCCCTTTTAATCTAAAAAAAATGTCAGAATTCTATTGCATTGAGGAAAATATGCATTCACGTGCCAACACTCTTTTGTTTTGAGCATTTCCGGAGTTGTTGTTTTGTCAAAAACTCTTTTTAGTACAGTTCTATTTCTTGCTTCATACGTCCATTTCACATGTTTGACTGGTGACCAGAGAAGACGATCACACACATGAATTTATTGAATTATATTAATGACCTGCAGGCTAATTCAGAAGTGCCACAATCTAAGCTTTGGTCATTAGTAGAGCCCGGAAGTTTGGCAAAATGCCTCTTTTTATCTACTGCATATATTGATAATTTTTTTCCGGATATACGTTTCTCATGTTGTTTCGAATGTTTTAGAAGCCTTTTTATTTTGCCTATTTGGGACCCCACTGCCTATTTTTAATTATAATGCTTTTTTTGTCTTTTTCAATTAAATTTGACCATTTAAAAAAAATGTGTATATAAATTATTTTTCTCCCAAAAAACGTTGTTGGCATTTATTTTTCTTTCGTTTATTATGTGAATAATTTTCGCCTTATTTAAGTAATATTGAACTCATGCATGTTTCAACATTGCTGAAGGAGAAAAGTGTGAGAAAAATGTATTTCATGCTCAGTTAGGATATTGCCTTTCGGTTAACATTTCCTTGTGCATGATTGACTGTTGAAGTGGAGAGGTTGATTTCGAACACAAAGAAGATATTTCTGAAATCTCCCTCTCGAACCCGAAAATTTAAGGAAGTTTCATCTGAGCTTAGTTTACCTCCGCAACCAGTCTTGACCAGATGGGGAACCTGGATATCTGCAGCTATATATTATGCTAACAACCTTGAAAAAATCAGTGAGGTGATAGATGCTCTTCCAGAAAATGAAGCGGCTTCAATTCGTGAAGTGAAAAAACTCCTGTGCTATTCAAGTTTATTTTTGCACATTATGGTGCATTCCCAGAGACAATTACAATTACATAACTAAAAAAAACACCTTGTAGCAACCATGAAAATGTACGAGGAATCTATGCAGCAGATGATGGAAGTGCCAGGAAAAAAGGGGTCAGCTGTTGCGGAAAAGTGCAAGCGGGTAGTGAGTGCAAATGAGGACTTGAAACAATTGAAAACAATTTGTGATATTCTAAAAGGTGAAAATGCTGTTACCGAAATGCGTCCAGCTACATTAGCTTGTTTTATGTATGCTCCAATAACTTCTGTCGAAATAAAAATATCATTTTCTATTATGAAAAACATTCTCTCTGACAGACTACTATCAATGAATGTTGAGTAATTAAAAAAACACCTTGTTGTTATGTGCAATCAAGACGGAGAAAATTGAAATGCTCTTCCCAATGTAGATTTTAACATGTTGCTAGAAATTATAGATAAAACTAAGCGACTTCCAAATGTGCCTTTTTTCGGTTTATTTTGCCTTTTTTTTTTCATTTTTAGTGCCTATTTTCCACATTATAAATGCCTTTTTGCCTGCCTATTTTAACGAAAATAAATGCCTGAACTTCCGGGCTCTAGTCATTAGTAACACGAGGATGCAGTCGAAATTCTAAATAAGAGTGAAAGCACCGTTACATACTTGACATTCTGTGATAAAAAGATTTCTGAAATTAACATTCTTAGATGAAGGAAATTTGTACATGGGCATTCCATGTCAGTGTCCCTGAATCTCAATTTTTAAAATTAAATGCAATGCTGTATTCCATCTTGTGAGTAAACAATCTAAAATTATCATTTACATAAAAATTCAAGTATTTTACACAATTGACTTAAAAGTACAAAGTATTTTACACATTGTTCGTTTCTCTTTGATTTACTTTTGTTTTCTATTTTGTTCAAACCGTGACACAAAAAAATAATAAATTTCTCCTTTAACTGTTAATTTTTCACCTCAACTCCACCAGAATAATCAAAGGTCAATTTACCTTTCTTTCTTTATCTTAAACAATTTGTTTTTCATCATTTGAAAATTCACAGAAATTAAAATAAATGTCTTATTAAGTAAAGAGGCAGTGTTTCGTCTGTCCCACCCGTGACACAAAATTGTTCACTTATAGCTATAAATCTGGGAAAGTATTTTAAGGGTAGTTATGTTTAATCAACAGTACCAAGTTTCATAATTCGTTGCACAGAAGCTGTAACAAAAATGTTGCTTAAGTATCAGTAGAATAGTTACTTTAATATAAAAAATGTAGTCCGCGTGACATTGGAATAACTCCTCCCCCCCCACACACACACATGTTACCTTGGCTGGTATCAATGAATTGCATTGAAAGCTTCATCAGCAAGAAACATATTTAAAATGTGGTGAATACTGAACACACAACTGTCTTCCGCGTAAACTCGGATGTGCACACTTCTTTAATGTAAAATTGACGATGTTTAATTTGAAGGAAATATACCAAATTGAGTACCTGTGAAAGAAACAAGCCTGTTGCTCCCAACATGGATTCCTAAGATGAGTATTGTAAGAGGTTGTGTTTTGTGAAAGTGCCGATAGAGTAAGTGCCTCACGGAATGTGAGTCCAAGGTTAGAACGAAAGTGAAAGCAGCGGGCACAGCACAGAGACAAGTGGAGCAAGGTTAGCGGTTTGTCTAATCTCCCTTCATCTTGGCAACCGTGGTTATGCTCCGCGAGCTTTAACGAACACCGAGAAACACTTTAGTAAACATCGGTCTCGTTATTAAAGCACGTGGATCTTATTAACTGAAATACATCAGTTCGCTAGATCCGAAAGCGAGCATTTGCAAAGGCGTTGTGTGTTTCTTCCGCTTAAATTACAATAATTACATGCTCTTCATAATTTTTACCACTTTGTTAGGTAAAATACACAACTGTAATAAATGTATTATTTTTAATAATGCTGTGCTTATGAAGTACTATTTTATTCACGTTTTTTTAAAGAATAGAAAAACCAGGGGAACGGATATGTGTTAGATATGTATTTAATTATAATATGAAATGAAATATGAACTTACAATTGTGAAAAGTTTCAATTTTCTTTGAGCAAGTGGCTCATGTAGCTAAATAAAATCCATTAGGCTTGCATGACATTAATTGTAATGCAAAATTTAAATACATAATGTGCTTTATTTTTTTGTTTTCCACAACAACGGATTACCAAACTTTCTTTGAGATGTTGAAACGTGAATCTTCTCCTCTTGTACCCACAGGCAGATTTATATTGACTGAAACTGCGTTCAATATCGCATGAAGTAATAGGAGAATATTAAAAATATGCAATAGATTCCACCATGAAAGTTTGAGTTTGAATTCTCTATTGTTGACAATAATGTTAGAATAGCAGATGCATTATGTATTGTCAAGATGTAAGTAAAGGCGGTCAGGGGCGTGATGCTGATCACATCACCCCCACTCATGACCGGATCAAGAAAGTGTAAACAGAGTACAAAACGAACAGAATGTAGATGAACGGAAAACCTTCGGTACTCAACATAAGAAGGGAAAATGTAGTAATAGAATTAATATGGAATATATATGTTGGAAAATGTTTGAAAATATGGAAATAATATGTAAAATATGTGCATAAAGCTAATATGTGTAAAAGTATGGAAAATACAAATAACATTTTCGAGATTACATACCACGATTCACGAAGATAATACAAAATAACAGCATTAAAACGCAAAAGGAAATGTGTTGCTTTTTATTAAAATTTCATAAACACACTATTGCCAACACTGTAAACTTTTGTAGTTTTGGAAATCCCAAATCGGACCTGGCTGCAGTTTACCTGTTTACGCCGAGGACGGGCTGAATGAGAATCACAAGTGCCAAGATGCATTACATCACAATTCAATTTCACTCGGCCCTTGGTCTTGTACAGTAAACTACAAACTTGTGTGTACACAAATTGTCCATCAGCATATTCGTTGACTTCGTTTCACAATGTGTCATTGGAGCTGTAACGCTAATGACAGAAAACATACGCCATCTCTCCCTGTCACGCACGCAAGCACACACACACACACAGAGAGAGAGAGAGAGCAATTTATCTTGTTTCACTTCATTACTGCAGAGCGGACCAAAATGCCTCAAATACTATAGCATAATGTCACGCCAGTGACGCTTCTCTCTAAAGGGACAAGTGACTTTTGTATTCTAAGTGCCACCGGCAAGGTTAATTAATGATTTATCGTTAGTTTTAGAGGTCATATCTACGAGTGATAGCCTTTAGAGCCGCCACCGTTTAATCTTATCTTAATTGATGATTTGTGGTTAGTTTAGAGCCTTGTAATCAAGGGATCCTGGGTTTGATGCCCGGTGGAGGCACAGTGGTTCGGATCAGACTTTAAACTGTAGGTCCAGTCCTGATTAGCCTATCTGTGCATAAAGTGGACAACAATTCAAATAGTTAGTAAATGTCATAGGAGGGATATCATCTAT
Organism: Lepisma saccharinum; assembly: GCF_977018435.1. Lineage (NCBI taxonomy): Eukaryota > Metazoa > Arthropoda > Insecta > Zygentoma > Lepismatidae > Lepisma > Lepisma saccharinum. The sequence goes on from NC_139234.1 coordinate 37,710,617, forward strand.
TTAGACATAGTAGAAGAGAGACTATCACCTTTCTCTACGTCTAAAGGAACGAATACTATTTACTCTTGTGTTATTGGGCGAACTGTAGTTAGTTTTTGACTTTTATTGGTCACCTAATTTTTGATGCCGTGTAATTTACGATTCATTGTATTAGACAACCCTTGAGGTCTGCGCTGAGTTTAGACATCAGAGGAGCGTGCTGATCTCTTATTATTGCTTTTGAAGTCCGGGGGGGGGGGGGTGATCGCCCCTTCCGCCCTTTCCCTTAATTCGTCAAGGTAAGCAGATCAGCACCTTCCATAGTTTCTTGTTCATTATGTTGCTACAGCGATGTAATATGTTTAATGACCCATTCGCGTGCGTCTCTCTCGCATCTGTGGAAACTTTCAGCCAGCTATCAGCATATAAACATACTTTGGAAACGCATCAAGTAACTAGGTGATATGGTTCCCACGCAAGCGATCGTAGAATGAAGCCATATTGCTTGGTTATGTCATCCCTGGGAAAGCAGCAGAGAGAATGACAACACGAAGCAGTTAGGTCGTGTGCAAAGTCTTCTTGTTACCAAAACAAAGGCGATAATTATCAGAATTATCATGTGCTGTAAGGTGCAATATATAATTTCCCCCCTATTTTTCTGTTGGAGTTGTTAATTATGTCTCGTTTTCTACGGAAATAACTCTTTTAAGGGAGACAATATGTCCTTCTTCTGCAATCTGGTAAAACCTTTCAGGTAGGAAATGTCCCGGATTGGAAATCGACAATTCCAGTTTTCATCGTTGCCAAGTGCACAGTCTCGATTATCTTTAGTTGCATATTGAAATATACATGTGGCTCCAATTAGTGTAATTGCCAGAAAAAAATAGTATAAGGTTCGGTGGATGTACATATAATTATTACTCGACAAGTTGTCCATCTTTGTATTTATATTATTTTTTCTCTTGCACCCTCCTTGTTTTTTAGGATTTCTACGTAGGATGGTGAAGATGTGATCAGCTGTTTGTTAGAGGTTTTGTTTCTATTCTTGAAGATCTCGTTGCATAAAACAAAGAACAATTAACCTGTTATTACTTATGCATTCCACGTTACAGTAAATATATACAGGTTGGCTCTACTTCGATGAAATATGGTTTGTTACTGTTCAATTAAAGACAGTGTTTAAAAGCGAATAATAAGCATTCAGAGTTAAACCGTAATAATAATAGTAATAATTATTTTTTTTGTTTGTTAATGGTGCCGTGTACCCTCGGGAATTACTAACAAACCGAAAATAATGGTAAGAAGGGAAGCCCCACATTTCCCAGAGACGTACCCAACTGAAAAGATGGTAAAATTACTACCACTTCTATTTAAAGATGCCTACTCCCACTTTTTAACGGTTGAGCCGGCCTCCGTGGCGAAGTGGTTAGCATAGCGTTCTAGGAGTCTTAAATTCGAATTCTGGGTAAGCATGGACATTTCGCTGCATTGTTTCTATCACTTATCAGTTCACCATTCTCCCTCATCTACATGATTTTACCTGGTGTATGCTACGCCCTCCCTTGCCCGGGAAAACAAATGCTACCACTACCTAGATAGAGGCGGCAAAATCTCCCTCGGGCAAGCGAAATAGCGTTACGGTCCAGGTTAAGTTCGTGTGTAGGAACCGGTGACCAACAGTGCATAGTAATAAGCCATATCGAATAAAAACAAAGACATATGTACTTCCAAATTACCACCTCTTTACCTGTAGCCGGGAAGCGGCTAGCTGCATACCTGAAAATCACGGGTAGCGACATGTATACGAAAATGATATAGCCCAAAATTAACATGAAAATAAAAAGTATATTCTATTCATAACCAACAAAAATGGAATTATTACAGGTCCCCACACTTGCACTCTCACATTCTCTCTCAGATTCAATCCTCATGGGGTCATCGACACAAGAAATTATACATGACATGTACAGGTTTTATGACGACAAGCCCTAATTATTGCATTCTCAATTAATTTTTATCTTACTTTTTGTCTAATCAGGTCATTTGTGATTTTTGCTCCAGTGCTACTTAAATCCTAGCCAGCCCTTACTTAAGTTCACCTTTTGTTTTTAAAAAAGAAACTAGTCGGCGCGGTGACCATACATTACTTGACCAGTATAAACAAAGGCGTCTCAACGGCAATTACATTCACGTGGGCGGACGTTTTCCTTTTACAAGACCTCACGTGGTTCCAAACATAACAAATAACCTCCGTTGAGTGGCGCAAACATATACTCTCTAGCAGGCGGGACTTAAACACTTCGCCGCGACGAGCAATTCACATTACCAGGCAAATACTTTAACAAATAATCACATATGCGACCGGACATAGCTAGCAGCGACACAGCGCTGACACATAAAAATGAACAAACCTCAAGTAGAATATGCAATTAAGCGGGCGGCGCTTTACTCTAATAGTACGCACTTTAAACAAATACAAAGGAGCACAAACAACAATGAATTTAAGATCATAAAAAAAATATCACAAGGAATAAGAAAAATTGACCTGAGACGAATAGATTACAAATGACAAGCGCGACGGGAGTTTGGTATGAAGTTCGAGTTGAGTGGGCGTTTTCAAAATGTCGACGAATTTCAAGGGCGTTCTCTAAATCAATCGGGCCGTCACGTGTTAAGGTTCACACAGATGAATACTTTACCATCTCTCAGCTTCCGGGGTGCATCCTGGCGTCTTTACGGGCGATTGAAAACACATAGTATCCACGCGGAAGGTTTCCTTGGTCGTGACGATGAAGATGCAAAAAGGGTTCAAACACCTAGTTCCCCGGCTCCTCTTCCTCTCGGGATCGGTGGATCTCCGTGGTATGGCGCGGTTCGGACGTCGCATCTGAGCGGGCGTCGTCGGCGTCGTCGGGGCGTCAACATCTCTCTCTACGTCTCTCTGTCGCGGTTGGTAGGCGTCGTCGGCGTCGTCGGGGCGTCAACGTGGCGGATGGTAGGCGTCGTCGGGGCGTCAACATCTCTCTCTACGTCTCTCTGTCGCGGCTGGTAGGCGTCGTCGGGGCGTCAACGTGGCGGATGGTAGGCATCGTCGGCGTATCAATAGGGCGGCGTTCGACGTTCTCTCTCTCTCCATGGCGGCGGATAGGCATCATCGGCGTAGCTTCTTCTGACATCGGGCGAATCGACGTAACGCCCCCATCTCTCTTCTTCCTCTAGCCCGCCATAGTTTCCGGTGTTGCTCGTTTCTCAAAAATTATAAATGGCGTAAGGTAATCACGGAAACACGGTTTCGCTTCAACTTCCCCCAGCGGTTGAGGTAGGCGCACTCGTGTAGACTTACTGCCTATCACACACACTGGTGTTCGCACAACACAACAAAGTCCACTGTACACGAAAGGTAGCACGAAGGTGCTCTCGTTCCAAGAATCGCGGCAAAACTGTATATGGAGAGGTAGCACGGAGCTGCTCTCGTTACAAGGATCGCGGTAAGACTGTGTAACGAAAAACCATGTCCTTCGTTTTATTTGGATTTTGAAAAAGGACGCTAGGCGCACGTTGGAGTGACGCTTCCGAAGAGGTTATTCCACCACGCTCTATTGTCTCCAAACTAGGACGGACCGTGTCCGAAGTTTACTTGTGTGGATTAAGCTTCCGCCTGGCTGTCGCCCATAGCTCAATTGCGATCGCTGTCCACAAACTGATCAATTAGAACCGATTTGATCTGGCGTCCGTAATTGTCGCTTGATCGTGACGAAACTCCACACATCCGTCCTTGCACACATGCCGCTGCGCTGGTATAAGTTTCACATGAATCTGACCGTTGGAAACCGAGATATTTAAATGTTTGTCATGTTGTCATTACGGTCGAATTTCCTAAGCTTTAGACGCATAGCGTGACCCTTCAGGTGCTCACCCTTAACACACGCGAACGTCTCGTTCCTCCCGTCGGCTTGGCAAAAATCAAATATGTAATCTTACAAATTAAAACACTCAACACTTTGAATCAACACGTCTTTTTACCGCTACATACATGAATAATAATGATAATAATAATAATGACGGTAAATCTGACTGTCACACTGGTGTGGTATAAAAGTGATGTTATAAAACGAAAATTCAAATTTTCTAAATCCACACTGGTATTAACCTTATATTCTGCTAAGAAATGTTGAGTAATAAATTTGCTCATCTATTCTTTTTGCGAATGCAAATTTAATTTATCTTTGATGGACGATTTTACTAGGATGTAGGACTGAGCAGAGCAGCACAGTTGTGATTTCTTTCAAAGTCCGATTTTCCTGGGGACCTCCCATATGGCGCAGTGGTAGCGTCGTAGCGTTGTAATCAAGTGGGCCTGGGTTCGATTTCCGGTGGAGGTACATAGTGGATCCCACTTTAAACTGTAGGTCCAGTCCCGATTAGCCTAACTGGGCATAATGTGGACTTAAAACATCAACTCAATCAAAGTCCGATTTTCCATTTACCGTATAAGTGAGGTAAGACCTTACTATTTTCATGTTATTGGTGGTAATATTTATGCGACTTTTGAATCACCCTGTATTGCAGAATAATCTTGATCAATGAACTGTTGTGAAGCTTTATGGCATTGACCAAGAAATGTTGCTGAAGACTTAAGTCGCCACTTAGCCCTAACACAAAACTTGTTTGGACTGATATACAGGGTGCCCACGAATTAAGGGCATGCCGGACAGTCTCCGCCCGGCTTTTCCTCCCGAGTCAGTGTTGCTAACTTAGCTCTCTTGGAGCCAGATCTGGCTCTTTCGTGCACTCGTTTGCCTGTGAACTGGGGCGCCCGTGCCTCACTATGATATCATCACTGGTTCCGGCTCACATAGACCAACTTTTGCCATGATTATACATTTTGCACGTGACATGATATTGTTATATTGGCTGCGTCACCCCATCCTCTCTTATATCCCCAGCTACTTTTTTTATAGCGCCGTGTGGACGTGAAATTGGCATAATATTGTTATTAGGGAATCCTTTATTTTCGATTTTGTACAACCATGAGATGTGTGATGCAGCCGGATCTAGATGGTGAAAACTAATAATAAGTTGTCATCAATTTAGAGTTAACGGTAATAGCAGCACCCCACCCGTTTGACAACTAACATTACTCTAGGAAGCACTTCGTAAATCTAGCTCCTTGAAAGTCAGTTTTAATTCCATTTAAGGTGTAATGTAGCTCTTTTATGCGCACCAGGTTTGGCAACACTGCCAGGAGGCAAGGAAAAATTCATTGGGCATATGGGAGTATTTTTTGATTTGTTATCTTGGGAATGTCAAACTTCCGATGGAATAGAAAATTATATCAACGGGAAGAGGGCAGTTTGAAGAAGTGATTGCCCAGCAGAAAAGTCGAAACTCCCATTTGATTAGCCGTAACTTGATGTTGAAGTTGATTCCCCATAAGGAATGCATGGGATTCCGAAAATTCTTATTCGTCATATTTTTTACAGGTCGTATCTAGCACGCCCACATTTTTCTTCAGTAGCATTGCCCATTCCGACGATTGTAAATGCACACATGGTGCGTAACTGTATCTCCTCGCCCTAAATTGGTATCTTTTGTCACTAACTTTTGTATTAATTGAGCTAGTATTTTTTTTCCTTTTTATCTTTCTTTACACGTATGTAAACTCTAACCGACATAACAGAAGAAGTGGATGTTGTTTAGAATGGCAGCATGTCGCCTAAGTATTGAGCAGCGTGTCAAATGTGTATTTTCCATTACCAATAACGTGTAGCTCAAGTTGAGCGACGAATGCTGCAGGAATGTGGACCTCCAGCACTTGAAAGTGACACTATCTCAAGAATCAACATTCAACAAGTTATTTGTTGCAACCGGAAGTGTTTCAGACCTTAATCTGGTAAGCCACGAACAAATAGAAGGAAAGCCAATTATGTCTCCAAACTTGCATTGATTTAAATGGAGCTCAAATTGATAATTATGTGGAAAACATATAAAATTGTCATTGTGATGTCTAAGTTACCATCTTCAGAAAATAAAAAGTTGCCAATATTATAAATACGTTCTCATTGTTGAACGTAATTGATGATCAAAAGGTGCCCCCTTAATTCGTGGTCACCCTGTAGAGTCTATAATCCAGTCGTCTTTTTTCTACTAACGGTATTCACTTGATAAAACCTCTGTCTGTGTACGCTGTGTTTTTTCCGCACTGCTTTGGAAATATGACATTGCACTTTAAGGCTTGATACCAGTACCAAACGTTTGTAACTTTTATTAGCACGTCAGACGAAAGTATTGCATATCCGCGTAACGGTTTATAACAGGCTTTTGTCCTCGAAGCTCTCATGATTATGGGCATGAATTGGCGTTTAAATTTTGGACGAAGTTAAGAGCATTGCTCATAGCTTGTTGCATCCTTGTCTAACTTTTTTTTTATTCTTTTCTTTCTGAGGATGGCAAATTGATATTCCGTTAGAATATGTCCAGCCCCTCATTAAATGACACGTCATTTGAGAGGATTGCAGGTTGGTGAAGTAAATCGAGATAATATCTAACAGTAAATTCCATGAATGTCAGTTTCGAAGATACGATTTATTCCACTAGGCTGGGCCCGGAAATGTACCGACAGAAACGGCAATACATGTTTATCTGGCCAGAGCATTGAAAGAAAATGTAGTTGCATTTATCAGTTGTTTGCTGAGGTAAAGCTTTTATGGCGGTATGAAGGAAGTTACATGTCCTTACACATGTGTTCAAATGTTTTGCAAGTGCTGAAAGTAATGAAAGTATTACTATAAACCATTTGAAGAACGTTTGAAATTCCTAAGTGAAATAAATACAATGCAATAATCACAGATGTGAACAACATAGATGAGATTTTGTGTTACTGTAAAGAATATTTGCAATAAAAAGCTGAGATTGAATATATGAATGTGGCATGAACATTAACAGAGAAAACCACTCGATGTGGCAACTATGAATGAATATTTTATTCTGTGCTGTTGTCTGTCATATTACTTCATATAAATGTTTATGCTTCTGTGTGCACAGTGTGCTGTTCTTAACAGAAGACAGTTACTATATGTTTCGCAATGTGTCAAAATGTTAGTAGTAATTTGCGGGAAAACAAGCTCCCATTATCTTTTTTCAACACACTGTGTCTAAGAATTTTGAAATGCCTGCCTTTCTTTCTGAAACCGCCAGCATGTACTTGTATTTAGCCATAGAATGAGGGAACAGATAGAAAATGTATTATGGAAACATGGCATGATTCCTTGAAAGTTGGTCCGGATCACCTGTTTGTAACTATAGGGGCTCGTCTCTCTCTATTCGCCATGAGAAATTCGCATAAAACTGAACATTAAACCTGTTGCAGATAATTCTGTGCGTTGATGAACGGGCCAGAACCAGAGTTCGAATAATTTTGCTCCGATTGAGAACTGCAAAGCAAATAACTACAGTAAAATACTGCTGTTATTTTCAGTACCTTGTGTAGACAAGGCAAATAATGTGCAGAACATTTTAGCGCTTTCATGCTGCTTATTCGTAAAGCCTTTCTGAGATAACGTTATCTTCTCTTGCTAGTTCAGAAGGAAAAATCATTTCTTAACCATGAAAAGATCCATTAACCCTTTCCCACCTGACGTACCTGTCGTTGTCAAGGCAAGCCGGCCGGCCTATGACGTGAATCGCTTGAAAAGAGGCGTTTTTTTCTGTGTAGGGGTAAATAATTTGCACTGTAACACGTACACAAATATTCAGTTCTTATTCAGTTCTACCCGTTGATGTACTTGTTTGTCTACACCGTGAATACCTGACGAGAAGGACGTTCTCTCAGCGAGCTTGTTTACACGAATTAACACCTCTGAGGCACAGGCTTACTTTACAACTACGCCGCGTATGTCGGGTTCTCACTCTTTACAAGCATCAGTGTAGATGAAGTGTGGGTTCTATCTGTGCTTTTTCCATCAGAATCCTGCATTATGTACTCGTATTACGGGCAGTGCTATTTGTGTCGGTGAGTGTTTTAATCAAGGGTGGAATGTTTTGCAAAGAAACAAAACGTTTTTATGTGTTAAACAAATAAAACGTTTAAAACTAGTGTCAAGATGACTTATTTTCTAAGAAGAATGGTTTGTAAGGAATCCCTGAATCATTCAAGGAAGGATTGTGTTTTGATTTAGCTCATACAGGCACGAAACTGATTTATCAATATAGTTAACACGTTATAGGCTATAGGCGCAGCCAGAAAATTTTTAAATGGGGAGGAGGTTTAATGTCAGGAAAATGAAGTGAAATATACTGAGCTGTTTTTTTCTTCCAAGAAAATTAAATTCAAAAAGTGGGGAGTTCTGACCTCTTTATCATCCCCCGCTCCCCCTTCGGTGCCTGAGGTAATTCCACGACCGTCTTGAGTGTTCACGACAGGGAAATCTGTGTCAAGAAAAATTAATGATTGGACAAACAAGCTTTCTAGAAATATTATTCCGAATTACTACGTATTTAAGAGCTCTAACGATGATTATCTTGAGACCGTTAGGTAAACTAGTAAAACTTACACAGTTGGTACTGTTTGGTTCTTAATTGATATTAATGACCCTGAAGGAACATTTTTCGCCCAAACCTGTCGTACTATATTGTCTTAACACAAATTTTTCCTCGGCATCATGATGGATTGTGGAAATATAATACATTTTAGTGTCTAAACACTTGGATTTTGTCACGAATCTGTAGTTTGAATGATGGGAACTTGTTTCAAGATGAAACAAGACTTTTTGAATCTCCTAAACCTTGCTGAACAATACTTTAGATTTAAAAATCGAGTTCTTGACTCTTATGAACATTACAGTTATAAAGATAAGGTCAAATATAAGTATACATCAAGGAGCAATATAAAAATGTGCGAGGCAGGTTCTCGTGAGTGCAAATGGGGGTGCTTAGATTAGGTGTTGGGAATTTTACAAGTGAAGCACTTCTGTTGACAAAAGGTAAAAAGGTAAAGTGCTCCCCTGTGCATAGCACCACGCCATGAAGGCGTATAGGGGGTGTGGGGGTAACGCCCCACACTTTCTTGATCCGGTCGTGAGTGGGGGTGATGTGATCAGCATCACGCCCCTGACCGCCTTTACCCCCCAGGGTTTCCCCCAGGTACCCATGTTATTCGACGCTGGGTGGGCGCCGGGGCCGCTTCCATCGTTAGAAAAGTTCCCGGAGTTGAACTTCTGTTGACAACTATGATTTTTTGTAGTCGATGATCCGTTCAAGTGCTCAGCTCGACGCACTCCGGTTATTTGATGAGGCCTGAAAACAGTAACCCTTCACTTGGGAATCACGAACGTATTTACACATACACACGCACATGAGTGGGCTACCTTTTTGCACGTGTTTGGGGTCATTTTCGGAGAGCCAATGCAGTAGCTTGCTTTATTTTCTTTTTTACTTCGCTTCTTGTGCCACTTTTGGCTAATTCTTAGATGGGGATGAGTTATGATAATATGATGAAATTGATGAATGGACACTTGCAAACATCCATGCCCAGGCCAGGATTCGAACCCGGGACCCCTGGCGTAGTAGCGCGATGTGCTAACCACTCCGCCACAGGGACCAGCGCAATGCAGTAGATGATGATTTGTTTGCATGCAATGTCAAAATTTAGACACATTTCGATGCTGAAAAAAGATGGAACTGTAAGAAGGGGCTCGTCGTGATTAAACAAAAGGTGGCAGAAAGCGACGTAAAATAACCTGATTCCATCAATCAATCAATGTAAGAAGCGGCCTTCCATTGTCCAGACTCAAAACTTAGATTTGAAATCCTCCTTTTTTAATTTTTATATTTTAGACATTCCCTCAGAAACTTCCAAAGACGCCACCTGCATATCTGAATGCACTTTGTACTCTATTGCATCTTCACTTGTTTCTGTTTATTTCCATTCTGAAATTATATATGCAAGGGATCTTAACATTGAATTGAAAAGATTATGACCGACTGAATAGGTTCTTCCATTTATTTCTTTGTACTTATTTTATTGTTAAAAATTACTTGTAATATTAAGTAAGACACGAGAATAAGAATCTGTTTTAATTTTGGCCTTTTCCTTCTTTTCAGAACATCACATAGACGTGATAGCAGTGCCATGCCAGACGAGGTGCAGAGCCCCATCGGTCATTGGCCACATAACCTGAGTTCTGTGCTGGCCTGCCTTGGGTGCACCTTGGGCCTCTTTAACATTAGCAGGTTCGCTGTACTCAGTGTTCACTTTGGGGGTGAGTAAATATACATGTACAATATGATAGTATTTTAGGTGTATCAATTATTGTTTCTGCAGCCTTTCTTAGTTGCAAGCTTGTAAGGCCTTTGCTAATCCAGTTCTAAGTAGGTTTGAAACCTGAGTCATATAATGTTGGGCCTACAACCAAAATTGTTCAGATGAATTAAAGGTGACTTTCAGGTAGGGCACTTGAATGTCAGCCCCTCATCCATGTACACCCAGGAAACTGCATTGTTGAAGGCAAACTAGTTTCTATCGGCCATGGACCACACCTATTATATTCCTCTGTGGATTTCAGGTTCTGTGTCTTGACCATGTGTATTTCTGGGATTTTCTCTTCATGCATTTCATTCACCACCATTCCTCATTCTCAGAATTAGCCAAAATGTGGCAGAAAAGCAACATAAAATAAAACATCCAAAAAACGAATTCAAGAGGCCTAGAAAATATTTAAGGTTCATACTTTGAAGCACCAATGGCATATCTTAAGGCTGCGCTGTACCCTTGGCTGATGCCAACAGTCATTTTCGAAAATTTCCTTTTTTTAAAAAAAACCTGCTACTATATTCCAAATGCTAAAAAATTTACATCTGCTTAGATTTCCCTCATGAATCTTTGTGTGATTTGCTTTTGCTGTTGACTAGGTATTTGCAATAGTTTTGTGGTTATGCAAGCCTATCTTCCATCACTGATATCTAGACAACAGCCAAAATTCACGTGCATGCTGTAGAAGGATTTGATTTGATTTGCTTTATTTTACTTCGCCTTTTGTGCCACTTCTGGCTAATTTGCGAAGATGGGGATGAGTGATGATATGATGAAATTTATGAATGAACACTCACAAACATCCATGCCCAGGCCAGGATTCGAACCCGGGACCCCTGGCGTCATAGCACTATGTGCTAACCACTCCGCCACAGGGGCCGGCTGCTGTAGAAGGGATTATATATGTAATTTTTCAGAATTTGGAATATCAGAGCAGCTTTTTGAAAGAAGAGGAATTTTTAAAATCTGTTTGGTTGGTGTCGGCCAAAGCTTAATTGGAGGAGTCTTGTCCTCACTCACTCATCAATGCACAGCTAATACCCATGTACCTAGAAACCTGAAATTTTAGGGGGTGTCTTCCTCTTATGATGTAAGCACCCACCATGAAGGGATTTTCAGAAATTCAATCCCTAAAAGGGACGGAGAGGGGGCTTGGGGAATGGACCTCGAAAGATGAAGTACTTATATTATAAACAATAGTCTACAACAGATGGCACTATGCGTGTTATATACATCTCGGTATGGTTGCGTTTGTGAAGATCTCTATAAATGGACTAATGAGCATGTCATAATACAATGCAGGCAAAGCCGCAACCAGAGCGCTTGAGTTTTATACTTTTAAGGGGTGTCAACCAAGGGGCCACATTTGTACATACATCAGCATCATCTGGATCATCTGTGAGGTAGCGGGGATAATGAAACCTAATGGTTGACACACTCTTTGATATCACTGGGATTCCTATAGCCATGCGGTTAGCAATGTGTAATATCAGGGATGACTTGAATCAATTCAGATATTTCCTCTAGATTCCACTCAAGTATTTGTAAAATGTAATGTAAAATTAATTCCATTCAGTTCCCAAGAGATGACTCTCCATGTCCAGGAAGTTTTGAATATTTCTAGTTAATATTTTCAGTATGAAAAAATCGTTTGATTATACTCTATGCAGAATCTGTAAATTTGCATTTCAGAGAAGATATTATTATTGTTTCAGTGGTGAAAGGGTTAATTGTACACAGAACATTTTAATTCACTTACTTATTTTAAATGATTTATTAATTTCTTTTATTTTACTTTGCTTTGCTATGCCACTTTTGGCTAATTGCAAAGATTTATTTTAAATGATATCACAGCCCTGACAAAATCTCCATGAGAAAAAATTGAAACATTTTCTGTATTAATAAATACAATTCAGTAACTTCATTGAATTTAAAGTCAATTAAATAAATTAATGAAATTTTATGTAAATATTATTTGGTGTTACATAATTGATATGATTATTCTTAATGTGTATTTCTCTTTCTTTGCAGCCAATTTTATAATACAGTTCCTTTTTTTGTCATTTATATTTGGAATACCTTTGTACACATTCCATGTTTCAATGGGGCAGTATTTGGCAGCGGGAGTTATGGATATGTGGCGGATATCTCCTATTTTTCAGGTAATTCCATTTTGATTGTACACATTACATATTAATGTTACGATGCTGTTGTATGTAAAGATTGATATAAGACATACTCTCTCTCTCTCTCTCTCTCTCTCTCTCTCTCTCTCTCTCTCTCTCTCTCTCTCTCTCTCTCTCTCTCTCTCTCTCTCTCTCTCTCTCTCTCTCTCTCTCTCTCTCTCTCTCTCTCTCTCTCTCTCTCTCTCTCTCTCTCTCTCTCTCTCTCTCTCTCTCTCTCTCTCTCTCTCTCTCTCTCTCTCTCTCTCTCTCTCTCTCTCTCTCTCTCTCTCTCTCTTTTTTTCACACACACACACTCATTCATATGCAGTAGTTTGACAAATTATTGATTTGGAATGAGAGAATTAAGTTCGTAAACTCATGGTGACGTTTCAGTTGTGAACGTGTCCATTTTGAATGCCTCTCTCCAAGTTTTTACCCTTATATTTATTGAAATTTGATGTTGGCTCCTTTGTTAACACTGTCAGCAGATACTATGAGTGCACATGGTAATATTTCTGAGAAATTTTCTACTTCCAACTAACAGATAAAGATGAATGAAACCTGGCTACCAGAAATATATACATGCATTCTCCTGTAAATGACATGGTGGCAAGGGTTATATTTCCTAAATGATTGACGCCTGGCCTCACAAGAAAGATACCTAAAAGAGCTTGTCTGAATATGTCTGCTTAGAGAACAAAGTTCAACCTATAATTGCAAACTCCTATTACATCTTTCATGGCCAATGACACGGTGATGGATTCTTTTCTGTTCCTATCTACCTTTCAATTTTTCTTTGTGGGATTAATTAACGCAATCTTACAAGTGTAAACCCACATTCCTTTTTCTAGTGGCAGGGGGTTGAAGTCCCCCTCCCCTTTCATCATTTCTCTATCCCTTGTAAACAAAAGAAAGTTGATGTGGAAAGATGGAAAAATATAGTGCTAGCCAAAGAGAAAATAAACTTCCAAGCATACTACTGTTTCCTTGATGAATTTCCGTGTAAATTACATATTAAGAATTCCTAATCAATATGAATAAATTATTTCTCTTGCAGTTTACAGTTATTACAAGCACATAAACACAACTTTTGCTGTTACGTTTAGGGAGAACTCCCGCTCCTTTCATCAAAGAAACTACCTGTCGGTCATTTGTGTAACACTGTCTGTATAAATAACATGCAGTCATACTCATAACTGTTTCCTTGATGCATTTCCGTGTAAATTACATATTAAGAATTCCTAATCAATATGAATAAATTATTTCTCTTGCAGTTTACAGTTATTACAAGCACATAAACACAACTTTCTTTGCTATGCCAGTGCTGCCAACCGGGAAAATGGAGAACTAATGAACACCAACAAAATTTCAAACATTCAAGTCATGAATGAACGCTGAATGAACACTGTTCACGTATTCTACAACAAGTTATAACAATTTAAAACTAGGACATAATTTTTTGTACACACTGTACTATGCCATGCCATTGCTGTACCCCTGACTCAGATTCAACTTCTGGTCGAATCTCCTTTTTTTTTTTTTTTTTTGTTTTTTTTTTTTGCTATGTAGTACTTAGATAGATAGATAGATAGATAGATAGATAGTTTTATTCATCTTTAGAATGAGAACATTCATGGTTTCGTCATGGTTGTCATTGGATAACATTCACTACATTTCACCAGAGATTTCTTCTTATGCATTTAAATTATGTACAAAGTATACTACTTCATGGGATGAATTGCAATTCAATACATAATACAATACAATGATAAAATAGTACAGAAAATTATTGAGTGAATGCAGAAGAATACATATAATAACACAGATATATCAAATTTGTAAATATAGAAATGTTGTGTACACTTAAATGTATGTGTATGTGTGTATATATAATATACATAAACATATATATATATATATATATATATATATATATATATATATATACACACACACACACACACACACACACACACACACACACACACACATGCACACACACATACATACATACATACATACATACATATATATCTCTTGTTACATATCAAAAAATTCATCCACTTTGTAATACATATTCTCGAAGAGAAATTCCTTGACATGATTTCTAAATGTTTTGTCTTCATTTTCTTGAATGCATTGGGTAATTTGTTGTATAGTTTTAATCCTGTGTGGTCAGTAGTATTTTTTTGTTAACTGTAATCTTATGGTCTCTAATTGAAAGTGTTGTGTTCATGGAAGTTGTAATTTTTGTTAAGTAAGTGTTGTGTGTGTCAAATTATAAGTTGATGGGTGTCTGGTTTGAGATGCCTTGAAGTAAGTTATTTTACCAAGTTATTGAGCAGATGACAACGAACTTTCTAAAATTGTGAGTCAGTCACTAGAAGAGTTATTCTAGTCACATAGTCACAAGAAGGCTGGCATTAAGAAGAAAGGGATGCTTTTTTGTACTGAATTTGGAAACATCTTGTTTTTGGGTCTTTCCTAAACAAAGAGAGAAATCTGTAGGGATATTTCAGTGATATAATTAACTGTTCTGTTCTCTTTTCAGGGGATTGGAATCGCTCTTCTAGCATCTCAGGCTTTAATTGGAATCTACAGTATTGTGGGAGTTTCTTGGATGTTCATTTACTTCAGGGATTCTTTCATTACAAAACAAGACAGGTATAGATGGGCTGAACCATTTGGATTATATAGGGAAGGTACGTAATATTTGTTTAAATTGATATGTGCAGAGATTATTTTATATTCCTAATTAGGAAGTAGGGATTTCTCTCTGGAATCCACATATTCATCCATCATTGTCCATATTTACCATACATGGTGTCAGTCAAGTAAAATAAGGAGGAAATACCCAGCAGTATTGAGTATGATGATAACTAAAGACAGGATTTTAAAGGAAGAAAATTTACTCTAAAAAGGGGGTTGGGATTATTGCCCCAAAAAAAAGGGAAATGAAAATGAACTATAGTTTATTTTTGCGCTCCACTAAAAATATTATTTTAAATGAAAGCACAATATGTACCATTCATATGTAAAAGGGGATACATTAAATTTCTTGCATTTTTTACTTTACTTCATATGAAATTTAATGTATCCCATTTTTACTTTTTTTTTTTTCCTAGGTTAAAGTACAGCAAATAATCTTACCATTCGTTTTTATACAATCTTCCTTGAAACAGCTTACCACATTCCATAGCTTGGTGCCACTTGAACCTGGCTTCGCCATTTCACTGACACTCAATACTGTCATCACTGTCACACAGTAAAATTAAAACTATAATTTAAAATTTCACAATAAAAGTCTAAATCTAGCAGATAAGTACACTTTCAACTCAACAGGTGTGCCGCTTACAATGCATTTGTTACTGCTTAAGCCCAGATCACATTGTTGCAACAATCACTGCAATGTACTCCCAACACTCATGGAGTGAAGGTAAGGTGGAAGGCGCTTGTTCTTTCTTTCCTCTAAGCTGCTCCAAATAGACAATTAATGAATGTTTTGTTTGTGGAGAATACAGTCGTGCAAGATATTTGATATCTTGTCAATAAAGGGACCAGAAAGAAAAAGGTTTTTAAAAAAGGGAAGTCAAAACCATGTAATCTTGTTTGTGGAAGATAATTATCAACACTGTTGTTATTTATTCCATCATCCATGTTGAAAAATAAAAATAAAAAATCCCTTAAAAATCCAGTTTCTAATGATAACTGAAGATCTCTTCAAAAGGGGGAGACCAAAGCTATACAATCTGTTATCTCAATGGAAGTAGAACCTAAGACTACTTATATTCAACAAAACAAATAACTACACATTAGCATGTCCGTGCAGCACTCGAAATGGAAATTGCTAGCTGGGGAGACATTTGGTCAAGTCTTGGTGCTAGCTAGGGATGATGCTCATATGCTTCAACATGGTAACAGTGAGACAGCTGGGGGGGGGGGGGATACCTCTTAAGTGTGACAGTATAATACATTTCTATAATAACTCCACAAGCATACTTAAAAGCACAATAAGGAACAAAGTAGTTGAAAGGAGGGATACATATTGGTAAGTAGAAACTACAATTTCTGTAAATTTCTACATATGCACGATTAAACCTTTTGAAAAGTGGTGTGATTTGTCGAGGTAAATGTGGAAGAGTTTCATGTAAGACTGTGAAAAGGGAATTGTTTGTATTTTTTAATATTTTCAACTACATTATCAGGTTTTTTAATCACAAATATCCCTGAGAACTGCAAAATTACTACAGTTTTCTCTGTGGTAATTAAATCAGAGCTGGATACACAGTATATGATATCTCATATTTAAAGAAATTGATGACTATGAATTGTATATCTTTCTGACTTTTTCCTATCTTCATTAACAAGCATTTGCTTTTCTGGACAATTCTGATGGTAAGTTTTTCATTTCGAATAATTAAAATGTTAATTTTTATTTTTTTTTATTTTAAGTTCAGCAGTGTGTGACATCCGTGCTCTCTCATTTTGGCACTATAGCCCTTGAGGAGGCTTATCCTCCTGTACAACTGTACAATAACTCTTCATGTGTACTTACAATTCTCATATTCCTTCCTAATCTTTATCATCTTCATATTTCCAAAAACATCAAACATCCATTCCATCCTAAATCTTCTATTCTTTATTTCTTAGACACAGCCTTATTCTCTTTACATGTTCCAACCATTTTAACCATAATTTTAGGTATATACACAATTCCATATTATGCCTTATTCTACAGTTATTTCTGTAGACCTCCGTGGTAGAGTGGTTAGCACAGTGTGCTACGATGCCAGGGTCCAGTGTTCAAATCCCAGCCTGGACGTGAGCATTCTTTGTGAGTGTTCCTTCATCAATCCTCATATCATCACTCATCTTCATATTCAGAATTAGCCAAAAGTGGCAGACAAGCGAAGTAAAATAAACAAATCTATCAATCAAACTACAATTATTACTTTCTGTAATTGGTCGATATATTTTCCTTAAGTTTTTCTCTTCATTTGATTTTTGAGTGTTCTTTTCTGATTCTGTTGAGAACCATGTTTATGATTCATAAGTGAATACTGATCTTATACTTAGTATACTTTTGTCCATTGTCCATGTAACCACATCTTTCATGAGAATAAAATAAGAAACACTCTTTTAATTGTTAGAAAACTTAAAAGCTATTTACATTTGGGATAGAGCTGCATGAAGACTTGCTTCATCCAAGAATTCAACTCAGAAAATTCACTTACTTATTAAATATTGTTTTAGCAACCTTTGGTCATTTTAACCAATCATACTACTTTAGGTGGTATTCATTTCTGTTATCATAGCATTCGTATCTTGATGAAACATGTATTAATTATAGATTCTTTCTGTTTCAGATGGAAAGCCTGCTCAAAACAACTCTTTTAAGTTGGAAGAGACTGTGCCTGACTACTTTAGGTAAATACTTACTTTTAGTTTAAGATAATGGTCACATAAAGGTAATAAAGTGATAGAATTAATACTATCTTAACAAATAGACCTTCATTGCATTCAGTGTCATGTTTCAAAATTTTATCTTATTCCAATACCTTTATCTTCTTACACATGTTTTACCAAATGTATGTTGGAATAGTTTATACAAGGCTATACACTGGTGCATTATCCTTGAACATTGTACCAAGGACATGGTTTCAGGAGTTCCATTGAAGAAAAATTATTTTGAAAATGGCCACAAAATGCAAAAGAATAGTATATTAGAAATGTAAAAATATAAATAAATTTACATAACTAGAGCCCGGAAGTTTAGGCATTTATTTTCGTTAAAATAGGCAGGCAAAAAGGCATTGATAATGTGGAAAATAGACACTAAAAATGAAAAAAAAAGGCAAAATAAAGCAAAGAAAGGCACATTTGGAAGTCACTTACTTTTATCTATAATCTCTGGCAAAATGTTAAAATCTACATTGGGAAGAGCATTTCAATTTTCTCCATCTTGATTACACATAACTACAAGCTGTTTTTTTAAAGTTCTCAACATTCATTGATAGTCGTCTGTCAGAGAGAATGTTTTTCATGATAGAAAATGAACTTTCTACTTCAACAGAAGTTATTGGAGCATACATAAAACAAGCTAATGTAGCTGGACTCATTTTGGTAACAGCATTTTCACCTTTTAGAATATCACAAATTGTTTTCAATTGTTTCAAGTCCTTATTTGCACTCACTACACGTTTGCACTTTTCCGCAACAGCTGACCCCTTTTCTCCTGGCACTTCCATCATCTGCTGCATAGATTCCTCGAAGATTTTCATGGATGCTACAAGAGTCTCACCTCTTTTTTCTAGCTTTGTAATTGCCTCTGGCAATGCACAATAATGTGCAAAAATAAACGACCGTTCATTCTTCAGTTCTGAATAGCACAGGAGTTTTTCACTTCACGAATTGAAGCCGCTTCATTTTCTGGAAGAGCATCGATCACCTCACTGATTTTTTCAAGGTTGTAAGCATAATATATAGCTTCTGATATCCAGGTTCCCCATCTTGTCAAGACTGGTTGCGGAGGTAAACTAAGCTCAGGAGCAACTTCCAGAAATTTTCGTGTTCGAGAGGGAGATTTCAGAAATATCTTCTCTGTGTTCGAAATCAACCTGTCCTCTTCAGCAGTTAATCATGCACAAGAAATGTTAGCCGAAAGGCAATATCCTAACTGAGCATGAAATACTTTTTTCTCACACTTTTCTCCTTCAGCAATGTTGAAACATGTGTGAGTTCAATATTACTTAAATAAAGCGAAAATTATTCACATAATAAACAGAAGAAAAATAAATGCCAACATATTTTTTTAAAAAATGGTGAAATTTCATTGAAAAAGGCAAAAAAGGCATTATAATTAAAAATAGGCAGTGGGGTCCAAAATAGGCAAAATAGGCAAAATGAAAAGGCTTCTAAAACATTCGAAACAACATAAAATACGTATATCCGGAAAATTTTTACCAATATATGCAGTAGATAAAAAGAGACATTTTGCCAAATTTCCGGGCTCTATACATAACCATCTGACAACACCTACCTAAAAGTTATAACTGAAATTATATGCATATAAGGGACTGGGGAACCTTAAAGTATTGTTAGTGGACCTCCACACATTCATTAATCTCAGCCCGTATGTGAAAAATAAAATATTGCTATGTGAGCAAATCATAGTAATGTAGTCACAGGCCATTGGTTGTGCATAATTACGTATTCTTAAATTAAACTTTGCATCAGACTCTGTATTAATAATAATTTATAACCCTGAACTATATGACTGTGGAAAAGTTCAGTCAGAAAGAAATAGGTATGGTTGTAGATAAAGATGTAAGATTTGCAGCAATGGATGGATAAAATAAAGACGGGCTAAAGGAAATTCTGTATGGAGTGCGAGGAGAAAGCTGCTTTATGACATATTTACCATATTCAATGTGCAGGACTGGTATTTTCATTACACTTAAGTCCTTTGTGAGCTTGAATTTTAAGTCCATTTTGTTGACAGATAGGCTAATCGAGACTGGACCTACAGTTGAAAGTGAGATCTGAGTCTTGTGCAATGTGTTTCTGTGTTTTCTTTGTGATCCAACATTACTTCAGGCTGTAATTTCTTTACTATCACCTCTTTTTAGTCTTACCTACTGCACTTTCTCATCCTGGACCTGACCAGATGCTCATTTTCAGCCAAAGAACCAATCCATTAAATTGCTTCCAATGTTTCAGTCTATTTTTGAAACACATGCACTGTATCTACGTATCAGAAAAGGAGCATTTTCATTGAAACATCATTGACACTTGTTGAGTTTTTAGTTGACTATTTCCACACTCAGCTTTTAACCTTGTAAGTTTCAAGTGGTTTGGGGTAATAATATGCATATTTTTTTCTGTTTCTTTCAGTGGGGTTGTCTTACAAAGGCATAATTTGTTATCGCCTGAAAGCACATTTGGACATTTGAAGTTCCAGGTGGCATTTAATTTGGCAGTGGTGTGGATGATTGTGTTTGTTTCTTTAAGTAAAGGTAAGGACATTGGTTGAATAGGGTAATTCCTTACTTGAAACAATGCTCTTCAACTAAGGAAGATTTCACTCCAAAGTGGCAAGTGGTATTTAACTAGTCGAATGCAGGCTTGTGTAGTCTTGCCTCGACAGTGTGAAATATTTGTGTTCATTGATTTGTTCCCACGTGGCACATGCCATTTGTCACTTGTCACTTTGGTGTGAAACCTCCCTTAGTGTGTGTTGAATCATGTGGATAAGATTACTTATAGTTGGGTTTTACAGAAGTTTACAGAGCTTTGAAGTGTAACTATTAAGGCTCGGCTAGACCTTTGATCTACACAAGCAAAGCAGTTTTCAAAATTTCGTCTCCTTTCAAAAAACCACCATGATATTCCAAATTCTGAAGATTTGTATCTGTTTAGAATTCCTTCTGAAGCATTCATGAGAATCACTTTTGCTGTTGCCTAGATATTTACAATAATTTAATACACACAAAAGGAGAGAAAAATCTCAAATACTACTTCATTGGCACTGGCCAAAAGCCCAGCCATGCCTTAACTATAGGGTTGTGCAGAAGTTGCCATGCATATGGTAATAACATTCTCCCCCCTTTTTTTCTTTACCTAAACATCAAACATTTGTGAGTGTGTTCATAACTTGCAAGTGTCATTGTATATTGAGATAAATGGTGCTACATAACAAAAGTATATGTAGCAGGCCCATAGCCAGGATTTCATTTTGGGAGGGGTTCATCCTTCATCAACAGCCACCATCTAGTGGCGAAAAAGTTGGGAGGCAGAAAACTTGAAGATGAATATTACAAATTATTATACAAGATGTTTAATCCTGCTAAGGATATGAAATTAATTACCACTATACCACTATATTTCAGGGAAGGGGAGCTTCAGCCTCCTTAGCCCTACCCTTGGCTACGTGCCTCATATGTAGTATATACATATATATATATATGTGTGTAGTCATAACAGTACCTTCCATATGTATGTCAACTTTTGTATAGTCGACGACAAGGATAAGAGTAGACTCATTGTTTATTCCACTCTATTCTCAGCAATGTGAATTTGATAAATTGGAATATATGACCAATGAGCAGAGGACATCTGTTTCAACATAACAGAATTCCATTCTTTAAAACAGTGTATGAATAAAAAAGAACAAAAAATTGCCTACAGTTATCCTTGTCTGCAGTACCAGCCTGCAATACTGACAAAATCCTGTGAAAGGACAAGAGATAACATAAATAGGAACATTTTTTTAAACAATACCAGTTAGTGAAACAGTCCTCCACCATGGCCGTGCGGTCTGAGGCACCTTGCTTTGGACGGCAGCTGCAGGACAGCATCGGTTTGAACCCGGGTTCAGTCTCCATTAATTTTCAGCCTGTGTATAGGGCCGGTGGCAACCCTCCATCGTGAGGAAATTGGGGAGCTACGAGTGTGTATCGTAATCCGGTCTCGAAAATCTCCTATAACGGCTGGGGGTTCGACATGCTGACCCCACGTCACCCCATTACCAGTTGACGAATTCCACACCTCTAAGTAGGATTGTGGATGGAGACTGGCAGTCGGGAGATAGGCCAAGGCCCTACAAGGGCTGTCGTGCTGCAGATTATTATTATCATTATTAGTTAGTGAAACAAATTATAGTAGTTAAATGAATTATTTTTACAATGTTTACAAAATATGTTTACAGTAATTAAAATTAGGCTTGTGAATAAAATACGAATTGGTTTCAATATTTTTTCTATACAATTTTCACTTTCAGGTTTGAAGTCTTATGGGAAGGTTGTGTATGTTTTTTCCTTACTTCCCGTCCTCGGTACATTTGTGCTGTGCGCAAAAATGTTGGGATTAACACCAAGCAGCGAGAGTCAGCAAGTATTTCCAGCAACTACGTGGAGTGAATTTTTCTTCAATAGTAAGGTTAGTTGTGTTGCATTCTCTTAGTTTCTGTGTGTACTGGTTCATTGTGTATATTCAGTAGAAAAGTCAACAATCTTTACAGGAAACATGTTTGTTTCCACAGTTAATGTTATGTGTGTGTGTCCCCGTTTCATTTTTTTCAATAATGTTCATTTCACATCAAAATGTATGGAAAATAAAACTTCAAATATGTTATTGAATCAAAATAGTAAACTTGTACTTGTAGAGTGCAAGTACGATCACATGGAATTTAGTGTTGTGAAGAAATACAATGTTTGAGTACTGGCTATGAAAGTAGGGTATCAATAATGAAAGGTTAAAAATAACCAGAGGGAGATAGGGTCAGCCAGTCTACCCCCCTCTCCTTCTGACCAACACAGAAGGAAAAGGAGGCAAAGAAATGCCTTTTTAGCATCAATAGGCATTTTCTGTATGGTATTTTAGTAGGCCGGAGCCAATATCACTGCTAATACTCTTATTGATTCCTACTTATACCTGTAACTTGAGTGATCCTAACCTGATCAATAGATATAAGAGATCTGTGCTATATTAGTGGAAGATGCAGCTTCCGAGAAGTTTCATAGTTCCCAAGGTTGTCGCTAGAGGGCAATAGTTCCTAATAGCAAAAACCTGTCTTTTGTTCAAGTCAAACTAGAAAAAAATCAACAAAGATCTGGCTGGTGATGTAGCAACTCTACTCACATAAAGGGTGGGGAGAGTCTGCGTGAAAGGGTATAAAAGCAGGTAAGTTATCAAATCACCACATACTGATATTTAAGAATTGTAACAATTCAATGTAATTCAGAATATTATAAATTTTAACACAAAATTTCCATCAGAACTGTAGCATAACAATCTACCAGAGTTTTGCTTTAATATAATTCATAATCATTTAATCACAAAATCCATTTCTCTTCATGCTGCTGTTACAAATATATGAAAATCAGGCATTTTGCAAAATTTCCAGCGAATACCAATGTTATCGGCTGACACTGATACGCTCATTCATAACATGAAGGTGTATACTAATTTTCACTGTCCCCCTCTAGAACTCCCCCCTCCCCCCCATGTCCCTAGTATTTTTTTTTGTGTCATCAATGAAAATAACCCTGATAAGCCTTGTTATTCAGTGTTACTTATATGTCACATGTTATATATGCACAAGCGTGTGTGTGCGTGAGTTTATATCCATGATAGAATTGTTTGCATGAGCTGTTTTTTAATATACAAATTTATTTTGTATTCTTTTTATTGATGAAAAAAACAAAACATTTTTTTTATGTTCTCCTGTCTAGTGCTGGGTTGCTGCAGCTACAGAAACCTTCTTCACGTGGGGTCTCCTCGGGGCTGCAGCCATGCAGATCTCCTCACACAACAAAGAAAAGCATCACCTGCGTCGAGATACTAGTCTAGTCATTGTTCTAACTCTAGCTATATTAATGCTGTCTGCATTTCTTGCAAATACATGTGTTCAACTGCTGGAAGAAAATGATTTCATTTATGTTCCAAGTTCCTTTGGTAAGTGTTTCTCCCAAATATAATTTCTTTCAGGGATCAGGGTATGTGTTCCAAATTTTGCATGGTGATTCATAGGGGTTCTGGGATAAAAGTCCTGAGTTGTATGTGAATACACACTTGTAAACAGTGAACATAGTTCAATGTTTGTGTCTTTGTTTTGAAAGTTGTTCTAAGATAAAAATTATAACAGGAGTTATTTTAAGAGGAGTTGCTTTATCCACTTTGGTTTTTCTAGTTCTTTAACGCTTTGATTTGAAAATTTTGATTTTTTTTTTTTTTTCAGAATTTTGAGAGTCTGTAGCCCCAGCAGCTCCCCCCTACATATTTCCAGTGCCTGCATGTTACGTTCCGTGTGCCTAAGACACTAAGTAAGGCATAATTGTGTGTTTGTGCTGCTATTACATCTTCATGGTTACAGGGAGATAGAAAAGTGATATAAAATAATCTAAAAAATAAATAAATAGAAGGTTGAGAATTATATATCAGAATAACCAGGAGAATTCAGGGAATTTGACCCTCCTACTAAATCAATAGAATTTTCATGTTGCAGTCAATATCACTTTTGTACGAATGATATCCACATTGCAACAATACTTTTCTTTTGAAAAAAGTGCTAGCCTCCATGGTGTAGTAGTCAGCATAACACTCGATGAAGCCACAGTCCCAGGTTTAAATCTTGGCATGGCACCTGATCATTCATTTCGTCAGTTCATTATTCATCCTCGTTGTTCTAATTAACCTAAGAGGTAGAAGAACAGCTCTGGAGCTCACCCAGCCTAAAATCATTGGGTACGTGGGGATAACCCTGCGGGTAAAGGCAGTCAGAGCATGGTGGTGGTAACATCACCTCCAAAATGGCCGAGATCGAGAATGTGTGGGATCCTACCCCAACATCCCCTAAACGTGCCCTCATGGCACAGTGCTATGTGCAATGGGAACTTTACCTTTTACCTTACATGGGTTTGATTAATTGATTGAGTTGGTGTTTTAAGTCCACTTTGTGCACAGTAAGTTTAATCGGAACTGGATCCACAGTTTAAAGTGAGATCCGAACCACCATGTGCCTCCACAGGGTATTAAACCTGGGATCCCTTGATTACAAGGTGACTACGCTACCACTGCACCATCGGGGAGGCCCTACCTTACCTAGATAGAAAAGCAATATGAAATAACCAAAGTAGAAAGGAAGAAAGGCGTGAAAACAAACACACTTCAGTGTCCTATTCTTCAAACAACTACATGTTTCACTTTTTCTATGTGTGAATTTGGTGTCTTCCTAGTTGTTTGATTAATATCTGTTCAAAATTTATTTGTTCTAGTTGTAATATGTAGCATCATTTTTTTAAAGTTTAGATGAAATTATCTAGTGCTGTTAAGTTTGGAACATAGAAAACATACTCTAATATATGTGTGTTTGATAGTAAACTTAGGGGGGAAGGGATGACCTTCTGCATTGCATTAAAGGAGAGAAGAAAAGTTAGGTGGGCAAATACGAATTTTGATATATGTATACATTCTGTATAGAAAAAGAGAACTAAAACAAAAATCATTGTCTACCATGCTCAAGGTCCCGGGTTCGATCCCCGGCCGGTTCAAATCCGGGAACTTTTCTAACGGTGGAAGCGGCCCCGGCGCCTACCCAGCGTCGAATAACATGGGTACCTGGGGGAAACCCTGGGGGGTAAAGGCGGTCAGGGGCGTGATGCTGATCACATCACCCCTCTCACGACCGGATCAAGAAAGTGTGGGGCGTTACCCCCACACCCCCTATACGCCTTCATGGCGTAGTGCTATGCACAGGGGAACACTTTACCTTTATTATTCAAAAGGAGGTAATGAAGGTTATTGTGAAAGATACAATATATGAGGGGTTCAGAGCACTCTATTGAAGATGGTTTTGAGAAAAAGACACATTTAAATAACTTAGTACTATGTTTAGCTGTTGGAGCACAAACATAGAGGAGCCTCTATGAGCAAGAATGTGGAGATCCTTACTTGTAGCACTGAAATATTGAAACTTCACAGTTCTAAGTTATACATGTAACTTTATTTCCACGAAAAGTGGAGTTACACCACATGTGCTCTGAACCCTTCATATATCACTACATGTCAATGTATTTATTAAGACATGAATTATTTTCTAATTACTTCAGTACTTAATTACTTAATGTCATCATGCAATGATGATGAAGGATGATGACACTTGCTTTGCCATTGTTGAAAATAATATAAAATATTAAATAATTCAGTTATGGGTGGAATTTTCCATGACTTAGTTCATACAATTGATTAAAAATATTTTTTTTAATTTCATTTTATTTTTTTAATATTTCTTTTTCAAGAACAGTGCTTGTGATGTGCACGAGATTGTGCGGTATAGTATAGAACCTTCATTCCCTTTTAAAATTTTCCTGTAGTATAAATTCCTAATCATAGTCCCTGTGAGAAACAAATAACAAAGTTTCATTGCATTTCAAAATGATTTTTAACTTCTAATTTTTTATTTTGTAAAATGACATATTCATATAATTAATTTGTGATTTTTGTTTTCTAGAAAAAATCTCCACCTATACTTTTCTGAAGAAAATTGGTTCCCCTTATGGACCTACACTCACAAATACTCCTATTCGCTACATGACACACACATCTCTGCTAGCTGGTGTGAGGATCCAACCTAACCAGGAGAGTGGCTACCAGGTTCTCCGATTAGCCACGGAGATTGTTCCCTCGACTTTAGCTCTTCTGGGTTCAGATGAAGTCTCTCCGTTCTGGGCTGTACTCTTTTACTTTATTTTAATACTGTTTGGGATAGCACAGCAGGTATGCCTTAGTTTTTACTCATGAAGCACCATGATACTTGTTAAAATCAACACAAACACACGAACAGCACGATAAAAAACACTAGAAGTGCTTTCGATTCCATCTCGGAATCATCATCAGGGCTGGTCAAGGGATGACAAAGGGGATGGGGTTAACTTCAACCACGTGTCCTTTGTTATCTCTTCACCAGCCCTGATGATGATTCTGAGATGGAATCGAAAGCTTGGAGAAACTCTTAAAGTGTTTTTTATCGTGCTTTTCGTGTGTTTGTGTTGTTTTTAACAAGTATGTTGCCGGCACGTGACATAAGAAGTTTTTTACTGTCATAAAACCCCATGATATTTAATCAGAAGTTTCATATCAGTTCATTTTCAGCAAAATAATTTCAATACATCACAAATACTTAAAATATCCCATATTATGATTTTAACTTGCATGTTTTGAATGATTTTACATTTCACTAGAAAAACTAAAACAAATTTATTTTGCCTGTGGTTGGAATCTAACCTTTTGTTCACCTGAAGACAAGAGAAGAAGTGTTCTCTCGAAACCCAGTGTTACATTACATCTAAGTAAAAAGCACTAGACAATGAATAGTGTCCAATTTACATTGCATTCTAATGCTTCATCATAATTCTCTATTGAATGTTACTAAATCATCAAGAGTTATAGGAAATGATAAAAGTAATGGATGTAATAAGTTAGAACTTATGTTTGGATCATGAAGAAATTAGTCTGCAATTGTAGTGGAAAAATGTATTGACTAGTGTTTTCATTAGTACCTTTTGAGCCAGCAATTCAACCAAGTGGGGAGCTATCATACCAGTGGTTTTGGTTTGGTTTGAGTTGGTGTTTTAAGTCATACCAGTGGTAATGGTAATAATATTCAGTGATAAACTTGAAAGAAAATTTGATACAAGAAGATGATAATTTATGTTTCAACTATCAAAAAATCACCAAATGCATGAGAGAATGTGCTTTGTTCAGCCTAAAGGAATGACAGAACTTGTTTGGGCATGCAGATATTAAAGAAAACATTTTTTGATGCACACTGTCATCATTGCGAGTTAATTTTTGTAGCATTCTAATTTATTTTTAAAAGACTTCGAGAGCCTCCCTAATGGTATACTGCCAAGTCTGTTTCCTTCTAATCAAGTGATCCCAGGTTCGATATCTGGGAAGATACAATACAAACTGTTATTTAAACTGTCTAAAATAGGTTTAAAACAGACTTTGAGAAGACTTTATGTATTTTGAATACAGACTTGTTGTGCTGTGAAATACGTGTTGAAGCCTCTGTCCTGATAGATGAGCACATCAAGCAGTTGAGTTTCAGTCTTGCCACTGAAGTTCCCAGGTTCGAATCCCATCCTGGGCATGGATGTTCTTCATGATCATCTCTTCATCAACTTCATCTAATCATCACTCATCCACATCATCACAGGTAGCCAAAATGGAGAAATGTGTCATAAAATAACGATAATACAAATACAAAAATGCATCTTGAAGCTTTCCTTATGATGTCTGAAGAGATTTGACTGGGATATCCATCAGACGAGTTCTAGAAAGATTCTAAACATTCTAGAACAAATTACTCTCACTTCAATTTCTGAAGATGAGTAACCTCTACCATTCAAAAACTCTGAAACTTTTCCCGAACCAAGCAGTTGGAAATCCCAAGTAAAGTCTATTTAAAAACTTGTATATTCCATGTATATATATATATTACCTGACTTGTCTCTCTAGAATTTAATATCTTTTCCAGTTGACCATCTGGCACTGTGTCATAACAGGGGTCATGGCAATCAATGCGAAGACCTTGAAGTCATGGGAAACTACAATCACATTTTTTGCCTGTGCCTTCGGATTTATTTTGGGTTTACCTATGACAACAGAGGTTAGTGATTATTATTTGTCATCTATGTTTTATACCTTAATTGGTAATAGTGCTGATTTTTTGGTGGAAGAACTAAACAGTTCTCTGAATAACAGCAGTTGTAATAAATCTGGGTAAAGGCATATGTAGATTATATATCATTTAGATTGCAGTAAAACTTTATTTCAATATAAGTCAGATAGTATACATGCATTTAAGAATGAATCAGATTTCTCTAATATAAGATTCAGATGTAAATTTTTGTTTCCATTACTGTCACTAAAGGGTTCGAACGTGAGTTTCTTGCAATAGATGTTAATTAATAATATTGTGCATTTGGTTAAAAATCAATAATGAAATATATAAAACAACATTTTTCATAAGTGTTTAAAACTTGAATCCAAATATCCAGAAAAGTTGGAGTATTACATGCCAGGTCTGATAGACACATGCTAAATCATAATAGCTTTTATTTGATTAAAAATCAATAATGAATAATATAAAAACATTATTTGCAATAAGTGTTTCAAATTCCAATACTAATCTCTAGAAAGAAAAAATTGAGTTCTATATGACAGGTCTGCTAGACCAGATCAATTGTTATTCTATGGTTGTTATTGTAGCAGTCATTATTTTTAAAATATTTATTTTCAGTTGGGGATCTTTGTGGTGTATTTTCTGGACTATGCAATTGGTTGTGCTTGGTGGTTGATGGTAATCTACCTGCTGGAAATCTGTGCTGTTTTCGTTGTTCGTGGCCGACCATACAGTGGGGAGAATGTTGTGAATTCTCTCTTCAATGCTCCTGGTTGTTTGCAGTCCTGGGCTGCTCCTTTGCTGTCGTTCACATGGAATGTTTTACTTCCTGTAGCATTAATGGTAAGCAACACGTGGATTTTTATTTCAGTTCTCCAAGGTAAAATTATTACAACTCAAGATCTCATATTTTTTGGAAAATATAATGGTCAAATTTGTGGTTATTCCGCTCCCCCATTTCCCCAACCATACTTTGTGGTTCAAATGTTTCAAACTTTTATTACCAAATGATGGCCCAACTGGTTCCCTAAAATGTCTGTGAATTTCATTGTTTCATCAATTTCATCATATCACCCCCTCATCTTCATTGTCCGTATGTGAAAAAAATGGAGCAATCAAATCAATCAGCCAATCAAATCAAAGATGCTAGCCTGAGAACCTCATGATTATTTCAGTTGTCTTTTACCTGATGATGAAAACATGTGCTGTTAAAAATACGTGAGGAAATAAATTAAATCATGTCATTACATTAATTAGGATCTTATATGATATGTATTAATCATTAATTTGACATCTAAAACAACACAGTATGTTACACTACAATACCACACAATTTTTTTTTAGTTTTTTTCTTACCAATGATTTTCAGTTCATTGTTTCGGCATTTTTCCCGATTCTAAGTTCAAGCAATAATCACCAGAGATCAATACATGTTATTCACTTATTTTTAACTAACTTTGCAAATCGCTAACAAATATATTTTGACTTGCAGGTACTGTGTATCACAGTGTTTAAGAGTGGAAACTTTCGTGACCTGTACAATTGGAGCAGAGTGAGCGGGTACGACTACTGGCCTGTATGGACAAGAGAGGTAGGCTGCCTGCTACAAATGCTGCCTCTTCTCACCATTCCATTCGTTGGCATTGTCCAGAGCTGTCGCTACTTGACTGCAGGGCCTCCGGATCTCTTTGATGTAAGTTTCTGATGTTTAGTTTAATGTAAGTTCCAATGAGCTATTAAGGAAATGCAGGGATATATATTTACAAACAATTTATATTGCAATTCATTGGCATATTCTGAAAATTTGACCTGGTTTACCGCAACAATTCTTATTTATTGTATGTAATTATTATACATTAGTTAGGTATAATAGAACTAAAACACCAGTGCAGGAATACAAGCAACACAAATAAAAAAAACTCCAACAACTTCAAATTTCCCGGAAATCTCTACATATTTGAAAAAGTTTGTACACCAGCGGTAATCAGATAACATGGGAGAATACGCCACTGTTGCCATTTGATGTACATACCATACATTAATTTTTGATGTAGTTACCACCATTTTTGAGGCACTTGTCACTGTGGGGCACCAGTTTTTGTATCTCTTCACTGCTGAGTGATGCCACCTGTCATGGAAACCAGTTAATGGTAATGGTTTCTTTGACCCTCTTGTTGTCGTGGAACCACTGGCCAGCAAGGAATGATCTCAGATGCAGGAATACATAAAAAAAATCACTTGGTGCTAAGTCTGGGCTGTAAGAGGGAATGATTGAATTGTTCATGGCCAAATGTCATAATGAGAGCAGCAAGTGGGCATTGTCATGCACAATTTCATGTCCTTCATTGAAGAGTTGCCCCCATCCCTGAATCATTGAATTGCTTGTGGCATATTTTCCATACATCTCACAAAGTTTACAATAAATTTCAGTCAATTTCATTTTCCTTGCATTCAAGAAATGGATTATACTGCATTGCAAATGTGGCAGACTTCATGGTTCTCTTAAACATTATGAACACACAGCACAATGCATGAATACTGTTTGAATGACTGCAAATGACATCCATGCTTTGGAGACAAATTAACAAACTGGCATGCATGTGCACCATCATGACCATAGTGTTGCAGTGGTAATATTTGTAAACAGAACATTTGTGAATATCCTTCATATATTTATCCTCGTACCAGTTTCTTTGCAAACCACCTAAACTTTTCCAGAAAGTAATATCTATTGTTTTCCAAGTCGTCATTACAGTTCCTCAAAAGCATCCTTGTATCCACCTGCTTTAAAACATCTGAATGATTGCTCATGAAAATGTTAAATGTTTAATGGCATCGTGGTCTTTAATCAGTAAAGATGTGTTTAAAGTGATATCTTCTTAACTATGGTCTTGCAAACTCAAAAATTACTTTTAGTTTGTTTCAGGATATATAATTTTAACCTTTTATCGGTCAGATTTTTACTCCAAAACTTCAGTGACTTCAGAATTAGCATATCTGGTGAATAGAAGATGATAATGCCTGACCATAAAATTTTGATAATCCTCCCATTATTTTTATACTTGTTGATAAGAAGGTAAAAGATATAAAGTTTCATATGATCACTGTGTAAATACAGTCTTCTTATTAAGTACTTTATTCTATGTTAAATTACAGAATTGAGATTGCTAGTAGAATGCATAAATAATGCCAGGCAAATTGTCCAGTCCCATGTTCATTCACGTTGCTTTACACAATCAAAGCTTCATAGGAAGGGAGATAAACACCAGCGAAACAGAGAACAACTTCTATAATTTTTCATTCCTCTACAACATGTAAATGAATTAAAAATATTGATTAACAATTTATCTGTCTTGTCACTTCAGTGTGAAATCTCCCTACAACGTTTCCTTTACTCCTTTTAAATTGTGTATGTTATTTTTTCTTCCAGAGAATACAACTTTTGTATAGACCTCCATTGGACAGTGATGCAAGCAACGAAAATCAGCAAAACAACGAATCATCATCAGTGAACGTTACCTCAAGTACAACAATTGCAGAAACTCCATTTGAGGATCCCCCTCCAAAGTACACCCCTCCTCCCTCATATTCAACAGCCACAGGTGCAAGGTGAGGCAATCGCACTTCATTTTGTTTTCTTCATAAATTAGCAATTATTTTATCCTCAAAGTAAGCTTTTTATACAGGATTGCTATAAAGTCGTTTTTCACTAGCAGTAATGAGTTTGTCATTTGCTACTAGCAGTTCTATTACATGCTCTTCAGGCGCCCATGCCTAGAGAATCTTAAGTGCAGAAAATTTAAATTATGTGGAAAGTTTCAATTGAAATATAATTAGTGATATCAGCTGATTCTTTTCCAGAGTCTGCAAAAATAGTACATAGCATTTTTATAGAGTCTAAATATCCTGGAAATTATGGAAAATACATAATTTTCATTATTTTTGAGACAATATTGTGTGGAGATGTGCATTTTGTGATTAAATGAATATCTCGCCTGAATATTTTAAAGCAAAACTCAGATAGGTTGAAAACTTATGCATTAAATTTTGTAATTTTTATGAGTCATTTTGAATTGTTACGATTTTCAGTTATTGGTGTTGGTATAGATTCAAAGTGGTATCGTATCATCTCAGTACTAATATTTTATGTGTTGTGACCAGGAAAGAGTTAAATGTATAATACTGGAAAATGTGAAATCTTGCAACATGAAATCTGAGTTTCACTGTATTCTTCTCCGTGCATATAGCACGGTGCCATTAAGGCACATTTAGGGGATGTGGGGCTATCCCCCACGTATACTCAATCTCTCTTGACCAGAGGCGGGGCATGCATGTAGCCGGTATTACCG
Source organism: Lepisma saccharinum (assembly GCF_977018435.1). Taxonomy (NCBI): domain Eukaryota; kingdom Metazoa; phylum Arthropoda; class Insecta; order Zygentoma; family Lepismatidae; genus Lepisma; species Lepisma saccharinum. Next base: position 37,743,605 of record NC_139234.1, read on the forward strand.
CAGGTAACAGCAAAATGTAAAGAATTAAAAAGTTGTTTCAATAAAATGACAACATTGTTAAATACGTTAATGAACACCATTGCCGTTGAATAGATATTGCCTAGGACATTTTTTCTGCAGTCGACAAGCAAAGAGGAAGGTCGTTCTGCTACCCTGAAGAGGCAACAAGGGTGCCAATGCAAGGAAAGCACGGGGAAGGACTTTGGGGTTATTCATATTCCTGTTAAGGGGCCTTGTTGCCGTTCATACCTACCGGATCAGCCAGTGTTGTCACATCGGATTGGCAGAAAAGAGCTAAATTCCACCTAAAATAGGAATACCATTTCTGTGAAGCAACTAGAGTTAGACTGCAAAGCCAAGGGGATTGAACTACAACTTAGACTAGTTAGGTAATAGACGAAAATATAGTTCCTTGATGTGATTTCTGATTTGGACAAACCTTGCTCCAAAATACAAGGGTCGTTCAAGGTTGACCAGGACTTTCGTGCGTAAAATATTAATGAATCAATGGAGCGCTGCATTACTAGGGCAGGACAGACCATGATTCCTTGCGAGTAACCATGATCCTTTGCGACACATTTGGCGCATGTGCAGTAGTGTAAACAAAGATGGCGGCAAGTAGTGTATCTGTTGCTGTGGAACAGCGGTGTATAATGAAATTTCTCGTGAAGGAGAAGGTGAAACCTGCTCAAATTTGGCGCAGACTGCAAGCACAGTATGGTGAACAAACACTGTCACGGGCAAGAGTGTACGAGTGGTGTCATAAAAGTTCCCCTCCACCCAAGAAAAGAAAAGCGCTGCCGTCTGCTGGTAAGATTTTGGGAACAGTCTTCTGGAACACGAAAGGTGTTATCCATGTGGATTTTGTGGAGAAGGGTGCCACAATTAATGCCAAGTATTACTCAACACTGCTTCACGGTGTTGTACGTGGGGCTGTTCGGAAGAAAAGACCTGGAATGTTGTCGAAACACGTCATTCTTCTCCATGACAATGCCAGGCCCCACGCGGTCCATTTGACTCAAACAACACTGGCCAGCGTGCACTGGGAGGTTTTACCACACAGTCCTTACAGTCCAGATTTATGCCTCAGTGATTTCCACTTGTTTGGGGCACTTAAAGAGCATTTGGGCGAGATGCACTTCCAGACAGATGAGGAACTCGAGAACGCTGTCCTGCAGTGGTTACGACACCAACCTACTTTTTTCTACGGCAAAGGCATCAAGGAACTTCCACAACGACGGCAATGGTGTCTGGATGTTCAGGGGGAATACTTTGAAAAACTGACATAGTTTGGTGCTTCTATGTATGTATATTTCCTGTCTAGAAATAAAAGTCCCGGTCAACCTTGAACGACCCTTGTACTAAGTTGGCAACAACAGTAGTACATACAGCTGGGCTTCCCTTCCACAAAGGAGCGGAGGTCTGTTATCTGCTCAGTGCTCACCACACAAACATCAAACTAACCCGAGAAAAGTGTGTATCTACTTCTTCCCCTTCGCACCTCATTGCAAAGAAACAGAGACAGATGAAGAATTGACAAGGGTCTACCACTATTCATTGGATTTTCGCAGTAACTGTTTCATGAGTGGTAGTTCTTTCTGGGAGTGTTTGTGGCTAAATCACTGTGCTACTTGCAAAACATGAATGAAATGAGCAAATATCTAGCTCGAAGACATGTTTTCTTTACCAGGGGGGGGGGGGGGATAACATCTAGCAGGCATAATAATTGTCGTACTGATAGCTGGTAACACTTTTGAAAAAGTCACGCCACGCCACTGCTCTCGACCATTTTAGGGGCAATGTGATCAGCACCATGCTCCGGTGCTCAGGGACTCATTGATTTGAGGCTGGTGAACCCCAGATTTGCTTTATCCAGAGACAATGTTGGAAAAATTCTGACAGATTACGAAGCATTTTTATTATTTTATATGGTTACTGATTTGAAGCTACTGCATTACACAAACACAACATTTAATAAAAATTATGTTTGTTTTTTCTTACAGGATTGCCAAGCTGCTTCGACGTAGCATAAGAAGAAGCATGAGAAGAATACAAAATGTCCTTGGCGAATCAAGTGGAGCATCAGAACCAGCCTCTAGTCTTCCTCCCCCTCCAGATTACGCAACCGTGATCATCGAGATGAACAGAGCAAGGGAAGAACAGGAATCCGTGGTGAACCCGGACACCACAAACTCTGTGCCACCGAGTGTCAGTGAAGAAGAGAGATGTGCAGTGAACAATAATCAAAACAGTCACAGCCGGACAAATTCTAACGGCACCAGCTCCACGCTCACGGCAGCTGAGGTGGTTCAGATACTGAGAAGCAGTATGCGCCGTAGTGTGAGAAGAAACTTTCAGCAGATTCGTGAAGGTGTGAGTGGGCAACCAACGAACATTGAAGGTGAGGAGGCACTCGTTGAAGGTGCTGCTCCTATCCACGTGGATTCTATTATTTTGGAGAACCTTCAAGATGGTGAAAATGAAACATGCAATGACGGTGAACAAACAACGGACGGTACTCAAGAAGAATCAAGTACAATTAACGAAGATAAAATTACCCTGGATGTAGACAAATCCTCATCTGTGATATAGATACTTCTTATTCTAATAAGAACATATCAGTCCAGTGCTTTGGTGTGTGTGTGTGTGTGTGTGTGTGTTTGTACGAGAAAATGTGAATTAATTGATGCATGTGCCTAATTGTGTGTAAAAAAACAAAATACCAGAATATGCACAAAATAGTGCTTTTAATATTACAATTGCTTGAAAAAGTTATACGTTGTGTTTCTTTTACTGAAAGACTTTATTTCATGTACCAAAGCTGAAAGAGAAGCTTTCTGTTGTAAATGTGCTAAATACTAACTTATTATACGAGATATTTTTTGTCCAGTCTTTTTAAAAAGTTGATTATGTATGGCTGTTTTATTGTATTGTAGCAAGTCCATCCTTTTTTTAACTAATAAGACTGAAGCCTGACCTTGTGGTCTGTATTACTATGTGAGATGTTATATAAATATGTCTTGTAACTTAGTTCATACAAAACTATGTGTCAAGGAGAAATAATTTTTGTACATGTGTGCTTTCCACATTATAATGTTGTAATAAAAATGATCTTTTTTTATGTCTTGTTTTCTTGCTAATCCGAGAATGTCAGCATTCCCTGTTTTACTTACCCTCTTGTTTCCCATCGTGGACCGATTCCCAAGTCTTGACATGACATGATGTGATGTACTAAATGATCATTCAATGCTACATGATGTCACTGGAAGAGTATGGCCAATCTTAATTACCTCATTTACAGCTGGGTAGAACATTGTTACTTGGCAAATCAAATCTCCATATTCGAGGGATTGATTCATTTTTCCACATCTCATACCATGTGGTAGCCTTGGTGATAAAATTTGATAAAATATCTCCTTAAATACTATTTATGTATTCTGCAATAGCCAGTGCCAGATGTGTAAAATGTTAATGAAAGTGTAGACTTCCACTGCAAGTGCTGGCATTACTCAATATAAATTTTGCACATTTGCCCTTTTGAACATTAAATGCAACAGACCATGAAAAGTTGATTTTGTGTTTCTTGTCACTACTACAAATAAGAAAATCGAAACTTGAATTTAATATTTTTATTAATTTTTATCTTTCCTGTACATTTTTAATGCATTGTTTGTAATTTGAAAAATAAATAAAAATAATAAGTTAGTGGGATTTTATGTTGTTTACTCCCGAGATTAGAACTGAGTTGAAATCGACAGCTGTTTCCACTCATTGATATTTCCACATATTGTTTTTAATTTGTAGTTTCCTGAGGAGATAATCTGGAAAAAGAAAAAAAATGTTCAATATTAGAATATTTAGTTTTCAAATATTAAAATGTTCTCACCAGTTCTATTCAATAGCAGTAAAGTCAGTCAGTATTTGTACTATCTTTTTATGGCATTATTGCTTGCTTTGAAGATAGTATTTTTCTATTACCCCTATTGTCTTTCTCCTGCTATGTCATTGTAGATAATTAAAAGAAATACATTGGAGTTGAATCAGCTTAATTTGTAACCTGATTTCCAAAATTGGCATCAATTTACGGAGGAAGTGAATTGATTGATTAATGAGAAGGTTCTATATGTTACACAGCTTGTACTTGGAATAGACAATCAGGTATACTCATGCTGATGTGTTTGTTATAGGAGGCCACATTCCTAGAACATATCTTACATACTTTTTTCCTTGGTCAAATCAAAATTTTGTGACCCAATCAGTGTTGCCGACTTAGGGGCTTCAACCATAATTGGTCCTATACTTAACAGTTTTACATAGTCACTGTGTATTGTGTACTATACATGCATGTGTTGTAAGAATTTGAATATAGGTTAAATCTGCACTGATTAAACCTTATCCAACAACACAGGCAACTTTGGAACAACATAGGAAAGAGGAAGGCCAGAAGTGAAAGTGTAGAGGGTCAAGCATGGCTGCAATTCACTTGCTTGAAAATTCTAGCATAATTGTCCCTTGGAAGGGTTCTCAACATTATCTCCCCATTGTATTTTTGTAAAGCTTTGAATAGGTGTTTGAAAATTAGTTGCAGATTTTGATTTCTGGCCTTGCATTAATCCAACATGCCAGAAGTTTCGTGAGGGTGGACAAGAGTGACAAGTATAGCAAGAAATATGTAATGAAAACATTAATGTGAATTCAAAAATACTCGTGTACTAACAGTTTGAATGCAGAGCTAAAGAAACATATTTAAAAATAAGTTTTCTGAAAAAATCAATTTCCTTTATTCATTTCTTTAGTTGCAATCACATGCCTCTTGGGCATGACTGTCTTCTAAACAAATTGATGCTTTAGAGGAAGAAAGCTCTGCAATGCTGTTTCTACTGTATTTTTCTCTATACATTATTACATAAAAATTCATAACGCAGAGTTGAGGGTCTGATTCGTACTGTGGTCCCCACTTGAGTTACTTTGGAGGGGCAGACAGTGCCTTCCCTTCCAAAGTCTGCACCTATGTGCCCAATAAATTAAAACTTTTTGATTGATTGATTTGTTGTTTTAAGTCCACTTTATGCACAGAAAGGCTAATCGGGACTGGACCTACAGTTTAAAGTGAGTTCCGAACCACTATGTGCCTCCACCGGGTATTGAACCCGGGACCCCTTGATTACAAGGCTACAATGCTGCACCATCGGGAGGCCCTTGAAAATAACTATATTATAAGATTGTTATTTTGTAGTTCCTAAGCTATTGGTGGATCACAATGTCAATTGTATCTTTCATTGACAGGCAGGCAGATTGCTTGAGAACATGGTAGCTGTTTCAGTACATGGAATTTCACATTTCTATTTCTATTAGTTTTGGAGTAATGCTTGGGTATAAATTAAACTCTAGTATTGATTAGTACTGACAAATATATGGCATAAAGTTGGTATTTATCTCAGCCCTTCAAATTCTATTGTTATGTGTTAAATAGTTTCTGAAATATCCCTATGTTAAAAATATATTCAATGGCTTAGCTCCCATAGATGGAGAAGTCAATTGAGTAAGTTAATAAATTACCAAGTTTTCGAGTCCAATAAATATTAAAGCATCATCACCTTGTAATCAAGGGGTCCTAGGTTTCGGTATCCAATGAAGGCACATAGTGGTTCAGATCTCACTTCAAACTGTGTGTGCAGTCCCGATTGGTCTATCTGTGCATAGACTGGACTTTAAACAAACACACCAATAATTTTCAGATCTACAGCTCCATTAGTTTGACATATTACGAGACCAATTGTTGTCTCTTACAGGTAGATAGATGGGTGCGATTAACATAATTTGTCACATTGAGCTGTTATTTTGTAGATCTATCAAATGTTATCTCTGTGCCTCAAGTAATTTCTGAGCTACTGATACTTGACATGCTAGGTGCACAACACCTTCACTTAATGGTACTTACAGTTGAGTTATATTTTTAACTACAAGTCAGTAACTTTTAAAAACCAACTTTCTAAATGTAGGTGTGATGAAGTTAACACCAATTCACAACCTGGTTTTTGCAACATCCCTGGTTATTCTTAATTTGCATCTTGAGGCCTAGTTAAACCTCTTAAATCCTCCTATCACCAGCTGGATCTCTGCAATTTGCTGATGTCATTTCAGCCCAGTGCCCATCACTCGCCCTCCCACTTAGGCTCACTAACTGAAGTTTCACAGTCCAGTTAAACGTTGTGGTACTAATCTGACTGACATGACTAACACATAGGCATGATGGCAAGAACATACCTGACTTCCTTCAAAGTCAACTGATGCTGAGTGCTGCCGTCTTTAGTTGCTGATCGGGCTGTCAAAACTCCTGTGATGTCCGTAGCTGTCGAAGTGGGCATAGCTAGGTGGGCCCCATCTGTTCTGATTTTGATTGAAGACCTTTGCAAGTCCTGAAATTGCTGCCAAAACCAAGGAGATCTTTCCAACCAGGAGGGCCTTGAAAGCCAGGAACTTAGCAGCGATGACTCCCAGGGTGATCAGGAGGGTGTAGAAGCCTCCAGCGGCAAGGAGGGGGAAGATGAACCTTTCCTTGTGGCCACCTGAAAATAGAAAAATAGAGGAATTAATTGTTATTTCAGACTATTCGTGTTACTCATACATATTTTAAAATTCAATTTTCTGGTGTAGTACTGGATGAGAAGTTAGGTGTCATGTAAAGAGAGTAGATGCAGGCAGGGGCCAGGGGGGGCTGAGCCCCCCCTGGAACTATCGTCACCCCCCTGGCACTGAGGTCAGCCCCCTTGACACTAGGTAAAACTATTGTGTGTAATTTGTTTGCAGTGAAGAGTGAATATGTAGACAGCCGATATTATTTTGCTCACAACTTTGGTGAAGGATAAATTCAGGGAGCATGAACAGCAGCTATTACATTCGTTCATCTTATTTATAAGAAGTCTAGTAGCGGCAAGTATTTAGGAGATTCTCTTCTCTAGCTTTCAGAAAGTTCCTTCACAGGGGAGCTTCTTTATCTGTACCTTCATTGCCCCTGTTGCAACCTCCCATTTATACAGATATCTGTGACTTTGATGTCATTATGCAAATTCCCTTCACATCTTCGTCAAAGGCTAACAGCGCCCAAGTTTTGGGAACGAAGGGGAGTTTTATTGTTTCTGCCGGGGAGTGGAATGTACGCTAGGCACTATGATTGAATATTGCCCCTTTTTTGTTGTGTGATATCTGTATCATCAAACGTAGTATGGAGTGTGTGGTAAGGGATGATTTCAGTAGCAGCCAATTAACACTTCAAGTGATATTTTAAAAGATATAGAAAAAAATGTAGTATTTGTGTGATATTTCTAACTTTATGTAACTTAATGACGCCCCTCCTCCCATACACATAATTTACCTTAATTTAACACTGTTAAACTTTTGAAAAATGGAGTTGATTTACAAAGCCCCCCCTCATAACCCATGAGCCCCCCTGGAGATCAATTCTGGCTACGGGCCTGAGTAGATGTCAGAACAAGACCGTGCATAACAAATGGCCAGTTATTAGAAAATTAGAACAATGGTTGATCCTCTTGGAGGGGGGGGGGGGGTTCTAGAAGAGGTAAGAGATCGATTAGCTATTTCCATCTTTTTCAAGAAATATGCTTTAAAGGTAAATTATGTACATGACAAAGTGGGTTCCCCTCCTGACCAATCTGTAAGTTATAGCTCAAAGTGCCATTCTGTGTGAATTCATTAGAGAATCTTTCATCTCAGAGAGAATCCAAAATTAATGTCGAGAAAGATCATTCACTGCAAAGAATGTACATAGGAAAGTGTAAATAAAGTGTGTGTGTGTGTGTTTACTGGTCTCAGTAACCTCTAAGAGAGAAGCTGTGGAAATATCAGAATTTGGCATCTATTTGCTGCTTGGCAAAACAGCACTTCTGAAGCTAACTGAATTCTTTTGTGTAACACTGCAAGAATCCTCATCTATTTCCTACTTGAGAAAATGGTAAGTGCATAGCTAAGTCCAGAGCTAATTCAATTGAGGACTAAAAGTTGTAAATGTTGTAAGTGCCAAAACCGAAAATGTTGGGATATCGCATCATTCAGCACATCATCCCGTACGAACGTTCACACTAGTGCCTTTTTACAAGCCCTTTGAACTACTTAGAGGGCTACCAGCCTCTTTTCACATTTACCACATTATCAAGCATGGCACATTTCACAGTTTAACGTGGAAAACAGTGTTTGAATTCTTGTGGCACTTACAGCGTTTACCAATTTTAGTCTTCAATTCTTGCATGTATTACTGAAATAATCCTTATCTATTTCCTGCTTGCAAAACAGTAAGTTCAGCGCTAACAGAATTCCTGCATATAACTGTAAGAATCCTCGTCCGTTTCCTACTTGACATAACAATAAGGCCAGAGCTAACTGAATTCTTGTGTGTATTTCTACAAGAATATTATCCTCACCTATTTCCTGCTTAACAAAACAGTAATCTTCAGAGCTAATACAGAGTAATTCTTACAAGTGTTCATCTATTTCCTACTTGACAAAGCAACAATCTAGAGCTAACTGAATTCCTGTGTATTACTGCAAGAATCCTTCTCTGCTTCATGTTTGACAAAACAGTAAAACCAGAGCTAACTGAAATTCTGTGTATTGCTGCAAAGTAGTGCAGTTGGAGTGAAGGATTGTGTCAAAGACAAAAGCTCTTACGTGCTTCCTGGATCTTGAAGGAGACGTTCTTGACGAGCGCCGGGAAGATGTCTGCCAGCAGGCTGCTCCAGTTCTGCTCAGTGATTGCTCTGCTGGCGGCCACCTGGGTGGCGTCGTCGCCCGAGTACTGCAGCTCCACCCCCTCCATCAGAGACAGGGACCTCTTCTGCACCAGCTTGTACAGGCTGCCCAGGAGCCTCACCCTGAGACAGTCCAGGTCCCCGTCCGAGAGACAGTCGCTCAGCTGTCTCCCCTGGTCCGATGGTTGTTCGGCCGCTGAGGCGACGAGGGCCAGAGACAGGACTAGAAGAACTCTTGCGGAAGACATGATTGCGCTGTGATCGTCGGGCTGCGAGTGATGCTGATTCGCTGTGACATTTCTGCTTTTATATGCAGACGACACTTCTCGGCTTTCATTCGATACCTTGTTATCGAAGTTGAAAGTAGAGTAACAGTTGGCATAAAACGACATTTAAGGTTAGAACAGAATTTTATTAAGAAAGTATTCAGTAATCGTGACAAACGTTCTGCTTCTTTCACATTAGGCATGTCTGTATCTAGCGACAGCTTCCATATATGGTTTTGCACAATGCATCCAGCTCAGAGGAATTATTTATTTAAATGTATGCTACTTAATTGATGCATGAGTAGATGCAAAGCATAAGAGACTTTCACGTTGCTTGCAAAGAAGAAAAATGAGGGCTAAGTGTAACACGTGACACATATACCACTTGAAATTCATGAATGAGAGACAGGCGCGAATCCACGGGGAGGGCGATAGGGGCAATCACCACTCCCAACTGCCAAGTTTGCAGATAATTATTATGCCTAATATCTTTGAAGACTCAAATGTTCTGCCTTTCATCACAAACTTGAACAGGCTCTTGATTTTTTTTATATAACTTTGATTGAAGTCTACATTTTGCTCATGATAGGCTAATCGGAATTGGACCAGGAACCACTCTCCGAGATGCCTCAAGCGGGAATCGAACCTGAGACCCCTGCAGGGGTCTATTTGTTTATTTATTTTACTCCTGGTATCTGATCGTTCATTTACCGTGACAAAAGGGACTATTATGATAACGACAGACAATAACCACCTATTCCAACCCTGAACCCATATTTTTGCCAAACAAAGAAGAAAACAAAACGCTGATCTCTAGAAAATAGTTGGTTCCTGCTAATACAACCATATATTGTTTATAAAACAATGCAAGTTTAGGTTAGATTTGATTCTCTGTGAGGTGAGGTTGGTACCCGACTGAAATTTGCCCCTCCCAACTGTAACTTCTGGATCTGTCACTGATGAGAGAACTACTGTTTCTGTCAAGAAATATGTCAGAACGAGTGTCAAGTTACGGTAGACATGTGCTCTTAGGGTTTGGCACAACTTTTTTGTGTACATTGCACATTGCGTCCTCAGAAATTTACGTAGCGAAAATTGACTGTAGTCTGGAATAAAACTAAAATACGTATAAGCTTCAAGTATGAATAAAAATCTCGTTGTGACAGAAATATCAACCTTTGGGAACCGCTAGGCTACAGTAAAGTATGTTATTGTATTTTATTTTCTTGTTGATATTACTTTTGATCATTATCAGTTTGTATGCTGTTAACCGTTTTAATAATACTGCTAACTGAAAATCTTGGGAAAATACTTATGTAAGGAAAAAAATCGGAATAACCAAATTATAAGTCCACTGGAATAATGCCCAAATTATAAATGACATATATATAAACGAAACGATAGCAGAAGCTATACGTTAACATGTAAGGTTAACCTTGTATTATTTCTTTTGAGGATACCTATCCAGTATTGACCCATATTGCACAAAGTTAGAAAGGGATATTGGTGAACATGTGGACTATTATTTTGTCGGGAGGTACATACTGTCACCGGCAATAAAAAATGGATACCTAGATCCTGCGAAATACTCGCTTCCGTGCGTTATGTGTGTTGCATAACTATACGGCGATAAGTGGATTTTATTAATTCAATGGCAACTTCTACCACCGCCGTAAAGTTAGGCAACAGACACAACGCCTTGCAGGCAAGCGAGAATTTCAGAATCTAGTTGTCCCATTTTTTTGCCGGTGACGTATACATCAAATAGCCGAGCATGGCCATGCGTGTTAAGCACTTTTAAGAATGGATAAATTACTTGAAATGGTGTACGACAGCTGTTAATTTGGCTAGCATATAAAGAAATAAAGTAGTAGACCTCACACTTTTCCAACCCGATAAACGATCAGCATTGCAGGCGTTCTAGGGTCATGTACAGTAATAGTGGCATTGCGTGAATTTCTCGAAACTGCAAACAATCCTTGTAAACCCCATCATTGGGCAGTGCCTGTTCAGTAACTTCAACTACGGTAACCAGTTCAAAAATGATGAATTTCACAAAAGCCTGGATATAAGTACAATAGTGTCATTCTTCATTTTTACATGAAAGTTGAGTAATAGACTGCAAAGCCGTAACGTGTACTTTTTTCACAATCACCTGATTTCCTATCACATAAGGAGAATGACAGGTGTTACCCTCATAGCCTTCCCAGACTTGTTTCCCACAGGCTAGGGCAAACTTTTCCAGAGGGCAAAGAACAATTTCCAAGGGAGGACAGTGCTTTTTTTTTTTTTTTTTTTTTGGAAAGGCAATAACATTTATCTTACTTTCCATGTATAAAAAAGCACAATGAACGAGGTGAAAGTTTTCATCACTCGTTTTCAAAGGGGCTACCCCATAACCCCCTCCGAATGCGCCTTTGATTCACCTGGTTCTTCACTACAGTCACTTTCATGAATGCTCAGTTTATAATAATAATTCCCTTTATTACATTATTACATTACATACTGAATTTGCATTATCATATAATTTAGACAATTATCAACTATAAGCAACAATCATACACAAATATACAGCTATTCAATACATATAATAAGGGGGGAACCCCCGAAGTAAGCCCGGCTCCTCCCGCCTACATTCGAGGGTATGGTCTTATTGTCCTGGTTCCTAAAAATATACCAGGACGTCAGTTGCTCCGAATTTGACGGTTCCCCCGACTTTATTTCCTCTATTTATTACTATTTGCATTTTAAAATAGGTATAATAATAATAAATTGTAATGTTATACAAGGAACATATACATGATATAATTGATGTACTTTATGTGATATTATTTCTGTTCTGGAATCCAGAACAGATGACATGACATTACATTACATAACAATATTAATAATATTATTTCAACAACATCATGAAGAACATCTTCAATAACATTCTCGATAACGTTTTCCTGGCAGTGAGACAAGCATGCATAATATTGGAGTCGCAGAAGATTCCGTTCCGGCATTCCAGAGCGGTTTGATGTACAAGATTATTTTCCTCATCACACCCACAGAACCCAACTCACAAGTCCAGAGCCCCAGTCTGGCATACCAGAGCAGGGAGCCCAAAGAAAGGCCGCATCCTGCGCCCACACTGATTGCTATTCATTAATTAGAAAGAAGAGATAAAATTAAAATTTTGGAGTGTGATATTTGTATTTGTATTTGAATTCTTTAGGGTCATTACCGCCGCGTGCACAACTGCTGATCTGGCACACGTCCATGCAAGAGTGCAGCGTCTGCATTCCAGGGAGGGGACAAGGGATCACGACGGACAAGGAGCAATGTCCGTGTGAAGAACGATGCTTTATTGTCGTTGCTTCTCTACATTATAAAATGGCATCCTATCACGCCCGTCTCACTACCAGGGGTCATAACTTTTTGTTTTATTACATTATTATTTAATTATTTAATCAATGTAACGGGAGTGATTAATGTTTATGAAACTAAAAATATCCCTTTATTACCTTCACCTGTTAAAATTATATATGTTTAAAGTACAAGAAATATAAACATTAATATATTACATAAGAAAAATAGAATATGTTTAACCATGCTAAGCGTACAACTTGTGTAAGTTAATTGAACGCAATGAACATACATATATTAGATGTTGTTAAATTATAATCTTAAATTGTAATTCTAATCTCAGTCCCGAGCTCAACTCCCAGGGAGTCCACTGGCTTCCAGCGGTGATTCATTTATTTGATCTAATTTGATCAGATAAGCTTTCTTAAGTAAATTAAAAATCTCCAGAAGGGAAGCTCCCGGGATGTCAGTTTCTTGTTTTGGGATTTTTTTTTTAATTAATTTTTTTAAATTTGTTTCTTTAGCATTTTTTGGTCCTCCCTGGGGATCGAGCTGACATCATTTACTTAACACTGCTGTTCCTCCTAACGCCGTTCCATCCGTCTCATGTACTTCCTGTGTCGCTCCCCAGGCGTGCGAGGTGGGTGGATTCTTCTTCTCTCGGCCGCCTCCTTCGTCCAGCGGCGACATCGCAGCAGCGACGCCCCGACGCACCCTCCGGTGACTCCTCTTCGGGGAGGGGCTCGGGAGGGGGCGCAGGGATTCCTCTCCTCGGATTCCTTTTCGGTGTTTATACTTTCCATGTATAAAAAAGCACAATGAACGAGGTGAAAGTTTTCATCACTCGTTTTCAAAGGGGCTACCCCATAACCCCCTCCGAATGCGCCTTTGATTCACCTGGTTCTTCACTACAGTCACTTTCATGAATGCTCAGTTTGTGAAATTTCTTGCACTAAAATATTTTAAAGATTACTTGGGGAAGAATTCTTTAGATGAATCGTTTTAGTTAAATATATCAACAAGCGAGTGCTCTGTATACAGAATTTTGTTCAGATTGACACAAGGGTAAACAAAATACTTATTATCAGGTGGTACCCTGTTTCGGTGGCCATCACTGGTAAGATATTTTAATTGCTCTATAAAAAAAATATTAACTTTATTTTATCATAAGTCTATTGAACATTATGCTAGACAGTAGTATAACAAGAGGTTGCGGGGCCTATCGCTCAGGATACCAAGACAATGGGGACGCTGTGGAGATAAAGTTGTAGAAGAGTACATGTTACAAGAAATTATTGGCGTTTGTCAGTTTGCAAAGAAAATTTCTTCCTCGCTTCGCTCGCAACAACTTGCTGGCTTTTCTGTAATGGCAGCATCAAGTTTATATTTATTACCCCAAAACAGTTTTGCATACGATTTGTTCATTTTGATATGCAAGAATACCAAACGATGATTGATACTGTATGTAGGAATGTTTTGAAAATTCGAAACGGTCAAAATCAAGCAATACGTGTTTGGCGTTTTGATGAAGTGATTATGTATGCGTTATGTATGCATATGGTGTTGCTGTAGCTCCATTATGAGAGTTAAAAATATTCTCAGTGTTGAATAAAAGTATTAGTTACAAAATAATACATTGTATATAAATACTTTTGTATTAACAGTTCTCTGCATGTAATAATTGCACTCAATATACTTTATTCACTGTTTTCAGTGAATTGTATGGAAAATGTAGAAGGAAAAATGAAATAACGAAGGACAATTTGCGTTGTTTCTTGTCGGAGGAAGGATCAGAGCCGTAGCGATTGGGAGCATGGGGGGCGGACGCCCTGAAAACCGAAGCAACGGGGGCTCAAAACGAGCAAGAGATAGAAATTCGAAAGGAGTGAACATCGCAGTGGCTCTGAAAGTATTTTAGCCTTAGTATAATATTTTTATCAGTTTGCAAAGAAACAAATTCAAAATTTGCTTGCTTTCTCCGCTCACGTTATTATAATTCCTGTAATAGTTACCCTACTATACTAGCATAGGCCAATTTCACGTTCGTATCGAAAAGCGAGGCATTGTTCAGTTTAGCAAGGGGACTATGAAAATCGAAAATGGTCAAAATCTGAAAATAGGCACATGTTTGATTTCTGATCAAGTTATTATGGAGGTATGGTATCAGACCAGTACGTAGGATTTTATTGAGGGAGGGGGCAGATTCAAAGGCGGATCTAGAATTTTCTCTGGGAGTACTATACGCACATACCGGGGTGTGTAGAGAAATTACTGGAGACATACTAATTATTTTATTGACTACTGCATGCATGAATGGATTTAAAACTAGAATTACCAAATATTTCAGGCTGTAGACTTCTGGTTTTTGCCTCTCTTTACAAGCAAGCCATTCATTCATTTATGTAAAGACAAAATGAAAATTCTTGCAAAATTTGAAAAATCGTCAAATTTTTTCGTAGGTTTTTATAGCTTCACATTAAAATATTTCATAATTCGAGGGGATAGGATGCCCCCATGCCACCCCCCCCCCCTTTGTTTGGGTACAAGCCTGTTTTGTATGTAGGGCTACGTATTATAAAATTAATATAACGAGACACAAGAACTACACGGTTAATAATATTTACAGATATGAATATTTAGTACGTTCTTAAGTCTCTTCCGGTTGAGTGGTTTTCACAGCGCGCTAAGACGCCAGGAGACCTGAGTTCGAATCCTGGCGTGGTCATGGGTGTTCTTTGTAAGTGTTCCTTCATAACTTTCATCATCATATCATCCCGCATTCTCATCTTCGCGATTAGCCAAAAGTGGCAGAAGAACGAAGTAAAATAACAAATCAATCATATGTCTCTTCCGTATTTAACATTATATATACACACGCGCGCACGCACGCGTGCATAAGTACATGCTTCATACATATTTTAAATATGAATTTAGTGTTTTATAGTTTCCGCTACCCCTCTCACGAAGGAAATGTTCGAGTTTGACACTGCCCGTAAATGTGCGTTACATCACACTCCCCTCTATTTGTGGACTCTTGGTTAAACAGCCAAGCTGAAACTCTGTTTTGCTGGTCAAAGAAGCTCTTGACCTTGATTCTGACATTCGCTAACCAGCCAGCTACGGGATACGTATTGAGATATGTATAGAGGCGCAACTGTCCAGATATTCAACGAATACGGCTAGATAACGTCAAGAAAAGGTACGGTAGTTTCTATAATTTAATAATATAATTATGTGAAGTGAACAGTTTTATGCCATAAACTTCCAACATATGCGTTAAATTATGTTTCCATAGAAAGCCTTAGAATTGAAAACAAAAGACGTTCTGGTTCTTGACGTGTGGGATATTTAGGTTTCAAACGGTGCACTTTCAGTGTGCAAGATTTGTGCATTCGCCGCTGTGAGGCGTTACTGCTGTCTAACGCAATGCCTGTTGTTAGCAAAAACTTTGGTTGTTAGCATAGACGTCCTGTGCTTGCTTGTGAAGTCATGATGCAGTGGAAGTAGATGCGAGTATATTGTTTGCATTGTTTTGTTGTTACACTGCCAATTAAGTGTGTCCTTCTCTTGTTGAAAGTGTTGTATAACTAGAAACATGACAGATTGTCGGTGGCAGTGGGGAGGCAACCAGAAGACGGAAATGAAATGAAATATTCCTGCGAAAGTGACGTTCTAATGAGAACAGGGTGTTCATTTTATTCACTCTGAAAATAATGCAAGATCCAAGACGAAGTTCATCGGTCTACTTCTGGGAATCGGATATTTTGACGGGAACATCGGAATATCTTGATTGTAAGGTAAGTGCCAAAAGTAGGTGCAATGTCTCAAAAATACTCTGTGTATTATAGTTGTAAAGAAACTACGGGTCAGCATGGAACTGGATTCCTAGTAAAGAGAGAAATGGTAAAACATGTACTAGGATTTGAACCGTGTAGTGAAAGAATATCTAAACTTAGAGTGAAGGGAAGGTTCTGTAATGTGACATTTATAAACGTGTATGCTCCAACAGAAGAGAAAGATGCTGACATTAAAGATAAGTTTTATGAAGAACTGCAAGTAGTGCAAGATAAACCCCCGAGACATGACGTGATAGTCCTGTTGGGAGATTTAAATGCAAAAATAGGAAAAGAGGATGCATTTAAAGAAGTAACAGTTAGACATACATTGCATGAGATAACCAATATTAATGGAGAATTAGTATGTAACTATGCTATTGCAAATAATATGACTGTAATGAGTACACAGTATGAACATAAAAAGATACATAAAGGTACCTGGGTGTCCCCAGATGGGAAAACTACCAACCAAATTGACCATGTTTTAGTAAACGAACATAAAAAGGAAATGGTGCAGGATGTAAAAACAATGAGAGGTCTGAATTGTGATTCGGATCATTTTTTGGTCAAGGCAGTAATGACATAGAAATTAATACCTGTAGGAAAAAGTATTCCAAGACAACAGATACAATGGAATAAAAGCAATATGCATAGTAAAGAAATTCTGAAACAATATAGGAAAAAAATGAGTCAAAATTTGGAAAACATTATTGATACCCAAGATATAAATGAAGATTGGAAACAACTCAAAGAAGCCATTCTGAAAACAGCAACTGAAGTAATACAAAAGCAAGATGGTAAACCAAGGAATGAATGGTGGGATAATGAATGTAAAATGGTAATAAATCAGAAAAATGCTGCACGACAAAGATGCTTACTGAGACACACAAGGGCAAATTGTGAAGAATATGAGAATAAAAGGAGAATCGCCAACAATGTATGCAGAAAGAAGAAAAAAGAATGGATAAATGATAGAATAAAAGAGATTGAGGAATACCATAGAAGAAAGGATTCAAGAAATTTTTTTTAAGGCTGTGACATCTCATGTAAGGAACTACACTCATGCAACTTCATTATGTAAAGATGCATCTGGAGAAGTAATATCTGAGAAAGAAAAAGTATTACTCCGTTGGAAAGAGTACTTTCAGGAATTATTAAATTGGGAACACTTACCGTATGAAGATGAAATACCCGAAAAATTGGAAAATGATACTGAAATTCCAATACCAACATATGAGGAGGTAAATAAAATCATAAAATCCTTAAAAATGAATAAGTCACCTGGTTCAGATAATATCACAGCGGAACTGATAAGACACGGAGGATATATGATAAGGAATAAAATTTATAATTTAATACCCAACATATGGAATAAAGAGGAAATGCCACAAGAATGGCTACATGGTATCATTTGCCCAATCTTTAAAAAAGGAGACAGGTTGCAGTGTAATAACTACAGACCAATTACGCTTCTGAATGTCGCATACAAAATCTTTGCAATTCTTCTACAAAATAGAATCTCTGAAATTACAGAAAACAAATTGGGTGAATATCAAATGGGATTTAGACCAAATAGATCTACAGTTGATAATATATTCATACTGCGACAAATATATGAAAAATGTTATGAATATTGAATTGCATAACATATTTATCGATTTTATGCAAGCATTTGACTCAGTAAATAGAAATATAATTCCTAAATGTCTAAAGAAAATTAATGTCCCAAACAAACTAATAAGATTAATAAAGTTGACATTACAAAACACTACAGCAGTAGTAAAAGGAAACAATGATTTTAGTCAGAAATTTACAATAAATAGAGGAGTAAAACAAGGAGACCCATTATCATCAACTTTATTTAGCATAGTCATGGATGAAATAATTCAGAAGTTGGAAATCAGAGGAAACATTTCAACAAGATTAAGACAGATCTGTTCATATGCAGACGATATAGTAATTACTACAAGAACTAAGCAATCAATGGTGGACTCACTAGTGAAATTAAAGCAACAGGCAATGAAATATGGACTAATAGTGAACGAAAAAAAGACAAAGTATATGAGATGTATAAGAAGAAAAATCCAACAACAAAATGAGGATATAGATACAATGCACATAGAGCAGGTACAGTCATTTAAATATCTCGGGTCAATAGTAAATGGAAACAATGAAATCGAAGAAGAAGTTAAAGAAAGGATTGCAGCTGGAAATAGAGCATTTTATGCGAATAAGAGGATATTCCAATCCAAACTAGTTTCCAGAAAAATAAAATTAAAGCTGTATAAATCCATAATAAGACCTGTGGTTACATATGGCTGTGAAACCTGGGTGCTGAAAGAAGATATAATTCGAAAACTAATGATATTTGAAAGAAAGATATTAAGGAAAATATATGGCCCAACGAGACAATCTAATAATATATAGCGAATAAAAACAAACGAAGAGCTTGAAACATTAATAAAGAGTAAGAATATAAGAAGATTTATCAAAACACAAAGATTGAGCTGGTTGGGTCATATTGAAAAAATGCCCGAAGAAAGAATTGTGAAACAAATTTACAATTGGAGACCTATTGCTACAAGATCACAAGGAAGGCCCAAAACCAGATGGATAGACGATGTCAGAAATGACATAAGAAAACTGAAGACACAGAACTGGAAGAAATGTGTGTTGAGTAGAGAAGAATGGAAGGATGTAATTGAGCAGGCCAAAGCCCATAAAGAGCTGTAGCGCCTTATAAGAAGAAGTGGGGAGGCAACCAGAAGACGGAAATGAAATGAAATATTCCTGCGAAAGTGACGTTCTAATGAGAACAGGGTGTTCATTTTATTCACTCTGAAAATAATGCAAGATCCAAGACGAAGTTCATCGAAGTCTACTTCTGGGAATCGGATATTTTGACGGGAACATCGGAATATCTTGATTGTAAGGCAAGTGCCAAAAGTAGGTGCAATGTCTCAAAAGCTGTCCATGTACTCGTATTTGCCTTTCAGTAGCGGAATAACTGTATTTAGTGCGCGACAAGTGCTATTCGCCGGTAGTGGTTGGCCTCGGTGCTCTGCCTTTGCTTCACCTAGCGACCAGGCGGCCGACAGCGCGTGAATTGGTGGGGAGGAACCCACAAGTAAAATGACGCCACCGAAAACGAACCACTTGAAGATGCACCACAGGAACATTCCTGGACGGACGTGGACCGGATACGGTGAATACCTTTCTTTCTGTGTGTATTTGTTGTTTATTTGTCTTGCTTTCTCTACCTCGTTATTCGAGTTCGCGAAAAGTTACGAATAACGCGCATCAGGTATGGCTTCACGATGATTTTATATTCACGTTTCGGCATTATTCCTGCTTACCAGCCAACGGCTTTCATTGCGCTTCCGAGAGAATAGAAGAAGTGAAATTGATTGGCAGAAATTGAAAAGAATCAACGCAACCATGGTAAGAGAAAAGTGCAAAAGGTGAGTACAGGTTTCATCAGTGACGTGCACTGAGGAGTAGCTAGTCTAGCAGAGATAGATCAATCAATCTCAAATCTCTAATTATTTTCAAATCACAATATTTATTGTTTTGTTGAAGCCACAGTTCATATGCAACACTTTTTTCACGCGCTTCTCGTCCCTCGGTACGTTCAGCGGCCTAGCTCGCTCTTTCTCCGCCTCACAGTTCCAGGTAGAAACGGGTTTTCGAAGGGAAAGGGAAGATTTCTGCCTCTACCTCCCTTACCCCCTCGCCCCGCTCCAATGGTTGAAAGCCCGTGGTTTCAGGTCCTCCAGTCTATCTCCTATAGGACAGATAGGGGATTGGATTCCCTTCGCTTCCTTTGTAAATCCTCTAAAGAACTAAGGGGAAATTTTTCTGCAGTACTTCTGTCCTCTGTATTTACACTACTTTTTACACGTTGTACAATATGTATGTATAATATGGGATGTACTTTTATTATTTATGCAATTGGAAAGTCTTATGTGGAGACAAAAATTTTATGCTTTTTTAAAAAAATATGGAATATATAATGACTCGCGTACTTTCGACGTGGCCTTTGGCCACGTCTTGTACGCTCGCATGCGTGACCTTCGGCCACGTTGTTGGCGCAATCATGTTATAGATGGGGTTCTTCATAGATCTTAATGACTTTGAAAATGTCTGCATGTTGTATTGGATGATGGGGAACATATGTATAAGTTTGAAAAATTTAGAAAGTAACTTTATATGTATATGGGCTCTAATAAGGTATAAATATTCAAACTATTATTGTCTATATTCTTAATAATGAACTGAGTAAGTAATAACCGTTTCAAGATAAGTAGTTGGATGTTTTGCTTAAACGAATTGAAAACAGACTAAATTGAAAATGCAATATTTACGTATTTTGTTATTTTCACATTTTTTAACGTAATTGGATAATAACTGTTTTCCGTCATTCCCTTCAAATTCCTACCTTGCCTCTGTAATAAATTCTGATGTTCGTATTTTGAAATTCGAAAAGTCTAGCATAATTCCCTTACAGTAGTTTCCGGGGTGAAAATAAACTTTCTTTAAATTCCCTAGCAACGTCCGTTTCCATGGACAACAACAGGCACGGTAAGCTCTAAGGAATTGCATGTCATTATACCCCCTAAACATTTAGTTAAAACAAGCACGATGTAGATATTTACGCATTGAGTATAACAATATATACGTAATTGTATCTGGGCTGAAACTCCTTATTATGTAGATGTCACCCTTGTTTCAGGCACATTTTCAAAACCATGAGTTCATTCATCTGTGTGTTGTAGATCTGTAACTAACTAACTAACTAACTCTCTAGCCTTCTTAAACCCGAAGGTTCATGGCTGCAGCAACACAGGCCTTCCATCTTTCCCTATCTTGAGCAAGTTCTATATACTCTTTTCCATCCCTACCGATTTCCCTTAGGTTCATCTCAACGTTGTCCCTCCATCTTCGTCTTGGTCTTCCTACAGGTCTCTTACCATCAGGTTTCCCAACAAGAATCCTGTAAACTCCTCTTTCCTCTCCCATTCGTGCCACGTGGCCTGCCCACCTAAGTCTTCTTGATTTAATTATTCTAATAATATCTGGACATGAATACAAATTATGTAGTTCTAAATTATGTAACCTTCTCCACTCACCTGTCTCCTCATCCCTTTTAGGTCCAAAGATTTTCCTAAGGATCTTATTTTCAAATACTCTCAATTTATGTTCCTCTTTCAATGTAAGGGACCAAGTTTCACATCCATATAATACTACAGGCAAAATTACTGTTTTGTATATTTTAACTTTTAGTTTCTTAGATATTAAACGAGAAGACAAAAGTTTATGAAGAGAGAAGTAACATGCATTTCCTGAATGAAGTCTACTTTTTATTTCCTCTTTAATATAATTTTCATTTGTTAATATTACTCCTAAGTATTTGAATTTGGAAACTGGTTCAAACGAGTTGTTATCAATAATTAGATTTTGATTATTACCTAACACTTGGTTTCGGCCTGTAAGCATATATTTAGTTTTCTCTTTGTTAACTTCCAAACCTATCTCTTTAGCAGTTTTGAAAAATATTTTAGCATTATTTTTAATTGTATTCATATCATCCCCCAGTAAGTCTACATCATCTGCATATGCTAACAACTGGGTCACACCATTTAATTTTAGTCCTTCTTTAGTTTCTTTTACCTTCCTAACAGCATATTCTAAGGCAAAATTAAAGAGCAATGGAGATAATGCATCTCCTTGTTTTAACCCATCATGAATTGTAAATTTGTCAGACATATTACTACCCACACGAATTTTACTTTCTGTTTCACTGGTGCATATTTTTATCATACTAACAAGCTTCTTAGGTATTCCAAACTCTACTAATATATTATATAATTTATCTCTTTTGACCGAATCATATGCTTTTTTGAAATCAATGAATAGCTGATGGACATTTTGATTATATTCCCATTTTTTTTCAAGTGTCTGTCTGATGTGAAAAATTTGATCTGTAGTTGATCTGTTACGTTTAAATCCACATTGATAATCACCTATAATTTCATTAGCATATGGGGTTAGTCTTGTTAAAAGAATGTTAGATAATATTTTATATGTTGTTGAGAGTAGAGAAATTCCACGGTAATTATTGCAGTTCATTTTATCACCTTTTTTTAAACACAGGAACAATTATGGATTCTTTCCACTGTTGAGGGATTTCTTCTTTATTCCATATTAAACAAATTAATTTATGAATTTGACATATTAATGAATTTCCACCATATTTAATTAACTCAGCTGGTATTAAATCAATGCCAGGTGCTTTGTTATTCTTTAGCCTTTTAATAGCATCTTTAACTTCAGTCAAGTTAGGTTCTGGAACTAAAGGTTCTGCTGTGTGGACTTCATTCACTTCTGATTTATCTCCTACATGGACATTTAAAAGGTCATTAAAGTAGTTCTTCCATCTATTTAGAATATCGCTTGGGTCAGCTAGAAATTCACCGTCTTTATCTTTTATCAAGTTTACTTTAGGTTGCCACCCCTTTCTAAACTCATTTACACCTTTATATAAATCTCTGATATTTTTATTTTTGCTGTTTGTTTCAATTTCGTTAATTTTGCTTTTCAAGTAATCTCTTTTTTTACTTCTAAACGTGCGGTTAACTTCTCGCTTTATTCTATTATAATTGTTTAGATTTATATCATCAGAGTTATTGAACCACCTAAGTCTAGCCTGATTTCTTATTTCTATTAGATTATGACATTCATTATCAAACCATGGCTTACTTTTTCTCGGTTTATGGTATCCTATACTTTCTTTAGCTACTGATTCTATTGCATTACGTATGTGCTCCCAATTCTTATTTACGTCTGTTTCATTTATATTTTCATCATCATTTAAATCCTGCAAAACATCAAATCTATTTGACAGTTTAATTTGGTAATCTTTCTTAATTCTTTCATCAGTAAACTTTCCTGTATCAAATTTTAGAACTTTTAGATTTTGTTGCTTATGATTTATCACTGAGAGTTTCTCTCTTAATTTAGCAATTACTAAATAATGGTCACTGGCACAGTCAGCACCTCTATGTGTACGAACATCAATTATACTAGTATGCCTTCTCTTATCAATGAGAATATGATCTATCTGATTATGAGTTTTACAATCTGGAGAAGACCCTGTGAGAAATATAATGTAGCTAGACAATTAAGAATTGAAGGAGACAATGTGTGCAAAAGAAATGCCCGTGGCAACGGTTGCTAAGGACGTGAAAAAAGGGCATTTTCACCCTTAAGGAAGGGCCGATTGAGCGATTTTTGAATTTTCTCGGACTTTTGGGACGATTTCATGGGGGGTCGTAATCGGGCATTTTTCGCCTCCGGGGCTTCCTTCATGGAGAACATTTATGTCAGTGAGTCAGTGAGTGGTGGGATTGGGGCTATATATATATTGGACTCGCGTACTTTCGACGTGGCCTTTGGCCACGTCTTGTACGCTCGCATGCGTGACCTTCGGCCACGTTGTGGGCGCAATCATGTTATAGATGAGGTTCTTCATAGATCTTAATGACTTTGAAAATGTCTGCATGTTGAATTGGATGATGGGGAACATATGTATAAGTTTGAAAAGTTTAGAAAGTAACTTTATGTGTGTATGGGCTCTAATAAGGTACAAATATTCAAACTATTATTGTCTATTTTCTTAATAATGAACTGATTAAGTAATAACCGTTTCAACATAAGTAGTTGGATGTTTTGCTTAAACGAATTGAAAACAGACTAAATTGAAAATGCAATATTTACGTATTTTGTTATTTTCACATTTTTTAACGTAATTGGATAATAACTGTCATTCCCCTCAAATTCCTACCTTGCCTCTGTAATAAATTTTGATGCTCGTATTTTGAAATTCGAAAAGTCTAGCATAATTCCCTGCAGTAGTTTTCGGGGTGAAAATAAACTTTCTTTAAGTTCCCTAGCAACGTCCGTTTCCATGGACAACTACAGGCACGGCAAGCTCTAAGGAATTGCATGTCATTATACCCCCTAAACATTTAGTTAAAACAAGCACGATGTAGATATTTACGCATTGAGTATAACGTAATTGTATCTGGGCTGAAACTCCTTATTATGTAGATGTCACCCTTGTTTCAGGCACCTTTTCAAAGCCAGGAGTTCATTCATCTGTGTGCTATTGATCTGTGAGAAATATAATGTATCTCGACAATTAAGAATTGAAGGAAACAATGTGTGCTGCAAAAAAATGTCCGTGGCAACGGTTGCTAAGCACTTGAGAAAAGCGCATTTTCACCCTTAAGGAAGGGCAAAGTGAGCGATTTTTTAATTTTCTCGGTCTTTTGGGACGATTTCATGGGGGGTTGTGATCGGGCATTTTTCGCCTCCGGGGCTTCCTTCACGGAGAACATTTATGTCAGTGAGTCAGTGAGTGGTGGGATTGGGGCTATATATACAGTGAGTCACATAATTATTCGGACACACAGTAAATTTCTAACGTTTAAGAGCGGGAAGGGAGTGAAATCTGTGTACAGCTTTGAAGTTGATTTTCGTTTAAAAAATGTCATGTTTAGCACAAAATTGGACGATAAAAAGTTAAAAAAAGAACATCAGCAACAATATAACGAAGGATGAATCCCTACCGTTGCAAAAATAGTGCCACAAAATTATTCGGACACATAGTAAATGTTAACGTAAGTTTACGATACAGTGACAATTTCGATTTACGGATTGATTGATACTCTGTTCATATATATTAACTCTGGTTTCCTGTAGGTTTCTATAGCAATTACGATCGCGTTTTGTTTAACAAAGTTGTGATATAAAACATTTTCTATGTAGAAATGGGGGGAAGAGGAAAGGAAAGTTCATTTGAACAACGTCAGTTAGTGATATGGCACCACGCTAAGGGTAAAACTTACCGTGCAATTGCCTCAATGTTGAAAATGAAAAAAAGTACAGTTGCAGATATTATTAAGCGATTTAAAGATGAAGACAGGATCGAGTCCCACGGTCATACAGGGAGACCAAGAATTTTTTCCCCCAGAGAAGAGACAGTAATCATGAGGAAAATTAAAAAAAACCAAAGATGAGTGCTCCAATGGTGTGTGCTGAGGTAGTTGAGGAGTGTGGAAAGCATAGTCATCCTGAAACTATACGAAGAGTGCTCAGAAGGGCAAACTATCATGGCCGTGTAGCTAGGAGAAAGCCATTTGTAAGTAAGCCAAACAGGACAAAAAGACTGGTGTTCGCAAAGGAACACTTAGGAAAGGATCAGACATGGTGGAATCGGGTAATTTTCACTGACGAGAGTAAATTCAATATTTGTGAGTCAGATGGGAGTGTAACAGTGTGGCGTAAACCAAATGAGGAGCTCCGAGGGAAAAATTTGCAAGCAACAGTGAAGCATGGGGGTGGTCACGTAATGGTTTGGGGCTGCATGTCTGCCCAAGGCGTGGGTAAATTGGCTTTCATCGAACAGACAATCGACAGGTACCGTTACCTTGACATTCTGAAGTCAAATCTAAAGACTAGTGCTGAAATGATGGGCATTCTTTGTAACTTTACGTTTTATCAAGATAATGACCCAAAGCACACTTCCCGCGTAGTACAAGAATGGTTATTGTACAACTGCCCAAAAGTGCTCCATCCTCCACCGCAGTCTCCAGACTTGAACGTCATTGAGCACCTCTGGTGTAAGTTGGAGAAAGAAGTGAGGAAGACACCTATAACCTCGAAGGCAGACCTCAAGGAAAGACTTCAACATGAATGGGCCAACGTATCGCCAGTGTACACCAGAAAATTGGTAGAAAGTATGCCAAATCGTTTATCTGAG
This sequence comes from Lepisma saccharinum, assembly GCF_977018435.1. Taxonomy (NCBI): domain Eukaryota; kingdom Metazoa; phylum Arthropoda; class Insecta; order Zygentoma; family Lepismatidae; genus Lepisma; species Lepisma saccharinum. Next base: position 37,769,643 of record NC_139234.1, read on the forward strand.
GTGTTAAAAATGAAAGGGATGCCTACCAGATACTGACATTTCTGTTCGTTGATTTTGAAGCGTGTTTTCCTGTTTCTCCTTCCATGTGTCCGAATAATTTTGTTTAACCTACAAAAAATGTTTGTTTTGTTTAATGAAAATATTCTACTAATATATTATATTAAATATAATTGAAGATAATTAACAGTGTGCTCATATTGTGTTTTGTTTGTTAAATAAATATTAAACATTTATCATCGTATTATATCACAACTACGTCAGTAAATATTCAGAAATCTTATCTGTCCGAATAATTATGTGACTCACCGTATATTGGATTAAATAACAAATATTTGCTCACGCTCTCTCTTGCTCTCGTTTTAGTAGTGTTTTAAATATACTAATCTCTTGGCCTCCAATAAAAAAATGGATAAGCTAAACAATCATAAATACGGATTTATTTATTTGGGAAAGTGAACGCTCGTTCTAATTCTTGTTGTTGGTTTGGTTTATTTTACTTCGCTTTTCTGTCACATTTGGTTATTACGAAAATGAGGATGAGTGATGATATAATGAAATTGATGAAAGGACCTCGCAAAGAACAATTCAGGCCGGGATTCGTGACGAGCGTGCATTCTTGTTCTTATGTGTTGTACTCTGCCTGCAGTGAATAATGAGAAAATTAGAAATGAAAAATGTATCCCAGAACTCAAAAAGCCAAATGAATATCATTGAAGAAAGTAGAAAAATGGTTTGTTTAAAGTTGTGTTTTGTTACCCATCGCTTTTTCTAGCTGTATAGATTTAATCGGAATAAGTAGCTAAGAGCTTGGAAAGTCGTGAGGGACAATCATAAACAGAGAATTCTAGGCTCCTGATTTCACAGTGCCCTGCAGATGCACTGGGAGGAAATTATTTGTATTTTCTTCTCTGTTCCATCGCTTTACCTAATTTCTGCCATGACGATGAACGTTGATTAAGTTAAACGGATGAAGAGTGGTTGCAAAGAAACACTCATGCAACGGTCAGGGCTCGAGCCCGGATCCTTCAGTAACGAGATCGTGAGATGGGGAAATTATGGAAATCAAGCAATGCAAAATTTTTGAAAAAACGTTAATCATATATAAAGATGGTATTTCAAAAATTAAATTGAAAATTACTACTCAGGAGAAATGCAGTTTGCTTTACCGATACCCACGTATCCGAATGGTTAGCGCCTTCCTCACATGTTTGTTGTCGGCCGACCTCCGTGGGGGAGTGGAAGTGGTCCCCTATTCTGTACCCGATGGAGGCATATAGTGGTTCGGATCCCACATTAAACTATAGGTCTAGTCCCGATTAGCCTTTCTGTGTATAAAGTGGACTTAAAACGTCAAATCAACCATCAAATCAACCAACCGTGGGGGAGTGGTTACCACAGCGCGCTACAACACCAGGAGTTCCTGGTTCGAACCCCTACCTGGACATGGGTGTCGTTAATTTTGTCGTATCATCTTCGCGATTAAACAAATGTATAAAAAAGCGAATCAAATCAAATCATTCATTGATTGATTGTTTGATTTAGTTTATTTTACTTCGCTTTCCGCCATATTTGGCTAATCGCGAAGACGATATGATAAAATTGATGAAGGGCAAGGGACACACAAAGATCACCCATTGCCAAGCCGAGATTCAAACCCGTCATCTCTGGCTCAGTAGTCAAATCAAATCGTTTTTGATTTTCGAAAGTGGGTGGAAGTTATGTGTACAATTTTTTGTAGTCATTCCTAACTTTGCAATTTTTCCTGTATTTGACGTTCTACTTTTAGGAATACCGGGCCCTAAAAGGGGGGGGGGGGATTATGACCCGTTGGGCACGCCAATCATTGCTACCCCAAGTGTCGACGTCACCGCACGTCACTGGGTTTCATCTTTTGGCTGTTTCTTTCTTACATGCATTTTTTACCTTGTCAGTGCTTAAAGTTTTATTTTCTTACAGAATAATAGTGGTGAATTACTGGTGAAGTGAATATACCCTGTTTTTAAGAAGCATTCAGAGAGAAAACCAAAATTGAGGTGAAAAAGGAGCTGCAGAAAGGATTGTAGATACATGTGACTCAATTATTCTTTATGTAAGCTGCATTACTTTTTTCTTGTACCTTCTTCTCACACTTGCTGTTAGTTTGAAACGTCAGGGTTAGGGGCGTTGGGGCGTTTATTCTATTGGCTGATTAACATGGGGGAATGCGACAGATGCTTTTTTTTATCTGCCTCGTGGTGGGTTCACTGCGGTTGATCTACTTATGGTTAATTGAAGATAAATGTTACGATTTAAACCTTTTTCTAACGGCTTGGGGTTATTGCCACATATGCAGGTGTTAGATATAGATTTATTGTTTGTTTTACGTGTGTCATTTTTCACTTCCAAGAAATGCTATTTAAGATTGCTAGAACGAGAGGTCAAGAGATTTAGGTGGTCGTTCACTATTGTTTTAAATGAAAATTGATTACTTTTTATTGGTCTATGAGAGGAACGGAGTGAGAGAGTTTACTTCGTTTATTCTAAGGTTGATTGATTATTAGGATAGTTCTAGAAGTCCAGATTGTGTACGTGTCTGATTGATTTAATTTAAAGTTTGTTGATATTGAGTTAAGAGATTGACAGGGACACCATTTTAATTAGTTTGATGACTACATATTGTCTAGCATGGATGATGCTTGTAGTTTTTAATACTCTGTTTTTCTTTTAGGTTTGTAGATGGCATCCATATTTATCTAACCAAGATCAGCCTATTTAGATATTTAGATACGACGAAATTGTGAGGGTGACAAGAAATGCACAATTGGCTTCAAGAGTGAATAACTCTCTTAAGGAACACTGGAGAGAAAGTACAAATTTTGTCAGTATTTTAATCTTACTTTTTATATGTTGCCGGCCTCCATGGCGGAGTGGTTAGCACATCGCGCTACGACGCCAGGGGTCCAGGGTTGGAATCCCGGCATGGGTGTTTCTGAGTGTCCATTCATCAGTTTCATTATATCATCACTCATCCCATCTTCGCAAATTAGCCAAAAGTGGCACAGAAAGTGAAGTAAAATAAAGCAAATCAATCAAAACCTTTTTATATGTTAAGGTATTTAATCAATTTGTATCCATGTCAAGCTGAAATCACATGCAGCATTTCACCGATTCTTGACGAGCATTTTTACTGTCGGAACCTAATTTTGTATACAAGAAGGATTGCTCTTAAAACTTCACTGCCACAATAATTATATCGATATTATTATCAAAGTAATGACGTTGTTACCCAATTGCCTTGTATCTCTCCTGGGCACACTCCTGTTTATATCGGACTGCTCTGGTGCAGATTGAGCGAGTCCATTTTTTCGTTCACATCAACAGTCGAATAATTCGATATCTATCGACTGTTCGCAAACTACTGCAGATACAAGTATACAATTTCGTGAACTAAAGGAATACTACCTTAGTGTTATCTCGATCTATCTGTCCGTCCGTCTGCCAATGAGACTCAAAAATTAACAATAGGCATTACAACTACCTTTCCGAAGACACTATATTTTGTTGGTAAAATGCCGATCATATAACATTTTTAATAAAAACTTTAATTCTATCGATTTGACTATTTAGGGAACTATAAATGTTACGGAGATCATATTTTGCGTAATGATTTTTGATTCAATTACTAATTAATTTTGTTGTAAGCTTAGATTATCGTCATTAGCAATTTGTTGGAAATCTGTAACCACTAACTGGGGGATATGTCAATGCACTGATTAGTTCCCATGGAGCAATTCAAGGGAGCTGCATATACCACATAACTTATGTGGTATATGCAGCTCCAAGTTGTTTTAATGTGTTTACCAATATTTTCTAATTTTTTATCTGTTGTGAAAACGCTTGGTATTTCGAATCATACCGCATACAAATATGAAAATAATCGAAATATATATTTGTAACATATAATGAGTAAAATAAATAATAATGAACTGTGACATGAAATGGGATTTTTTTAAAATATTGTGGAGCAGTGGCGATCACTCCATATACCCAGGGGTAGCGTGAACTGCTTCGGTGTCCATTGCTCCTCCTCAGATTCCATTAAGCTGGCCTGATGCTTTTAAGAAATTAGAAACTGTAAATATGGGGAAGTGCGTGTTTGGTGATTTGATAAAGTGATTACTAATATACGTGCTGCAGCTGCATTACGATACTTTAAAATAATAATTCTTGCACTATTTAATAAGTCCTCCTCCGTGGGAGTGCGGTCTAAGGCGCTGTGCTTTAGACTCGGACTGCGTAACGACATGGGTTAGAGTCCGCCTGGGTTCAGTCTCTGGGTTCTCGGGCTGTGCATAGGACCGGTGGCAACCCACCATCGTGAGGATATTGGGGAGCTACTAGTGAGTAGCGTAATCCGGTCTCTGAAATATTCTATAACGGCTGAGGGTTCGACGTGCTGACCCACGTCACCCCATTACCGGTTGAATATCTCCACACCTCTAGGTAGGATTGTGGGAGGGAGACTGGCAGTCGGGAGATCAGCCTAGCACTAGGCTCTTCAAGGGCTGTCGAGCCAAGGGTTATTATCATTTTTACTATTTAATAAATAGTCATTTATAAAAAATAAGACTATTCCGTATTAGCGTTTGATTATATTTATAGGACACGAATCATTTTTACGATTAGCTATTAACATTGTCTGTACGTTGTAATAATTGAGCGGCTCATGCGTAAACCTCGATAACCAAAACTCCGTTCAATATTGAGTTAGCATTGGATTGAGTTGCTGCACAGTCTAAAGCAGCCATGTCAAACTCAATTCGTAAGTAGGGCCACATAACGATAATGTAAAAACTCTCCGGGCCGCACATCTCCAATCCCTTGAAGTCCAAAACTAAGGAGTTCGTTCTTTAGGGGAGATTCCAGTGATTAAACTTGCAGTATAATAAATTATATAGAGTACCCCCCCTCCAAGTTAGCAACCGACAGGGGATGCAAGAATTCTCCTCAACCCTTTTTACATACCACCCTACTTAGAACTGAATGTTTTCTCGATTACGTGTGCACATATAACTTTAATGAAAAATATTTTAATTATAATCGTCACATGTTTTATTGACATAAAACAAATGTTTTTCATTGTTAGTGATGTCAGTGATACCATAGTATTTTACATGTTTGTTTCAAGTATAAATTGGTTACAATTGTGCAAACATTTCGACAAGAAACCTGTAAATGAACAGTTCTATATAGTTTCGTTTCCCACTGATCTGACACCTTTCTTTTTTTAGAAACTAGTTGCTCAATGCCCGCATTGTTTTTGTGAGCAGGGAACTTAATGCAAACAACGAATGTTTGTCAGTCATTCTTTAACTTAATGTTTGTTAATTTGCGTCACCTTTCTGTCATTTTTTGGCTAATCACAACGATGAGGTTGAATGATGATATGATTAAATTGATGAAGGGATACTCGCAAAGAACAGCCATGCCGAGGTCGGGAATCGAACAAGGACACCATGGAGGCCGACTGTCAGTCATTTTTGATGATTGGGCAGTTTTATTTAATCTTCATAATGGAGAACAGCTGTTCGCCAAGTTAAGTGCTGCCAAACGTCGCTAAAATTCCAGCAGCAAAGTGGCATATTCGAGGACTGGGAGATATGAGACCAATATGAGCACCTACCTCGTGCTATTTCTCTTTCAACATTGAGTCGCATTGTAAGTCAATAAATTTTATTTGGAGATTGGGAGTTGCACATGCAGCATCGAAAGAAATGGGAAACTAAACATGAAAATTTCCCTTCGCACTCTATGAAGTTTTGAAACCTGGTTTCAAAATCATCAAGTAAAATTTTTACTTTGGACCAATATTGGCTTAAAACAGGTTCACAGCCGTTGGCAATACAGAGAAGTTGGGAAAAGGCTGAAATTATAACTACTGTACCTTTGCAATCTGGCCTCCATGTCCTGTAGTTGTGTCACAGAGGAATCATGTCAAGCCGTTTTTGGTCACATTGAGATGAGAATTGCATTCACGAATGAATGCAGCCAGTGGCGGCGATAAGGGGGGCGAGGGGGACCAGTTACCCACCAACTTTTGCCCCTTTGCCACCGCCCTGTGCTAAACCATTTGTACCAAGGGAAAGTAAACTGTCCTCCCCCCCCCCTTCGAGTTTTGGAACCCATTCGCCGCCACTGAATACAGCTAACTCAGCTACTACAGACGTTCGTACTTCATCTATTGCGAACAAAAAGGCAACAAAACCAGCAATTTTTGCTTTCAATTGTTCGTTGATATATCTTGCTAAGTCATCAATCATCTCTTCAACTGAGCCGGGTCCCGTGGCGGAGTGGTTAGCACATCGCTCTACGACGCCAGGGGTCCCGGGTTCGAATTCCGGCCTGGGCATGGGTGTTCGTGAGTGTCCATTCACCCATTTCATCATAATCTCCACTCATCCCCATCTCCGCAAATTAGCCAAAAGTGACACAAAGAGCGAAGTAAAATAAAACAAATCAATCAATCTCTTCAAGTGTATTTCAGATTTTTGATATTTTACATTGTTTTGATTTTTGTTATTTATCGTCGCTGTTCTGCCACTTCTGGCAAATGGCGACGATGAGGATGAGTGACATAATGAAACTGCTGTAGAGACACCTACACAGAACACCATGTAAAGGCCGTATTCGAACCCGGGACCATTCCGCCACGGAGGTCGGCAATTGTATTTCGTGATAAAGAAATATTACTGAATGAATTCACTTTGTCCGGACCAAAAATTTCCACGTATTTCAGTGTTCACTCCACAACGAAAATGGGCAATCTCCCATTTCACTTGAAAAATTCTGTATTCCTCTTTTATAGTCCTTTTCTTACTCCAACAAGGCATAGCCAGTGACACGGTTATCTGAAACTTTTCGAGAAACTGACTTTTCTTCAAGGCAATCTCTTCACAATCAAGAAACAGGCTCATAGGCGACAGACTGTATACACGCTTCCCTCCCCCAGCAAGCAAGATTTATTTATTTCAGAACTAACCTGTCAGTCAACTTGCTTAGTCCTCACCACACCTTAATAGAATGCAAGAGTAGCGAAAATAGGTCAATGTGGTGAAGTTCGGATGAGTCGCGGCTTGTTTCATGAGAAAAGGAAAAGAGGGACAACTGCATATGTATAGATATAGTCCTGCATGCATAAAATGTACAGTCACGGACAGTTCTGGGTTGTAATGAATGCATTGACTTTCAATGGAATCGTTACAACCCAGCAGTGTCCGTGACTGTACGTAGGGCCAATGTGGGCCGTGAGTTTGACATGGCTGTCTAGCATACTTTAGTCGTTAACCTTACCGTATACCGGAGCCGCCAACTTAAGAAAATTTGGGGGGGGGGGGCAAGGCAATTTTTTAAGGGGGCAAGCTCGGCATGAACAATACTTTATATAGGCCTATGTAAATATACAGTGAGTGTAAAAAGTGTTTGGACACTGCAGTAGTTACGTTAATAATGGATTATCTTGGCGTTCTGGATGGTGGTAGGTAAGCGGGATAAAAGTGTAAGGGTTCTACCTCAAATTCTTTCTTTCTTGTCAAAACAACGAAATAAAAATATCAAAACCTAAACAATCCATGAACAATTATAACAAAAATGCTACAAATTATGGGCACAGCAAGTCTTTGGACACTTAGTAAAAAAACATTAAAAAGGACCTCAGTGAAACACTATCAATAAACCTGGACTGCCATATACGTACTACTGACCCATTCAACCGCTGGGCTCGCAGCTGTCAGTTCGCAAGTCTCAGTACCGGCAAGAGCTCTGCGTCATTGAACGCGATAGTGCAACATGGGTCCCGGAAGGAGAGAGTTCACCGTTTTTTAACGTCGGCAAGTTATCCGGCTTCACAATCAGTGCAAATCATTACGGGAAATGTCACGCTTGTCTGGAATTCCTAAATCAACAGTGCACGTGATCATATATCGCTTTGGCGAAAGAGAAACAGTAGAAAATAAGCCGAGGAGTGGACGACCAAGAGTGCTTTATGTGCAAGACGAACGGTTTATTTTGCGAATTATAAAGAAAGACTCCAAAACTAGTGCTCCGACGTTGGCTGCAAGCCTTCAAGACCGTGCAAGTGTCCTCCAGTACAGTTCGTAATGTATGCCGATGAAATGCCTACCATAGACGAGTGGCAAGGAAGAAATTTTGGGTTACTGCAATAAGCAGAAAGAAACGCCTCAAATTTACCCTATATCATCGCGATTACGATGCAGACTTCTGGAACAAGGTCATTTTTTCGGACGAAAGCAAATTCAACTTATTTGGGTCGGATGGGAGTCATATGGTATGGCGGCAAAGAAATACAGAGTTGGAGCCGCGAAACTTAATCCCAACTGTCAAACACGGTGGCGGTTCACTCTTAGTATGGGCTTGTATGAGTGCTGCTGGGGTCGGCAAGTTGCATTTCATAGTGGGGACGATGGATCAGTACATTTACATTGATATATTGAAGAATAATTTGAGCGCTAGTGCGGCACAAATGAACTTGGGTAATGATTACTTGTTTCAACAGGACAACGATCCTAAGCATACCGCCCTTAATACAAAATTGTGGCTGTTATATAACACCCCAAAACAACTTCACACATCCCCTCAATCCCCAGATCTGAACTCCATAGAAAATTTATGGAGTGTATTAGAGAAAGAGATAAGAAAAATAAACATATCCAGCAAATCCGAGCTAAAATTAGTATTGCAGGAAGAATGGAATGCCATTTCACCTCAGATTACTGCAGATCTGGTTAAATCTGTACCAGACAGGCTCCGGGCAATGATTCGTGCCAAAGGAAATCCAACAAAATATTAAATGCTTTTGTTTTTGCAGAAAATATGGACAAGAATGGCAAGTGTCCAAAGACTTTTTGTGTTCAAAATATGTAATATTTTCGTTATTATTGTTTATAGATGGTTTATTTTTTATATCTTTTATTTTCCTGTTGTATCAGATAAACAAGTACTATATGAGGTAGAATAATGTGGTTTTTATTCCACTCGCCTACCTGCACCCACAACCCTGAGCGGATCCCTTGTTTACGTGCCATCAATGGTGTCCAAACACTTTTTACAGTCACTGTATAGCCTATAAAATGTGTCCTTCTACGTGAATTTTGGGGGGCAGGAAGTGCCTTGCCCCCCCCCCCCCGAAGTCGGCGCCTATGGCGTATACCTTTTGCTACAATGCGTATACCTACCTTCAACATTCGTTTCGTTTATACTTATTTATATAATTTGGCCATTTTTGTCAAATATTCTGGTTTCATGTGATCGGGAGCACAGTGTTGATTAAAACCATCGGTTCATCAGTGTGTCTCAGAAATGGATGAAAATATGGCTACCGTACCACCGTGCTGAATGTGACACTAATTCAAGAGCTGGTGCAAAACGTTAGTGACGTATGTTGTGACGTGTCAAAAGAGGCCCTTTGGAGGTTGAAACAGCTCCAGAAGACTTTATTGCTTAATGTAAGTAGTGCGGTCTTCTAAGCAGTTTCTCCCAAGTTTTTTCTTTAAAAATTAGTGTTTAACTGTATACAAACTGACAATTCACAAAAGTAATATCGACAAGAAAATAATATACAATACTATGCTGTACTGTATCTCTTACGCTGAAACGCAATGGTTAGAATACGCGTTACATATTTTTAAAATGGCTTTTCTGTCGTAATGTGTCTCATTTATGCCAATTATGGGTATATTATCATCATAGCATCAGTATTTCTTATCGATGCCATTTTTATTTTTGCAAACGTTAATGATTTCATCCATATGTATATGTAATGAAAACATAACCCAAAGTGAATGGAAACCTAGTTATGGTTTCCCCTTAACGTGTCATGAAAGTTAGCGTATACAGAACTGCGTAGAACGTACTTCTTTCCTGGCTTTTTCGTAATAATAAGTACTGATTTGGTCCCCTTTATAATGAAAAGCTAAAATATTAAGCTAATTTACATTATCATTCTTAGAATGATTAAATCAAGAAGACTTAGGTGGGCAGGCCATGTGGCACAAATTGGAGAGGAAAGAGGAGTTTACAGGATTCTTGTTGGGAAACCTGATGGTAAGAGACCTGCAGGAAGGCCAAGACGAAGATGGAGGGACAACGTTGAGATGGACTTAAGGGAAATCGGTAGGGATGGAAAAGAGTATATAGATCTTGCTCAAGATAGGGAGAGATGGAAGGCCTGTGTTGCTGCAGCCATGAACCTTCGGGTTTAAGAAGGCTAGAGAGTTAGTTAGTTACATTATCGTCAGTTTTGATAACTGACTGTCGGCGTAGAAGGGCCATTCAGCACCATGAATAGGGTGATGACAAAATTAAGAAATAGGATGGGTCAGGATACGCTTCAAGCTTCAATGGAAGTGTCAACTGAAGGGCGAGAAACCCCCGGATAGTTTCATTGATGATGTCATCCACAGATAAGTGTATATTGTAAAAAGGTTCGATACATTAGTTTGCTGTAAATATTATGTTATTGATTGTCATAATTGAATTCTTAAAATGATAGTTGATTATACTTAATTCGATTTAATTAGATATAAGAGGTAACAGGAAATTTACAAATATTACTATTATAATTTGATGCCTATGACATCCCCCCTGTGAAGTTTGATGCCCCCTCCACAGTAAAGTGGCTGTATTCCCCGGTGCTCCTCATTAGACTTTGTTTCCGAACTTCCGGTTGTACTCCTGGAAGGCGCACCACGCCAGCATCGCGTTGCCCTTGTCGCAGTGGCAGAGCCGGAAGATCAGCTGCACCCACTGGCACTCGCTGCTCTTCACCTGGAGGAAGTGGCAGTAGAGCTTGGCCGCCTGGAACAACAAACAAACAAGCGGTTCAACTCAACAGCACACTGCAATGGAAGCACGTTGGTGTGACAATCTGATACTGAGAAAGGCAACCAATTTCCCAGCACAGACTATGGACGCTTTATGCGTATTTTTAGTTCTCATCGGTGAAAGCTGAAACAATGTTAAAATTTTATCAATTTCACTAAGCACTAACTAAGATTGATTTGATTAATTTTGTTACATAGCGTCGCTTTTCTGTCTCTTTTGGGTAATCGCGTTGATGAGAATGAGTGATTCTTGCAAAGAAGACCATGTCTAGGCCAGGAATCCAACTAGGAACGCTGTTCGTCGTAGCGCGCTATGCTAACCACTCCAACACGGAGATCGGCCGCTAACAAGGAATGAGCGTTGGTATATAATATTTTCTTAACTGCTGCCGTATTCAGCAGATGGGGAGGGGTGTGTGTAAAAAGAGATGGTTTGTAGTCTTCAGAATTTAAGTTTGGTTGACGGGTGCGTCGTACCGAAATTCAAGTCGTCTCAAAACATTTTCTAAAACGGTCAACAATTTGTTTGAACCCACCTTAAACACAACCAGGATAATCAGGACTGGAGCTTAAATTAAGAACCCAACTACTGTGTGTTCCTTAATGGAGTCGAAACCAGCACTATTCATCCTACTTACTGTGCAGATTGATTGCTCCTTAAGTTTCTCTGCGTAGGAACAGCCGATGCCTGGGACTGCGTCGACTGGCTTGTCGCACATCGGGGCACACACCAGCTTGGCGTGCTTCGGTGATACTCCTCTTGGCATGGCTGCTGGACGGGGCTGGAGATTCCTGCAAATCAACAGAAATGTTCAAGTATTTGTAGAAGTACTTTCCTATACTATATCTACACTTGTTTAAAATCCTATAGTTAAGAAGCTTGCAGATTACTTTGTCATTTGATGCAGAAATATTTTTATAATCATGCTTCTGTCAGTAGATTAGGAGGTAACGTATTGTGCTCTTAGCATTATAATTCATCTTTATCTTCAATGAACATTTCATAAGCACAGGCTACAGAGAGACCCAATTCACCATGAAAATATCGAAATTAAGGTGGAAAGTCAGTGACATAAGCTGTTCAAAAACCACCAGGAAACATAGACCTATTTAGCTGCCTTAGCTGGATTCCAATATGCAGTAAATATATAGATTCTCTCTTCAGTTTGTTTTCACTAGTTATACTCAACTGCAATCTATATTGTTAAAAACTCAGTTTAAAAACTTTCATTAAGATTCAACCACAAATTTCCCACTTTCCAGCATTACATCTAAATATTAAGTTATTATAGTAATTAAAATTAGTATGCTACAATAAAGTAATACTAGTAGAATACATACCTTTCAATTTATGTGAATTACACTGCGATTTTGATATTAAGTGGGCCTAAATATTATGGATTTTTGGAAAGTTTTTATACGCCTGAATTGCTGCTAGGCAATAAATGAACATTAGATAAGAATGTCGTATTTCATTTGTTTAGTACGAAGAATCGAAATTAGGAGCGATTATTGGTATCGATCAGAATTAACCAAAGCAGTGTAAAGCTGTAGTAAGTTTCAAGTTGTGAATTCCAAGAATAAAGAAGCTTGTTCTTAGGTTTTACAAGAAAAGAAATAGTTTTATTTTTACGTATAAGATCTGGTCATGCTACAAATGTCCAACATCTATATAAAATCAAAAATTATAATTCATTCATGTATTCATGTGAATAATCTACTGAGAACCTACCACATCGTTTCTTTGTGATTTAACTATTCTGCGGAAATAAATAAACTTGTTAAAAAGCAGTTTGAGGGCCAAATTCAATTGTCTTTAAAGTGGCGGCGATTAGGGGGCGTGGGACGCAGTTTCCCCGCGCTATGGCCGTTTAATGAAGCCTTGTCTATCAAGATAAAGTAGCATGTCTTTGCCTCCCCACCTCCCCCCAGTTTTGACACGCAATCGTCCTTAATGTTAGATAATTTATTGCATGAACCTAGAAACCAAATTGATTACTTGTTTTGAAAAGATAGGTAGAACTGTAAATTTATGTAATTAAATTTTACATTTCAAATTAAATGTATACTTTTATATAATTGACATTTAATGGAAATTTACAATATTCAGAAATTTTATGGTTCAATCTAGTTATGTCAAACCTAATGTTTTTTGTTTGTCCATTAAATTTGTGCATTAACTGTTATTGGAAAAATTACGTTTCCTATAATCCCAAGAAATAAATACATAGATTAGCACACTTCGTAATCTTCATATTGTCAGTACTCAAGATGAACAAAATGAAAGTATCGGAAACATTTGTTGTTTGGCAATTTTCGTGTGATGGGTATTGGAGGATTAAAAAAACTCGATATGAACATTTTTTCTCTCATTAAGGTTTTCCAAGAATAAATAAACATTTAGTTTAGAAGCTAACAGAAAGTATAATTGTACAGTAACAAAAAAATAATAAATAAAATAAAGTAACATGATAATGATTCGTCTTGAGAATAACAAGAAGTTATTATTGACGGCACTGAGCGTGTTAAGGAATGTGCGCGCATGTCATTTGTTACGGTATTGAGCACGTGGCATTTATTTATCTATATTACAGTTCTGCACAGCGGCAGCTCGGCAATAATAGTGATTTCAGTTAATAGCCAGAACGCCAACCACAAATGATTGGACATTAACTACTACTACTACTACTACTAATAATAATAATAAATGTATAATTAAATAACAATTCTATTTATTATTATTATCTCTGCTTTTTCGGTGAAGAAAAAGTTTCGGTACTCTTGACAAGAACTACTCTAAATATGTTCATGGATGATCGTGCATCCACGTAAACACACACACACACACACACACACACACACGCACACGCGCGCGCGCGCAACTTTCTTTCGTTAAAATAAAATGTTTTTAGTCTTATTCTCACCAATAAAAAGATGCCGGTTCGGCCCACCAAAGCGTACCGCCAGGAAAAATCGCTGATTATTATTGCATCCAAAGTAAATATATAAACACACAATTCAAGAAATTAGGTTCTCATTTTGTCACGGTATCCCGTGACGTATAAAATCACAGTTCGATATTTATAATTTCGTGTAATTAATCATATTATGACTTGTGTAAAATGTGAAATCTGGTTTTTGTCATTTGAATATTTCCAATGCATATATGTGGTAAAATTGATATTCGATCAAGACATCGGAACAGGTTTTCTGAGTCACAGCAATAATCGTCAACACAGCGAAGTTCATGAAATTTGGGGCCACCTAAGGGACTCGTCCCGAATGGAGGATGGATTTATTTTCGTCAAGACCAACAGAGAATTCACTACGGGACGGCAAGTTGTTTTTCATCAGAGATGCACGGCAGACCACAGATTCCCAGATAGGAGCCAGGCAGGCGAGAACTTAATCCGCTGCACAGAACCGAAGACACGCCCTTTGACTGCTTTTGGACACAATAGAGCGGGGGTTGTTGTACTCTGCTCGAACCGAAGTCAAGCCAAGTTTAACGTTTTTCCAAGTGACATTTTTGAATCTCATGTAAATCTGCGGGACTTCGAGTTCACCACACAGTTTTTCAGGATTTTTGTAGCGAGAACTTCTCCGCGCTAGATTCTCGTGTACTCACTGTTTTCGTGGACTTTGCTTTGTTTGCGGACAGTCGGCGAGTAACCGCTTCTGACGTAATTCACGTGTGCTTGTTTTGGCGATAACATTCGCGGTGATTTGTTTTTGTGAAACTAGGACTACCCAGAACTATGGCCGGTTAACACGATAGAGAGAGGGGGCCGTCGTGTTTCCCAGAATCCCGCAACCACGATGCTCCACTACCATCGAGATGTGAACGTACAGCCGACGCCAACGCCAACACCACCGACGCACCATGCCGCAAAGCAAACCAACGCCGATGCCGAGAGAGAGAGAGGGGACTCCAGACCGACGCCTGATAGATGCCCGAGAGAGCGAGAGAGGACTCCAGACCGACGCTTGGAAGACGCCCGACGCCTGAGAGAGCGAGAGAGGAATCCAGACCGACGCCTGATAGATGCCCGAGAGAGAGAGAGGAAGGATTCCAGACCGACGCCTGAGAACCTACAGCCGGCGCGTGAGAGGAGGAGGAATACGCGACGTCCAGTGAAAGTGAAATCGCCAGATATCGTCGCCACCACCCTTCATCGCGGTCAACCCACGAAGGAACATTTTTGTGCCGCAAAGGATCCTAGTGCGAATTCCCGTATCCAGCAAAGATGGACCATCTGGTAGCAGAGTCTGGGTAGAGTATTCTTTAGCAGGTTCATGTTCATGTACAAATGTATTGTTTTGCGTCAACGCCGTACCGTAAAAACCGAAATCACATCAAGAGCAAGTGACTCAGGAATTCCGAACCTAACTTCCATGTCTTATATTTTGAGTAATGATTTATATATTTATAAAGGTCGTTTCATGTTCATATTCTTTAATGTTTTGGTTGTCTGCATTTTAAGGTAAAAGCTCCTTTTTATGACGTTAATTTTCATGTAATTTGTCAAAGCGTGCTCCATTTTTGTGTGACTAAACGCCCGGTCGCTTAAATTAGTTTATCGAAGGTCGACGCATTACTCTTTTAATTGTTGAATGTGTATTGTAAATTGCAACGTCGTGCGAGTGCCGTATTTTTATTGTATTGTGATTCTGTAATTTTTGCTCGCGCCGATCATTAATTTGTGTATTCCGGCAGCTGGAGCCGATTAAGTTTTGCATCGCTAGGTAGATGTGTATGGGACGAGAGAGGCTTGTGTGTATTACCCCCGTCCGAGAAACTTGGTAAATGCAATAATTGCGGTTTTGGTGCGCATGTTCATTCGAACAAAAGGTTCAACTACGCCGACCTAATTTCTGATAATTGTCTTTCCAAGGGCTGGCGCATTTTTGATTGAAATGAGTACAGGAGCGGGCAGACCACCGACCTAAATTCGAGTTAATCTTTAAACAAAAGTGAAATGGTACGTCGATTAAATGCGTGACTTGTATGTGTATTTCCATATTGACACACCCCAGGAGTGAGAATGAGAGAGTGAATCAGGGGGACCTGTAAGATGTTTGTTATCCCAATATTTTCTTTGATTACAATTGCTCGACCATTTCGATTTTTTGTTGTTGCTGCTACTGTAACCCTTGTACAAGGGATCAGAAAATTTTTGAAAAGAGTTACTTCCTTAGCAAATAGTGAACATTTTTGGTTCATGGCGTGCGGCATTTTTGGCCTTTGCAGACAGTTGCGATAATTTAATTATGATAAATCAGCTAAGAAAAATAACAGAAACCTGGGTATATAGAAACGGGATTATAAACAATACATTTCAAGCTACATGTTATCTCCTGTACATTTTTCATATCTAATGCAAATGGCTGAAATTTAGGGATCTGATATTCTGAACAAAAATTAAGGTTTATAATTTTTGTAGCAGGAAAGTAATGGAATATCAGAGCCATAATTTTTAGAGGATAGATATACATCAGGGACGTCGTTAGGGGAGCACTGGCCCCGGCAAACGTCCGCGTGGCCCCGGGAAACTGTTCTGTATTTGCTGGAAATTTTACTTAGATAACAAATATTGCAAAATAATTCTTCAGTAAAATTTGCTTGCAGTTTGAAACACTTCTTCAATGTTCAGTAGCACGAATCCAAGCAAGGCATTTCTTTCTTATTTCCCTGTTTCTTGCTTGTTGAACACAAACAGATGTATTGGGAGGGGATGCAGTGAATGGATTTGTGATCCGCCTCGGTCAGGGAAGTCTGAGACCTATTGAAAATGCACCATTTCTCCCTACTATACACCAGATTCAGAATCCCTCCAAAACCCGTACTTTCTCTTCATCTGGCCCTTCACTGGCACCATGGGCGCCGAAAGGATGACACAAACAGGAAGATTTAGCTGCGGGTGGCTAGAACTTAATGGGTTAATTATTTTATGGTTCATGCGTTTCAAATTCCAAGAACAGAATTCTATTGCTTGTCCCTTTTTCGGCGCGGGAATGAATGACATAGCGGTTCTTCTCTCATGCACTCAAACCTCCTGCTAATGATCTGCCCTACAAAAAAGGGAAAGGCAACATTATAAAAAGTCGGAGAAACATCGAAGCGGTCGGTTCATCTGTTGATTTGGTGGACAATTGATGTCTGTCAGATAGTTTGAAGTAGGGTTTGTGGTACATGCGGTGGTTACCTTCTGTAAACGCTAGAAGATAATAGTTTCCCGAATGATGGCTGTGGATTTCCCAAGTCTAAATCCGTAGATTGTTGGGGGCTACAGAAGAAAATGATGTTCCTTTCCAATTTATTGATTGATTGAGTTGGTGTTCACTTTATGCACAGTAAGGCTAATCGGGACTGGTCCTACAGTGTAAAGTTGGATCCGAACCACTATGAGCAACCATCGGGTATCGAACCCGGAACCCCTTCATTACAAGGCTACGATACGCCATCAGGAAGGCCCTCGTTATTACATTTAACTCCTTGTAATCAAGGGGTTCCGGGTTCGATACCCAGTGGATGCTCATAGTGGTTCGGATCCCATTTTACACTGTAGGATCAGTCCCGATTAGCCTTACTATACACACACACACACACACACACACACACACACAGTATAGGCTTATATGGAGTATAAATACAGAGCTTGTTCGCTTTATATCCGACCATTTTCGATTCGGTGTTGCCACCTGGCGTATCATGCTGGAACTATAGGTCTGCTGGCGGGAGCAGTGTTGTGTCTGACCTTGTAGGTGCGTGAGTGTTGGTAGTGAATGTTATCAAATGGCGCCGAAAATCAACCTGTATTGGGAGGGTTACGTAATGGCCCTTTTCCATGCTAAGTTTTCATACGTACGCATTGTGAAACAGTGTCGGGAGAATGGGTTAACACTCGGGGTGACTACTGCGAAAGCTATTGTGACCCGTTACACACAACAGGCTCTGCTTGCGAAACATTCATCCACGAAAACCACCAGGAGAAGGGCTGCAAGCAAAGTGTCACCCGTAGTGCGAAGGGGGATCCGTCGATTGGCGTGCCAAGAAAATCCCCCGACTCAACGTGATATGGCCCACAGATTTCACCTCGCACCGTCAACTGTGAACAAAACAATTCGCAACCGCCTCAGGTTGAAGTGTGTGCGGAAGGCCCGTGTACATCACCTTCTACCGCGTCACATTGCCGAACGTAAGACGAACTGCAGGAAACTGTATGAAAAGTACCTGGCGGGTTCCAAATGGAAGAAATTTGTCACAATGGATGAATCATATGTCCATCTCACTGCTGGTGGTCACATTCGGGCGATCACATACCGTGACATTGACGGCAAGAGGAGCAGCAACTTTGTTCGTCAGTGCAGGGAAAGTTTCCCTCGTGGCTTTATGGTTATGACGGGATTCGGATATGAGGGTGGACAAAAACGTGAAGGTGAATGCCAGATACTTCCAAGACTCCATTCTGACACCTATCTATCGGAGAGACATCCCACAATTGTATGGAATGGACGCGAAGCAGGTAATGATCCATATGGACAAGGCTTCGAGTCATACCGCCAGAACATCACTACGTTTATATCAGGAAATGGCAGAGGAATTAGGAATTCGTGTCATTCCGTTTGAAGACATTCTTGTGAAAAGCCCAGATGCCAGTCCAATGGATTTTTTCGCATTTGGGCTGTTGAAACGACGTCTTCAACATCGCCGCCTGCGCACCCTGGATGGTGTATGGAAAGCTTGCAGGGAGGAGTGGGACAGAATTCACATGCCTGTCCTGCGCCGGAGCTTGCTGCAATGGAAACTGCGATGCCGGGCGATAGTCCACAATGCTGGGGGTCCAATAGAACATGATCGGTGGTGGCGGCGCGGTATCTCTTAAGGTGGGTACCCGTCAAAAATGGTCGGATATAAAGAGAACAACCTTCTGTACTTTCTTAATTTATAATAGTTTGATAGAAAAAAATCTTACGTTTGGGCCCCCGCAAACTGATCAACCTAGCTACGTCCCTGATATACATCCAAAGTTTTAGCAAAGGATTTTTGAGCTCTGTTACTGGCTTCCTCTTTTAGTTATGGTTCTTTGAAAATGCTCGTTTGATTTATTTTTTTTCCAAAATTTATGCCCGGTATCTCTGGTAAGGGACCTAATAATAATAATAAAAAAAATAGTTACAGCATACAGAGTACTCCGTGAGAGGTACCTGTAAAAAAATGAGGGAGCGATTTTACAATACCGGGAATTTCTCCATTTTGTTTGAAATTCGGCATACTCACTAAATTAGGCTCCTAATCACGAATCTGAAGTTAAAATTTGGCGCTCATGTGTCAAACTTGCAAAATAAGAGGGTCAGTCATCGCAACCGACAATGCACAATTGCTCATTATTTATCGCAAGATTTTCCGTTTCGAATACTTAAAGAATGAAATATATATATATATTCCTGATATTACTACGACCCTAAAATTTAACTATGTTTCCTAACCTAACCACGCGCCAATGGTTCGTGGGGCTAGCCATAATTCAGGAATTTCTATACGTGAGCGCCAAATTTTAAGTGCAGATTCGTGATTAGGAGACGCAAATTAGTAACTATCCGAAATTTCAAACAAATTGGAGAAATTCCCTGTATTGTTAAATTATACCAAAATGAGTTTGATATCCATGGATAACAAAGTTTCAGCAGGAGAATGTTGGCAAATACGTTTTTGAAAATGAGAATGAAAATCTCCCACCCCAAACAACTCTGCCATTCCTTTCGAGATGATCGTAAAGCTCTGGACAGAAAGAGGAAATATTAGACAAAGACACTGGCACAAATAGTCATGGACACATAAAACTAATATATACGCTGTAATTGTTTTAAAATATGCGAATCTCATTTGAAAAATAGAATACTGAGTAAAAGCTATATTTAATTATTGATATAAATTATGTTAGGAAATTTATGGATTTCGCCTACAGCTATTTGTAATTCTGTTCTTGAAATTGCAGAGTAACCAATTACAATGTTGATATTAGCTACGTTAGGAATCGAAATGAATTCGTGGTGGCACAGAAATTTATACATTTCTCTGGTTAGATTCTGCTGATGAAAAGGCGGAAAAGGTAATGGATATTAATACAAAGTTTATATAATTATGTAGATATCTAATGTCTAAGTAAAAGTGAATGAAGTTATAGCTCATCGTGATATACTTTCTATTGTGCATTTCGTGGCTCGAATTTGGTATATAATATCGAATATGCCATTCATGCGAGTAATAAATTATATTCTACGTTTTACATAATTCATGTATGACACACGGGTGAACTGGAAACTTGTAGTCAGTGATTTGTTTTGGGTTCTTAAATGATATTCATTTACACAGTTTCTATAATTATTGTCCTTTACATAGTACAGAACAGCCTCAGGCTGAACCTCGCCCACGTAAATAAAGAATTTGAATTTGAACCATCTCTTAATGGTGGATTTTTGTTCTCATTTACGTCACTTATATTATTTACCATAAAGAATCATCACTACTTTTTCGGCATACATTTCTTCACATTTCTTCCTAATTGCTACTCGGGGAGTTTTTTTCCATCGGATTTTCACTGCACACTGCACATCACAAATTTCATTACCTTTTTTTGCATTATGTTTATTCTTCTGGGCAGCACTAACAGGTACTACTTTACTATACCGGAGACACCTATCAATGATTTATTTCGCAGTTTTTAAATTTCTAACGTACTATTCTGCATTGCGGAACATTTCTTTAGGTGAAATAATGAATTTCTAACGAAAATAGTGTATATTTATTACATTAACGAGTACTTACAGTTGTTCCTTATTTCCCACAAACCATCCACGGGCAGCCCCAAAAACCATTGACGTTAGCCCAAAAATTCACGATAGCCCCACGAATCATCACGGGGACGAGGTATGCCTACTAGGTTAGGTTAGGCCTGTTAGGTTAAGTTCTATTAGCACTCCTTTCGTTCAATTTAGCATATAAGGACAATATGAGAGCGCATTGTGCTCTCGTGCAGAAAGCAAATGGCGGCAGCAGCAATACCGTGTCGGAAATAGATTTTCGTAGAAAACCACATGCTTTCGCATTAAAATGGATCAAAACTACATTCCCGAACATCAACAACACTACAGAAAATGATTTGCGTAAGTACTTTCTCCTGTAAATTTGAAGAAATCCATCTCCGGTATAGTAAAGTGTTACCCACTAACGTTCTTCATAGATAGTTGGTTAACATTATCGTATGAGGGAAACGGATTCCTTCAAATTTACAGGAGAAAGTACTTACGGAAATCATTTTCTTTAGCGTTGTGGAAGTTCCTGAATGTAGATTTGATCCATTTTAATGTGAATGCGTGTTGTTTTCTGCGAAAATCTCTGTCCGACATGCTGTTTCTGCTCCCGCCATTTGCTTTCTGCACGAGAGTGCAATGTTCCGTGTGTTAAGATGATGCAACCCTGTAGCCAGTGTTTCAGCCTCGCCGTGTTTTCACTAGAACATGACGTGTCGAGTATTTTTAATTTTTTTTTTTAACTATGCTTGCCTTACCTAACTTAACCTAACTTAACCTTACGGAAAATGGTTTTTG
Organism: Lepisma saccharinum; assembly: GCF_977018435.1. Lineage (NCBI taxonomy): Eukaryota > Metazoa > Arthropoda > Insecta > Zygentoma > Lepismatidae > Lepisma > Lepisma saccharinum. The sequence continues at coordinate 37,791,131 of NC_139234.1, forward strand.
GGGCTAACCTGAATGGTTTTTGGGGCTAACGTCAATGTTTTGTGGGGCTAACGTCAATGGTTTGTGAGGCTAACGTCATTGGTTTGCGACGTATTAGCATAATTTCAAATCCGGGCAAGAAAGTAGATATTTTCCGGTGAACGAGGTTGCAACACTGCATAAATTGACAAAACACTCTCAGAACGCCCCTTAAACCAGTACGCTATCACGGCCATAATGTGTTTCAGATTTGAAACAACAAGTAACAGTAAGTACTCGTAAATCTAAGAAGTAGACATTGATATGCATTATTTCACTTTAGGAAATGTTCCACATTCAAAAATAACACGTTAGCAATGTAAAGAAGTCCGAAATATATGATTCGTAGGTGTTTCCCTCATACGATAATAGTACCGAAAGGTGGGATGCCATTTATCAACTACCCTGCACAAATAAATTCAATGTCCTCCTAAATAAAATTTGCCTACTCCACAATGAATGCTTTCCTGTAAAACAAGTAAATATGAGAAATAACGAAAAATCGTGGATAACAAATGGAATAAAAATATCTAGCAGAAAAATGAAATTGCTTCATGCAGAAAGTAAAGTAAATAATAACCCAAATTTTATAGCGTACTACAAAAGGTATAAGAAAACATAGCAATTAGTATAACATCGGATAACAAATGCAAAGCCATGTGGGATATAATCCGAAGTGTAACATGTCCACACTCAAACACAAGAAAAAACATAACATTAAATGTAAAAGGCAAAGAAATAACTAATCCATATGATGTAGCAAATGTATTCAACACCTTCTTTATAAACTCAGTACCATGTGCTGGCCAAAATAAAACTAAAAAGATGACCAAGACAGGCGCAAAGGCTTTAACAGCTCTGAAAAATGAAAAATCAATCTTCATGTCGCCCATCTCTGAACTAGAATTAAGGGAAATATTCAGGTCATTAAAAAACAAGCACTCATTTGGATTTGATGAAATACCAGCTTTTCTGATTAAAGGTTGCTACAAACAGCTTTGTAAACCTCTCCTACACATTATAAATCATTCCTTTGAAACAGGTATCTTTCCTGACAGACTAAAAATAGCAATTGTAAAACCAATATACAAGAAAAATGATCCAAAAGATGTAGCCAATTATAGACCTATATCACAACTTTCTGTGGTCTCAAAAATTTTTGAACATGCAATGTTAATAAAAGTTGAAAAATTCTGTGAAAAGTATTCAGTACTAAGCAAGACACAACACGGTTTCACAAAGCAAAGAAGCACAAATTCAACCCTGATCGATCTCATTGAAGAAATGGGTGAATCACTTGATAACTGCAAACACACACTTGGGATTTTCTGTGACCTGACAAAAGCCTTTGACTCAGTCAATCACGAAATGCTCCTAAACAAACTAGAAAATTACGGCATACGAGGACTAGCACATAAATGGTTTAGATCATATCTTCATGAAAGAAAACAATTTGTAGAAATATGTTACTTAAATGCTGATGGAAATACAATATATAATCAATCTCCAGTTCAAGAAATAAATTGTGGACTTTTTCTATTCCTGCTTTACGTAAATGAAATGCCAAAACTTTTGGGTGAGGCACAGGCTATACTGTATGCAGATGACACAAACATTATATTAATTAGATCACTGTGAGCATGTCTTAAAAAATAAAGTAAACGACACATTGCTAAAGCTTGATAGCTGGTTTCAAGGAAATAATTTAATTCTAAATACAAGCAAAACAAATTACATAAATTTTACACCCTCTCAAACTAAAAAACAAAATACAGCATAATGCAGGCAAAAGAAACTACATTTTTGGGTATTGTTTTAGATGAACACTTGAAATTCTGAAACCACATCGACATACTTCAACAAAAACTAAGTAAAGTCTGTTTTGCACTGCATGTAATGGTAAACATTACCAGCTTTTGGTCTGTCAGAAGTGTCTATGTAGCAAACTTTGAATCAGTAATAAGGTATGGAATCATTAGCTGGGGAAACAAGGCACATAACTCCATACTGTTCAAATTACAAAAAAGAGCACTTCGAATTATGGCAGGGGTCAATGGGAAATATTCGTGTAGAAATCTCTTCCGTAACTTCCGCTTGCTGACATTACCCTATTTGTATACCTATGAATGTCTGGTACATCAAACAAAATATTAGTACATTTGAAATCAATGAAGATATCCATAGCTTGAACACGAGAAGTAAAGATAAAAAACTCTCTACTAGAAGGGACCTAAAAACTCAGCAGTGGATCTGTATAACAAGTTGCCCAGAGAGTTGAGACACGAGTCAAAAGTGGAAAGGTTTAAAAATAAAATCAAAACCATGCTAATTACTAGGGCTAGGATTTTGATGAAATTGCATCTTTTTTTCTGGTGAATAAGAAACCCAAATCTTTTAATATTTATATGTTTCATGTCGTGCTGAAACTTTTAAGCACTGTTTGTTGGGGCATTTTTTTGCATTTTTTGCCATTATGGGTTGTATAAGTCATTTTTTGGTCAATTTTTTTATTTTCTTAGTTTTCCAGAGCACTTGTATGCTGCGAGTGCATGGGCAGCATTAATGTGAAAGGATTAAGATGAATAAATATCCTATTTTTTCATATCTTCCCTAGACAATTTAAAAAGATATGAAACCGCAGCTACCTTCCATCAGTCTCAGAAGAAAATAAAAAAAAAAAAAAAAAAAAAAAAGGTAAAGTGTTCCCCTGTGCATAGCACCACGCCATGAAGGCGTATAGGGGGTGTGGGGGTAACGCCCCACACTTTCTTGATCCGGTCGTGAGTGGGGGTGATGTGATCAGCATCACGCCCCTGACCGCCTTTACCCCCCAGGGTTTCCCCCAGGTACCCATGTTATTCGACGCTGGGTAGGCGCCGGGGCCGCTTCCACCGTTAGAAAAGTTCCCGGATTTGAACCGGCCGGGGATCGAACCCGGGACCTTGAGCATGGTAGTCAGACGCGTTACCGACTGAGCCACCGCATAAACAACACGAATATAACGATTTCCTTACAATGAAATTCAATTGTTAGAAGTTCAAAACAGCTTGCAATTTTGCCCCAGGAGAAGAAAGTCGTTGCCCTGCCTAATGTTATCTTCTAATCTGCTCAGACCAATTGTTGGGTTCCTTGAAAGTGAATGGATGGAACATGTGATCAGGCCATTGTCGAAGTTCCTGTTTATTGCGAGAATTTACTTTGGTGCAGTGTTCAGGAGAGCAGGTTTTCGAAGCATTGGACAAGATGCCAAAAACCAAGTAAAGTACACAGTACAAATTAAAACAGTTTGTGTCCCAGTATGGTGAAAATATGTTCAGTACGGATGGATCAGTATTATTCTGTCAGCTTTGTGGTGTAAGAGTTGCTGCGGAAAAGAAATTCACGGTGGAGCAACATGTCAACCGCGAGAAACACAAGGCAGCTCTGAAGCAAATTCAAGATCAGAAGAGGACGGTGCAATTGTTAATGGGTGAGTGTTCCTCCAAATCCTCTGTTATTTCTGAAGAACTGTGCGACCCTTTTATTGCTGCTGACATTCCTCTAAGTAAACTAAATAATCCTAAACTTCGAGCATTTTTGGAAAAACATACTGGGATATCGATACCAGATTCTTCCACACTAAGGAAAAATTATGTCAAGAAATGCTACAACCAAACAATGGATCAAATTCGGCAGAAAATTCATGGTAAAAAAATATGGGTGTCATTTGACGAAAGTACCGACTCACTCGGTCGATACATTGCAAATGTAGTGATTGGTACGATGCAGGAATCCAAGTTTACTCAAGTGTTTCTAATAAATTGTGAATGTCTAGAAAAAGTGAATTATTCAACGATCAGCAAAGTTTTCAATAACGCGATGCAGTTATTGTGGCCCGACGGCATTCAATATGACAAGGTGTTGCTTTTCGTAACAGATGCGGCACCGTACATGGTTAAAGCAGGGAATTCTCTGAAAGATCTGTACTCGAAAATGGTACATGTAACATGTCTTGCACATGCGTGTCACCGTATTGCTGAAGAACTGCGAAGTCACTTTCCTGATGTAGACCAACTGATTGCAAACATTAAGAAGATTTTCCTCAAGTCCCCATCACGAGTGTTAGCTTTTAGGTCTCATGCACCTGATGTGCCTTTGCCACCAGCTCCTATTACTAGATGGGGTACATGGTTAGAGGCTTGTGGTTACTATTGTGAAAATTATAAAGTTGTGAAAGAAGTTGTAACCTCGTTCGACAGCAGTGAAGCATTGTGTATAAGACAAGCACAGGAACTCTTGGCTGATCCCGAAATGGAGGGAAAATTATGCTATATAAAGTCCAACTTCGGCTTCGTACCTTCTGCCATAACTTCACTCGAGACATCTGGAGCTACATTGGTTGATCAAGTTAATGTCCTTAACAAAGTTCAGGATTATTTGGAAGCAGTTCCAGGTACTGTTGGAATACAAGTGAGAGAAAAGATGCAGAAAGTGCTAGGGAAAAATGCAGGATACACAATAATATGTTCTATTCGTGACGTATTGTGTGGGAAAACGTTTTCATTGCCAGACTCTGAAACCGAATTAGAACCAAGTGACATTGTATGTTTTAAATATGCCCCTATTACCTCTGTTGATGTTGAAAGGAGCTTTTCTATGTATAAAAGTGTGTCGTAAGGGTTACCGAATCTGAAATATCTCAGCCCCTAATTATCCTATCGATGTGGAACAAAAAACGAAATGATCAGCAAACTGTAAGCTACAAGATTTTGTATTAGCCATTGTTATATATGAATTATGAAAGGGTGAAATTTACGTTTGAAAAAGTAGGTCATTGACGCTAAAAGTCCTGATTTTAGCAGATAATATTTGCAAGAAGGGAAATGGTCAGGAAGTTGAGCTTTACTGGATAAAGATCTCTGATATAGATGTGCTCATTCACCAAGTTTCAACCCTTAGACATGTCCCCCTTTTTTTCTAGAAATGATTAAAAAGTTAGAAAAGTGAAAAAAGTGCACCTTTCACAGGTAGATATCTCTGATGGGGGACCTGATAAAAATATACACTCCCTCCCCATAACAGTTCGGTATGAATATATTATTTACCAAAAATTAGGATTTTCAGATTTCATTATAAGTACCTTTAATATTAACACAAAGTTATATCTACAAATAAGCATATGTAGAAGTACGGATAAATGAGAGTTTACTGTATATACATCTTCATTCAATCGAAGTTGGACGAATAACTCACAAAGGATATAAGAAAAAGTTATATGAGGTAAATAGAATAGATATACATGACAGCAGTAAGCATAAGCAAGTTGCTCGTTCCAACATGCACAAACGTGTTCAGACATGCATCTCATGGGAATTCACCACAGGTGCCTAATTCAGATGCTGGCAGCTCAAGAGGAAGCCTGTGTTTCTGCAGTTCTGTGTATCGTTACATCCAGTTAGTGACAAAATGGAAGTTATGTAGGTAAATTAAGTGGTGGTGAATGTCATAAGGATGTGTTTTATAGGCCAGTATCAAGAAGCATTAAGGCACTTGGTGACTTCAGTGAAGAAAAGAGGAATCTTCTGATATTGAGAACAAGCAGTGGCATTGGAAACATATGCAACTACCATGAAGTGAAGTTTTCTCGAAAGTATCATCATGTTTTTGGTCAATCGTGTTGCAACCCTCTAAAAATCCATTAAGAAGTCATAACTAAAGGACTTCCAGATATTACGAGTGCAAACCTACTAAAGGAAAATAATTATGTTGTAGATCTGATTCCTGGAAAATCATTATGTGCTACATGCTACACAAGACTATTTGTTGTGAAGGAAAAGTGCAATAACAAAAACAATGATGTCACCTCCGAACAGGTGATATAGTTGTGTGTATTTATGATGCAAACTGGTATATTGGAATTGTTGAAGTCAGCATCGAACATGATGACCTCAAAGTTCAATTTTACGAGCCACAAGGACCACGAATTTCATTCCAAATTTCAAGAGACGACAAGACATGGGTGCCTTTCAAGAATATTTTAAAGTAGCTTACACACATTGAGCTTACAAATGTAGCCTAACTGGTTTCGGTGTCACACCTTTTTGTGGAACACACTGTTTAAGTGGTAATAAGTAACCCAGTGTTGTTCTTGTATGCTTTGATAAACCCCTTTGTGAGTTATTCGTCCACCTTCGATTGAATGATATGTATATACAGTAAACTCTCATTTATCCGTACTTCTGCATATGCTTCTTTGTAGGTATAACTTTGTGTTAATATTAAAGGTACTTGTAATGAAATTTGAATATCCTAATTTTTGGTACATAATATATTCATACCGAACTGTTATGGGGAGGGATTGTATATTTTTATCAGGTCCCCCACCAGAGATATCTACTTGTGAAAGGTGCACTTTTTTCACTTTTCTAACTTTTTAATCATTTCTAGAAAAAAAAAGGGGTCATGTCTAAGGGTTGAAACTTGATGAATGAGCACATCTATATCAGAGCTCTTCATCCAGTAAAGCTCAACTTCCTGACCATTTCCCTTCTTGCAAATATTATCTGCTAAAATCAGGACTTTTAGCGTCAATGACCTACTTTTTCAAACAATAATACACAATCTTGTAGCTTACAGTTTGCTGATCATTTTGTTTTTTTGTTCCACATCGATAGGATAATTAGGGGCTGAGATATTTCAGATTCGGTAACCCCTTACGACACCACCAAATGGCGGATCTTTGAAAACAAATATGGCAGCCACTCGAAACCTACAGCCACTAAAATTAAAATAATGACTGTTTTCAACTAACAATATGGTACAGTAACTGCACAGAGAAAATTAGATTTTTTAAAAATTGTCGAGCAACGATTTTCTCATATCCTGGACCACTTGACATGGATTGACCCTTACGTTAAAATTACCAAACTTTATTATCATTTATTTCTATGTTAAAATTACCAAACTTCATTATCGGGTATTTCTATGTTAAAATTACCAAACTTTATCATCATGTATTTCTATTTGACATGTCCTATACTACAGATGTATCTACTTGTACAAAATTGTAGTCCTTGGATGCAAATAAATCATATCATGTATATATATAACGGGTGTCCCACTAGCTTTCGAACCCGAAAAAAACGTTAAAATTTCCGAACAAACATACATAGGAAAATGAAATTCACGATACACGTACCTTGTTTCATGCTGAACACAAGGCAGGATTGAACATAAACGCACGTGTGAAAACAGACTGTATGTGGCACCAGGGGAAGTGGTGCGCGTGGGTTGGGGTGATGCGCGAGTCCCTACATCGCGAGGATGGATCAGTACACCGTACCAGAATGTGTGTTCATTGTAAAGAAATATTGGATATCGGGATCGTATCAGACTGTTCAACTTGAATTTGGACGCTGTAAAGGACCATTGACGGTGAGAGTTTGGTGTGCAATTTCCCGACAGCGTATCATTGGGCCCATCTTCTTTGAAGATACAGTAAACACACAAGTTTACTTACATATCTTCAGTGCATTTGTGAATCAGCTGGATGATGAACAACTGTGTCGTGGTTATTTCCAACAAGATGGAGCGACATGCCATACTTTCAACGTGTCCATGGCAGAAATTGAGTCCATTTTTGGGGACAGAATCATCTCCAAAGTATTGTGGCCACCAAGATCCCCAGATTTGACACCTCCGGATTTCTTTTTATGGGGTTTCCTTAAAGAGTGTGTTTACAGAAACAAACCACGATCACGGCAAGAGTTGCGAAACAATATCGAGAATGCGATTCACGAGATCACACCGGAGACTCTACATCGGACTTTTCACAATATGGAACACTGCGTATAAACATGTCTGGACGTCCAGGGAAGACACTTGCAGCACCTGCTGTGACGATCATGTATTCAGCCTGAAACAAGTTACGTGTATTGTGAATTTCATTTTCCTATGTATGTTTGTTCGGAAATTATAACTTTTTTTTTCAGGTTCGAAAGCTAGTGGGACACCCTGTATATTATACACACAAAAGTAACTGTTCCGATGTATGGGAGTCCTCCATTAATATTTGATACTGTTATTATTATTATTATTATTATTATTATTATTATTATTATTATTATTATTATTATGATAGAAATTCATTACACATGGGTGAAGTTCATCCTATGGTTCTCTACCACTTCATTCAGTTTTATATACAGTAGTTAGTGTTTAAAAGTGTTTTACAGAAGCTTGTGGGGTGCATACATAATATAGTATTTCTAGTGTTTGTTTGCAAATTTCATAGGAGTATTACGAAGTGGTTTTGAATACTCAAAACAATTGTGGAAGTTTGTGTTGAAGCTTGGAGAAACTAATTAGAATGGTTTAAGTGTTATTTACTGAAGAAATTATGATTTGAAAAGGAACTTACCCGAACAGTCATTCTTGATTTAAATTAGTCTCAGGCGTGGAGCTTCGACAGATTTTCATATGAGGCTCGAAGAGGATGTCATACTTGAGACCAAATATCATGTGATCAGGTGTTGGAAACATTTAGTGATGTTATTTTAATGCTAAGAGCCCCAAACCTGACCTACCTAACCCAATAATGTAAGCATTTCTTAATCTAATTGATGGTCAGAGCTGTAAGTAATCATTAAGCCTATGAATTATGTGTTAAGTGACATAAATAGATATCAAACCATGTTTGGTAAGTTCAGAATCATACAATCTGAACTTAGAGCTGGACTTTCCCATCTGACCCCTCCAAAATCATTAATTTTACCAACTTGTAATTGATGATTTTTTTCCTTGTTAAAGAATTCAGTTGCTCACCTCTGCTTTGTATCACCATCCATGTTAGACATGGTCATGAAAGATTTACGTTCTCCCACATTCCGTAGAGTTGAAAACTATACACCAGTAATGTAATACACAATTTAATTACAAGTAGAATTAAGAATATTGGGAATATTTAGGATATTTATGATTCTTCTTCCTCAAATTGAAAAGACAGAAATTAATGAGAGGTTTGAAACATTGAACTGTTTTGCTCAACCTGAAGAGATTCCCTGTAAAGTTTGAACACAAAGAGAAATTTAGGCAAGATTCCAGTTAAAATACCTTGCACAATACAGGACATTTCTGTAAAATGAATCTTTTTCATGACCTGTGGTGAAAAAGAGTTTGGAACATGAATAGGTGATGTTTTAATAGGTGATATGTGGTTGTTTACTGTGCCATTTCGTCTCAAATCATACCGTTTAGTGATAAATGTATCCCCTTATGGTTGAAAAAATATAGGTATATCAAGGATCACATGGCATGCCAAAAAAAAAATCCTCTGATAATATGTTAAAATGTAATAGGCTTGCAAACAAATACAGTATTTAGTAAAAAAAAAATAAGCAAGAACAGTAATGCAATTTTCAAACCAATGTAAATCAAAAGCTGAAAATGATATGGACTTATTTCCTTTATTGAAATCTTATTCAAAGTACAGTAAAACCTCGTTAATCTGGACGTTGTTAAGCCGGACTTCGCTTAATCCGGACAGGCCAAAAAAAAGCAGAATGCAAGGTTTTAAATGTGGCTAGAAGTCAGCAAGAGAACTTCCCAAAGAAAAGTCAGACAACCACTGATGAAATTCTGTTTCCGCAGACTTAGTACTGTACTGTATAGTTTATTTAGGCCTGGGCCTTATAAATACACCTTAATAAACTTGTTTTGTTGCTATAAACTGAGTTTTAATGCACTTTCTACTGTTCCTTTAGGTTATTTCAGTTAATCCGGACTTTCGTTAAACCAGTCAACTTGCCCCCTCCCCATTAGTCCAGAGTAACAAGGTTTTACTGTACTTCCGAAACACAATTAAGAAACATATTTATGAAACTGTCTTCAACTTTTAAAATTAAAAACCAGCTTCCACATTTTGTTACCTAAGCAAAATTCATTACCTGTGATTTTTCATGAAACAAGAAAACAGTTTTGAAACCATGACCTTCCACTTCACAATTGAACACAATAGTTTTAGACCAGGCTGCTTACTTTTTTTTCTTTTCAGGAATGGTAGATGATGATTTTTACTGGAAATAGTGCTTAGTAAGAGGTGTGACACCATAAAAATGACAAACACAACAGATAAATTTGATGGAAAGCAAACTGGCCATGAAAATATGAGGCTGGACGATCCTGGTGTTAACATGAAGACAATTGTGCAGCATCATCATTCATCTGGTGACGATGAGGTTACTAATAAATCATCTGCGGAAATATTGACTGAGTTATTTCGTTCACTGAACGCGGAGCCGCCATCAATATCAGAAGATTCAACAGAGAGTGTTAGTGATGAAAGTGACAATGGAGGTGACACTGATACAGTTGATAAGAACAGCGGAACTGAAATAAAAGAAACATTAAAGGATAGTTCTAGTTCGCATAAAAAAAAGAAAAGTAAAAAGAAGCACAAGCACAAGAAGAAACATAGTAAAGATAGGAAGAGAAAGGACAGGAATGAGGGTAAGAAGAAGCACAAGGATAGTAAACACGATAAGGTCCATATTAGTTCACAGGTTGCGGATAAGGAGAGTGAAAGTACTAAAGATCGATCCTCAAGTAGAAGTAAGAATTCTGAAAGTGAAAGTGATTCAGTAAGTGACGAAAGTGACAGTAAGCATGGTAGACACGGAAAATCCAAGAGGAAAGAAAGGAGAAAGCACAGATCCAAACACGAAGAGGAAGGGAGGAAAGTACCCGATAGTCCCACGTTGCCGAACAAGCCAGTGAAGCGAAAGAGTAGTAGTAGCCCAGAAGTGGAATTTCTGAGTTCAAAGCAGGCGAAAGTATCGACTGACTGCATTCCTTTTCTTTCATCTGTGCAAAACGAAGCAAAGTCTGCAAGTGCCAGCGATGCTGTTAACTCTGATGTGGCCCAAAGTGTTACCAGTGCTGTTAATGTTGTAGCTAGTGATATTCCTATGCCCCCCTCACCCTGCAAAAAGACACCTGTGCAGCTAGCATGTCAACAAGAAGGTCATTCCGAGAAGCTGCCAGAGAAGGAACTTAATGAACACACACCTAAAACTGGTGAAGCGTCAACCAGTCAGGAAGCGAAATTGGCACCTGGATCTCTTGCTACTGGTAAGTTTTTCAAATTATTGTTATGAGACTATTTGAGATAGAGGTGCTGCAATTTTTAGTCTTTACACACATGAGCTGATATAGGTATATCAAATGTAGTGATGCTTGCAAAAAGCCAGAAATTGCTTATTACAAATTTGCACAATATAATGATATTATTGCATGAAAACATAATTAGTATTTTCTTACATTAATTTCCATTTTCAAGTGTTATTCTGTTTGTAAAAAATGAAGGTTTTGTCTGTCGAACTATTTTCCAATAATTAGGGTGACCCGGGGTAATTATTGGACACAGAAAATCAGGGTAAATATTGGACAGGGACCAAAAACCATGTTGTATCATAATTTGTTACATCTAACCAACCAACTTGTTAATTGCATATCCAGCAATGCTCTGAATAATTATTGGGAAGAGATTAGTACATTTCCTCAAAAAATCTATTAATAACCCAAAGCGCTTGAAAAAAATGGTTTTAACTTTTTTTTTCAAACGAAACAAAATTGTGTATATGTTTGTTTTCTTTTACTTGATCTTGAATTTTGTAATGCCCAGTCTTGTATATGTCTATGAAGGTGGTTTGTGCTGAAAAAAAACATTGTAGGATGAAGAGTAACAGTATGACATGCATGTTTAGTTATGGGGTAATTATTGGACAGCTTGATTATTGGACTGCAACAGGTACTGGTGGCCAGTGCAACCAGAGATTGAAATTGTGAAAACACTGTATGTGTTTTATGGTCCTGTGCAAACTGTATCAGTTAATCCATTTCAAATAACTTGTAATGATGAAGTAAGGTCAATGTTTCAAAGTATCTCTAGTGCCTCCCTGCTGGTGCAGTGGTAGCGTTGTTGCCTTGTAATCAAGGGGTCCCGGGTTCGATACCTGGTGGAGGCACATAGTGGTTTGGATCCCACTTTAAACTGTATGTCCAGTCCCAATTAGCCTTACTGTGCTAAAAGTGGACTTAAAACACCAAATCAAAATCAAAGTACCTATAGACTCAGGAGCAAAATATTCCCTACTCCGCAGTCTGATCATGTAATTATTGAAGATGATGTGGAAAGTGACAACCTATTGTAAGCCTATAGCATCTCAATATGCTTTAATGCAATGTGTTTGATTAAAAGACATTTGTGCAATGTTTGTAGGCCTACTTGAACAAAGAAGCTGTCTAAAAAGTTTAAAGTTTTGAAAAGTTATCTATTTAGTTTTTAGTTATAACTGTATTTAGTTCTAATCAGTTCACTTAGTTAGTTGTAGTTTGGTGACAGACAGCACCTCAATATGCTTAAATTTACTTGTTATAGATTTTTGTACAATGTTTGTACTTGAACAAAGCAGAAATTAGTAAAAGGTTGCCTGAAAAACTAAAAGTTTTGCTAATTTTTACTACATTTCACTGTTATACATTTTTACAGCATCCATTGTGGTGTTCAATAATTACCTCGCACACAGCACCTATAGTACACACCATTGTCCAGCATTTAGCCCCTATAGCTCTGTGCAGAACAGATTGAAAACTACTGTCCAATATTTACCCAGCTGTGTGAAGTTATCTTTTCAGATAGAACTGTATTTTGTGGTAGCATATTTTAATCGGAGCGAATTTACAATATCGGAAGTATTTTCAATTGCTTTCAAATTCGGCATACTCACTGATTTTGGCCTCGTAATCATGAATCTGCAGTTAAAATTTAGTGGTCACATCTAGAAATTGCAAAATAAGTCTAAAAAGTGGGTCCGTGAATGGAGTAAACACCCTTGATTTATGAAGAAAAAACTATTTTTTTGCAATGATTAGAGTTTCAAAACTATGTTTATGATGACTCTTAATTTTAACTATGCTTGCCTAACCTAACCTAAGCTAACCTTACCGTGAATGGTTCGTGGGGCAAACATGTTTTCCACCTTTACGCAAGATGCCATTTTCTCTCATACAAATCAACGCTCTCACTTATTGCACAACACTTGAGCAACGTTGGTAGCAAGACCGTTGTGCGGAAAGGAAGACGTCTTCATATCGTTTCCATGTTAGTGTATGGAGAATCATAGCAGTAATTGACAAGGTTATTTTGCAATTTCTAGATGTGACTACCAATTTTTAACTGCAGATTTGTGATTATGAGGCCAACATTAGTGAGTATGCCGAATTTGAAAGCAATTGGAGATACTTCCGGTATTGTAAATTCATACCTTCTAATATTGTAGACCCAACGGCGAAAGAAACAATAGGTGAATTGTCCACCACCATTTTCATTTGGTCTGTATTACACAATGTGATGACAATGAATTGAAATAGTGACGTCAATAAGCAGAGAAGAATGCCTGCTTCAAACCAACATAGTTTCATTCCTTTACACAGCACAGGCTGTAGAATAAAAAGTAATTAAAACAGGGGTGGACAATTTGCTTATCATTATCTTTGCCGTTGACTGTACTAAAAAGCAGATGGCTTCTGCCCTGTTAGCCTTTAGGTTTGACAAGCCTTCAAATTTCAGAACAATCTTCATGTCTGGTGGTTCTTTCTGACATAATTTATGCAAAACAGTGTGCACTGGTATCACCAATCTACCATCCGTATTTAACCATAGTCTCCTCCCCCTCCAACTTCAGGTCACTGGATTTTATCTAAAAAATAGGACCATTTTCCCACAGATTGGGCACAGATTTCATCATGACCACAGGTTAAAAATTACAGATCTTTTCCTGTAATGTTACAATACAAAGCAGTTTATTGCTTGGAGTAAGTTCTGTGGATGATTGTTCTGATTTCTGGGAAGAAGTGAAGCATTTTTTTTTTTTTTGTAATGAAAGTTTTCATCAATTTTCATGTAAGAATTCAGGAAGAGTATGTCATATTTCTACACTTTGAATAATGCAGATAGTAACACTGTCAGGTCATCCAAATGTACTTGAATTAAACTGTAAATGACAATTCTCATGTGTAAAGCTATGCTGCGAGAACTATAAGTATAATACAGTGTGTTTCAATAGTTGGGCAACTCAAATTTTGAAAATTTATATCGAGTCATTCCATGTGAAATCACCCAATTTTAAATCAATTGGTTGCTTGACCATTTTGTTAATTTTTTATATTTTCACCATAGGTGGTCTTGCTAGTGACCTGATCAAAAAGAATTTTTTTTTTTAAAAAAATCTTCCGCCATCTTGGATTTCTGCTCATTTTTCATCACTGCGGGAAGCAAAAATGAGCGTTTACAAGGGTTTTGAAAAAAGGTTGCTGTGTGATTTCTATTACAGATGGAATGGTTTAGTTTTCACTGCCTGAAAGTAGAGATTCTGGCCTTTCAGAAAATGTATATATATGTAAGGTAAGATTTATGTTTTTAATGGGTTTCAATATAACCATCGTAACGGGAAATTTTGCCAATTTTAAAGGTCTGTAAAATCAAAAGGGCTTGAAACCACAGGATGGAATTCTTTTTGCAAGAACTATGAGTGGAAGACTTTTCAGCCATGGTGAAACAAGTCCGGGGTTGTAAGCCCTTCTGTCCGATTTTTAGTTCCGAAATCCGAAAATTTCCAAAATTTGTGAATTTCAAGGTCAAATATCTCTAAAGGGGGACCTGCCAAAAATTTGAAATTTTGGCCATGGATTCTCCTACTAGTACTTAGTAAAACCTGTGAATTTCATTTTGGGGTTCACACTGATGTTCATGTTACAGGCTGTCAAATATCTCTAAAAATGACATCGTGAAAACATAATAATAAATAGGCTTAAAGTGACCTGATTTCCATTATTTTATAATTAGTTATTTTATAAGGGTAAACAGAAATTAAAATAGATAAACTAGTTAGTTACTAGTTGATATATTTCAATATATACTTAGTGTGCTTTTGTTAATAAAAATCAAATCAAATCAAAATCACTTTTTGGATTGAGAAGACAAATGTTAGTAAACAAACAAGAGTACTATTATGTCAGTAAGTATATACAAGTTGCATGCACATGTTTCTTAAAGGTTTATGAATATCCAATACTATCAAACCTTACTCAGTACATCCACTCTGGTACATAACAACTGTATGCGAAATATAACATAATATATACAACAATTGTCTGCGAAATATAACATAAGCTACCTGTAAAATATGACAAGCATTTAAACACTTGAGAATATACATATTCAAGTTCTTCCTCTGTTTTTTGTATCCCAGTTACATATACCACTGTGATATACACAGTTTACAATTCAATATATTACATCACAATGACATTTACAATTCCATATATCACTACACATAATACAACATTACATCAATATATATATATATATACACACATAAACACACACACTATCTACACATGGACCTCAAAGTTACAGGGGATCTTGTCTGTCTCTCAATCCATGGAGCCATGAAAAAAAGATAAAAAATATCTGACTGGTGCGTGGCCCCGAAAACACTGATTGGCACGGAGATGATTGATCAACGGACTATTTCTTCTTATGTGCTTGTAACTTTAGTGATAGTTCTGTGTTTTTCTGCTGAGTAATGGTGTATGTTCTCCCAGTAACAGTGGTGAAGTCACATGGTGTCAGAACATCAATTATATTGTTCAACTTCACCCAATCAACATCATTTCTTTGTAAAGTAAAGCTCGTTGATGGTCCACCAGGATTGAAGAACATCACTTTAACATCATTGTTTTCTTTTGACATTTCAATTACTTTACCTACATACCACCTGTTATTGTAAATGCAAACGACATTGTAATTTTCAATTATTTCTTTAAAATGAAATATTCGTGGTGAGTCATCAATTCTGAACTCTACATGATTAATTTGAAATGATGCAGATATTCTACTGATGAGAAGAGTTGAAAAGTCCTTGGGTATGTAGCAGTGGGGATCTCTTGTTCCTTCAAATCTATGAGCTTCATTGAAGGGGTCATTCAGAAACCCTTGCTCATTTTTTGTCACTTTCAGTCACCATGATGAAGTTTATCCTTTAATATTTTACACACAAAACTCATACATGTCCTGGTCGCTGCAGACTTGCCTTTGCCACAAGTCTTTTTACCGTCCCACCAATCCCATCACAAGGACCCTTGCCATGGCTTGTGGCAAAAAAAAAAAAATGCCACTCAGCTTCCCAACCGAAGTCCTGTTTATGCTTACATAAGTTAGAAAAATTCTTTCTGTTCTTATATTGGGCTCCTGAGCCATCTGAGAAATAATAAATTTCCTTTAGATTTGGGATGAACGTTTGAACAAATGGAATCAGCTGCTTTTGGAAAGCGTAAACAGCAGTTGTGTTGTGTACAATGCAGTCACTTATAATACAAAGACTTTTGATGCATAGATCATCTGAAGAATTAGTCTTAAAGTAGACACAAAAGGGGTGGACAGTAGCTTGAGCGTTAATCCAGTGGTAACTCTGGATTTCATCTTGTACAACAAATGTGAAGTTTTCACAGAAATCACCAATCACTACACATTCTTCCGGAGAAAGACTTTCTTTCGTTCTTTTGCAAAATTCTGATTGACTCGGAGCAATAAAGTGGTTAATTTTTTAATTGCAGTAACTTCGAAGCTAAATTTTCTTTAAACTCTGAAATTGTTTCTACAACAGTGATCAAATTGCAACGATCTGTTGTTATCCATTGTTTGTAAGTAATTTTTTTCTCGTCGTCATCATCAGAATTGTCCAAATCAGGATTCAGTTCATGTAATTTTAAGTATTGTGTAATTGTAATTGTAAACTGTGTATATCACAGTGTATATGTGACTGGGATACAAAAAATAGAGGAAGAACTTGAATACGTATATTCTCAAGCGTTTAAATGCTTGTCATATTTTACAAGTAGCTTATGTTGTATTTCACAGACAATTGTTTGTATATATTATGTTATATTTCGCATACAATTGTTATGTACCAGTGTGGATGTATTGAGTAAGGTTTGAAAGTATTGGATATTAATAAACCTTTAAGAAACATGTGCATGCAACTTGTATATACTTACTGACATAATAGTACTCTTGTTTGTTTACTAACATTTGTCTTCTCAATCCAAAAAGTGATTTTGATTTGATTTGATTTTTATTAACAAAAGCACACTAAGTATATATTGAAATATATCAACTAGTAACTAACTAGTTTATCTATTTTAATTTCTGTTTACCCTTATAAAATAACTAATTATAAAATAATGGAAATCAGGTCACTTTAAGCCTATTTATTATTATGTTTTCACGATGTCATTTTTAGAGATATTTGACAGCCTGTAACATGAACATCGGTGTGAACCCCAAAATGAAATTCACAGGTTTTACTAAGTACTAGTATCCATGGCCAAAATTTCAAATTTTTGGCAGGTCCCCCTTTAGAGATATTTGACCTTGAAATTCACAAATTTTGGAAATTTTCGGATTTCGGAACTAAAAATCGGACGGAAGGGCTTACAACCCCGGACTTGTTTCACCATGGCTGAAAAGTCTTCCACTCATAGTTCTTGCAAAAAGAATTCCATCCTGTGGTTTCAAGCCCTTTTGATTTTACAGACCTTTAAAATTGGCAAAATTTCCCGTTACGATGGTTATATTGAAACCCATTAAAGTCCCAGTTACTTAAATCTTACCTTACATATATATACATTTTCTGAAAGGCCAGAATCTCTACTTTCAGGCAGTGAAAACTAAACCATTCCATCTGTAATAGAAATCACACAGCAACCTTTTTTCAAAACCCTTGTAAACGCTCATTTTTGCTTCCCGCAGTGATGAAAAATGAGCAGAAATCCAAGATGGCGGAAGATTTTTAAAAAAAAAAAAATTATTTTTGAGCAGGTCACTAGCAAGACCACCTATGGTGAAAATATAAAAAATTAACAAAATGGTCAAGCAACCACCTCTGGGTGATTTGACATGGAACGACTCTATCATGGAACTGTAAGAGAGATTTACACAGATTTTCCTGCATTATAAAGCCTCATCCATTAAGATGTTTTTCAAATCTTAACATTTTCAATTTTCTCCATACAGAAAATTAAATAAATTAATAACTGGCAGAAGGCGGCGTTATTTTTTTTCCAGAAATGCACTTTTGAGTGAGAAAACTATATAAGAAATTATCGGAGAGTCATAATTAGACGTCTGATGACTGATGCAATATTAATTTGTCATTTGCAACCAATAATGATCATGTGCAACAATTCATGGATTTTTTACTGGCAATTTTATGGGTTGAGTGAAAAAGTGCCATTTTTTTTAGATATATCTCCGTAGTTGGCAACACTAGCAAGTTGAAATTTTGTCACCAGGCACATGCAACACGTGCCTAAGTATTGGCCATACATTTATGCGAAAAATCAAAATCTTAATTTTGCACAGAAATTTGACTTTTAAGTGTAAATTTCTACGCACCTGGCAACCCTGTTATTCCAACACAGCTGAGGTTAGCTTTAAATGGTAAGGGCAAGTCATAAATGCAGCTACTATACGTCTACCTTTTATTATTATTACAATCTGGACATTGTGTTCCGATTAAACCACTAAGCTAATCATGTAGGCTATCTCTGGGTTAATTCATTTATGTTACCATTTATCCAAGTAAAAACAATTACAATATTGTATAAATATTGTTAATTTGCTGAAAACATCTCAGAATTGATCTTCAACAGTAAATACCAACTCGTAACAACTTGTGGGATCATTTGTTGGTGTTTCATATTGTTGATTGTTGAAAAGAGAAACAGTCCAACACAATTTTTTTGAAATAATCTTTTCATGAAAAAACTCTTGCAAAAATGCCATACTTTCATTGGAGGTATGGCAGTTAGCGCCATCTTTCTGAAACCGGCAATTGCATTCATCCTCTTGAAGCAGAAATAAATTGAGTGATGATATCTCTGTATACAATACCATCCACTCTTCGCTCAGAGAAAATGAAACCCACAATACGTCGTCGGGATACAGCACACCATACTCCTAGTTTTTGTCGATGGAGCGGTACCTCGTGGAACACATGAGGATTTTCAGAGAATCCTATTGTGCTGTTTTGGCTGTTTACATAACCATTCAAATGGAACCAAGCTTCATCAGTGAAAAACACTGAATCAAGAATTCTGATGCCATTTTCTTCTACGAGAGATCGAAACCACCTGCAGTATTTCAATCGTTTATCCTTATCAAGTTGTCGGTCGCAGTTCTTCAACAGCACGAACGCGATATGGTTTTAGGGTAGTTTTCTCCACAGTCCTATGAGCACTGGAAAGTGACAAGTCCGCTTGGACACAGGTTTCCTCAGACTTTTGGTTGATGATTGTTCCAGGCATGTACGCACATCCTCCACTGCGGCAGAGGTTAAAACCGATGGGCAACCACTTCTTGTTTTGTCACATACACTTCAAGTTTCTCGAAATCAACGCACTAGTCATAAAACAGTTGCTTTGTAAGGTACAGCAGAAGTAGGGTATTTTTCTTGGAAAACCTCTTGCACGTGAGTGTAAGAATTAGTAGTAAAATACTCTTCAGCAATGCACACACGCTGCTCCAATGAATACGCCGCTGTAGTGGAGAAGCGTGAGCGAAGGATAACCAGGGGCAACCTAGGATTCTCTTAAGAGTCCAATTTCGGTACAAAATTATGATTTATGATTTTTCATGTAAATGTATGGCCAATACTTAGGCACATGTTGCATTTATCTGGTGACAAAATTTCGACCTGCTGTGTTGCCAGCTACGGAGATATCTCTCAAAAATGGCACTTTTTCACTCAACCCATAAAATCGCCATTCAAAAATCCATGAATTGCTGCACATGATCATTATTGGTTGCAAATGACAAATTAACATGGCATCAGTCATCAGACGTCTAATTATGACTCTCCGATAATTTCTTATATAGTGCATTTGTGGAAAAAATTTAACACTGCCTTCTGCCAGTTATTAATTTATTTAATTTTCTGTATGGAATACATTGATAAAGTTAAGCATTGAAAAATATCTTAATGGATGAGGCTTTATAATGCAGGAAACTCGGTGTAAATATCTTTCAGTTTCCATGATATAAATTTTCAAAGTTTGGGTTGTGCGACTTTTGAAACACTCCCTATAAATTAAATGATATTAATGTTTTTTTTTCTTTGCAGATAACAAATCTAAATCCAAAATAGTAATTAAAAATTTAAAATTCAGTACAGTATTTCAACAAACTGTGAAAGAGGTGGAAGAACAGGCAAGGAAAAAGGCTGAAAAATTTGAGGAAGGTGAAATAATAGATAGCAATTCTGAAGCAGACGTTTCACAAAAGGAAAATTTACCTGAAGACTCTGAACTTTCCAGTTTAGGTATGATAGAATAGCATAATACATTCTGTCAAATAAATACCAGAAATTGTTCAATAAAAATCAAAATATTGTTTTAATCATCCAAATTTATTTTGTTGCCTTTAAAATAGGCCCCATTTGATGTGATAGACTTATGCCAATGAATAATCCAGTTGTCGGAACACTTCTTATAGGCACTTTCCGGTATGGCCTTCAGCTCCTTCTGTTAATTTTGTTTTATGGCTTCAATGGACTCAAAATGAAGTGGTAATTTGAGTTCGGGAAACAAAAAAGGTCACACAGGGCCATATCTGGCAAATACGGTGCTTGATCGATGACAGTCATTGAGTCACATATCTATCCTTTTCCGGCAAACATTCACTCTCAAATGCCTAATGGGCCTCCCCCATGGCGCAGTGGTAGCGTCATTGCCTTGTAATCAAGGGGTCCCGGGTTCGATACCCGGTGGAGGCACAAGTGGTTCGGATTCCACTTTAAACTGTAGGTCCAGTCCCGATTAGCCATACTGTGCATAAAGTGGACTTAAAACACCAACTCAACAACTCAAATGCCTAATAACACCTTGGTAATATACGTAGTTTGTTGACTGTCCCTCCGGAAGGAATTCAGAGTGATATTACCATGATAGTCAAAGAAAACACTCAACATGACTTTGAGTTTCGAGCGACTTTGACATGTTTTTTCACTTTCGGCTCGTTATCGAAGTGCCATTCTGAAGGTTGTTGGCTGGTTTGCATGTCAAACTCATAAACCCACATCTCGTCACCCATTATGATGCGTTTCATGAATGTAGGGTCCGAATTGGCTTGTTCAAGTATGTCTTCAGCAACCTGTTTGCGGTACTCTTTTTGAAGAAAAGTGAGGTGCTTGAGAACAAGCCATGCTGCGACACGTCTCGTGCCCAAAACAACTAAAATGGCATGAACGGGTTTATGAGACATGCTCAGCCATCTCTCTTAACTTGAATGACAATTTTCCATCACTATTTCCTTCACTTTGTCAATGTTTTCGTCAGTCGAAGAAGTAGAAGGTCGACCGGAATGAGGCAAGTCTTCAACCACTTCTTGTCCTTCTTTGAATACTTTGTACGACTCATATGCTCGTGTTTTCGATAAGTTGACTCACCGTAGACCTTTTCCAAAATTTTGAATGATTTAGCACAAGAAATTTTATTGGGATCACACTTGAGGTCAACTAACTTAACCAACAGCTGTAAACAAACTGGTTGACAGATCGCGCCAAAACTCTACGTGACAATTAGGTACATTGGTACCAACTTACGGAAAAGAAATAAAATCATACCTTTTACATGGGCTTTTTAAATAAACAATTCCCCGAATTTATTTGACAATCTACAGGTACTGTGTATTTTATCTGGTAGAATATACTAAAGTGTGTGTGTGTTGTTCATAGGTCACACTGGAAACTGTCCATCCTCCTTGAAATATAGTGCATGTAATATTTATAACAACATTATTTTCTTCACTGTAGCTCTCCATCAATTGTATAGCTGATCATTGGGCATACCAGGAAATTCCTGAAAGAAACAATGTGTTTTGTGTGTTTGCAGAGGGAAATGGTAGAGTACATGTCGGTAGTCAATGGGGGTAGTTATGTGATGCCACAGGATTCGAAGTGTGGGAATGCATTTTTTTTCATCACACTTGTTTGTATTAGTCTCCAGTGTGAAACTTATCCATATTACTCCGCTGTTTTTCATAAGGTCTAATAAGGTGATATGTGCATTAGACAACCCTTTTGCATTTGACGTCCTTTAATTTGAGGATTTTGAGTTTTGTTTCCTTCCCTTAATTTTATGGACATATGCCAAATTCAATTGGCTCTTTTCCTCCTATAGTCCCACTGCCTTGCTCTCCCTCCCTCTTTCCCCCTCTCCCCCTCTGAATAGTATTAAGTTCTTGTTCTAGGTTCACTTTATGCACAGGTGGGCTAATTGAGACTAGACCTACAGTTAAAAGTGAGATACAAAATGTTCCTCCACTGGGTATCAATCTCAGCACTCCTTGATTACAAGGTGATAGTGTTATAGCCTGACAAGTTAAGTCCCGATATGCGCAGATTGCTGCAGAGCACTTCCTATTACGTCATCCTCCCCACCACTCTTCTACATACTGGTCTGGCTTTGAGACTACGAGTGGTGCCAACTCAGCAAAATTAAGCTAAAACAAATATGACAAACTATTTTTACTGTGTAGATTGCCACTGCCGGCTCATATCAGTTTAGTTTCAGGTGAGCTGAAGTTCTGTACTCCGACAGGTAGGAAACAGCCCAGGAAAAAGTGAATACAAATTTCGTTGAAAATCCTCAGACCATTCTGCTCCCTCCAGGTTGCAACACTGCGAACCAACATCGCTCCGAAAAGTGGAGTGGGGAAATGTGGTGTGAGCTGTGTAACAGCTATTTGCAGCATCTTGTTTTTAAACTTGTCAAGTTATACCACTTGGCCATCAGGGAGGCTGTAGGGAAATGAAAAAGTACCACTGTTCCACATAAGAATAAATACATTTTTGTAAAGTAAGATAAGTTAGAAATGCAACACAATATAATGAAAATACAGTAAAGTCTAATACAAATTGCTTGACTAGAGAAATGTAAACGAATTTGCCTCTTATTGTGTTTTATAAAATCGGTAAATATACCATGTTCCTGCATGAAAAAAAAAAAGAAAAGAAAAAACAATGTTCATTTTCTCCACCAAGTTCATAAATATAAGAACTGTGTAGTCACTAAAATTGGCAACCTAAAAGATATGTGCACAACTAAAAATCACAGTTGCATTTTGCAACTTATGACTGCGGTAACAGACCAAAGTGACAAGCTACAAATGGCAGGATACATGTATTAGGGGGGTTTTACACTGAAATCACCAGCAACATGGGCCCTTCAGTCTGTACAAAAGCATATACTGTGAATACGCAACCAATTGACAGAGCTGACCCAAAGTACACTATTAAGGAAACCACCTAGCTCAAGTGACATGCAAATGATCTTGTCCTATCACTTTGGTACAAAAGGTTGCACATATTTTGG
Source organism: Lepisma saccharinum (assembly GCF_977018435.1). NCBI lineage: Eukaryota > Metazoa > Arthropoda > Insecta > Zygentoma > Lepismatidae > Lepisma > Lepisma saccharinum. The sequence continues at coordinate 37,814,618 of NC_139234.1, forward strand.
TAGGTTCGTTTCCAAGTGAGAAGTGTCATTTCACTCTGAATGCATTGCAATGTGTGTGTCTGCATGTGGATTATTTTGTGGCAAGCTTTCTCTCTGAAGAATCAGTCTGAACAGAAGGATGTATTCTCTTGGTACACTTCGCAACATCTTACTTGACCGCCCTGAAAAATTTCAAAGTCCGGAATTCTTAAATTTGGCAGCATAGCGCTTCAGAGCGAACTAAGAGTAGCCAACTTTGCAACATTTCTTCTTCATGAATGAAAACGCTCGTGATTTTTTTTCATTCTTTCACATTCCATAAAGTAAAGATACCCTAAAGCAGTAATAAAATATATGAGTAGACAAGAGAAATGTTAAGTAGAAATACAAATGTTGAAAATATTTCAAGATTCTTCGTTCTGAATTTGAAAATAGGAAAATGTATGTGCATTGTGAAACACTGAACAGGTTCTCATCCACCTGGAAAGAATTGCGGTCACATTTGAATGCAAGAAAGCAAATTTATGATGATCTTATGCAAAATGTTTAGTAAAGATACCTTGCACAACACCAAACGATTCTGCAAAGTGTGTCTTTTCCTTGGTTCTTGGCGAAAAATGGTTCGAAACTCCCGCACAATGTTGCTTCAACTGAGATTAACGTGTTTTACTGACCTTTCTGTTAGCAATCTGCTGGAGTAGTTGGTTAGGTGACACTTTCTTTTCTTTCTGTTTTCGTCAAGATCGAAACATCGTAGATTCAAATCCCACCCTTTCCTTATTATTTTTTCCTTTCTGTTTACCGAGTACGAAGTGTTCTAATAACGTAATATAATATTATATGATATTACTGTAAATATTTATACGATGCATGCTCAGTGGCGGCGATTGGGTTTCAAAACTAATGGGGCAAGGTGGGGGGAGGGGGAGGGCAAGGACAGTTTCTTTCCCTTGGTAGATAATGTTTAGCATAGTGCTGGGCCATCTGCCCCTCCACACTCCATAATCGTTGCCTCTGTGCATGCCTCAAGTAATGCTTCTACTAATGTTTTTAATCTTTCAGTGATTGGCAGGATTTTAGGAAATACTTTTCCTTTCATTCAGCTGTTATAAGTTAACACATATTAAGAACTTACATGTTCACTTTCTGCATCCGGAAATGCAGGACATAAATCGCATAAATATCAAAGGAAATATCCAAGAAACGTAGATAAGCATTCTCGTCCAAAGCCGTTTACTTCCCGAAAAAGATTTTGCAAAGAAGTAGGTTTGAAACCAAGACCTTCCATTCCATAAGCAAACGACTCCTCTACACCACACGGTTCACGTTATTTTATGCACTCTGTTCAGATTCCACTTTAAACTGTAGGTCCAATCCTGATTAGCCTTACTATGCATAAAGTTGACTTAAAACACCAAATCAACCAATTCATCTCCTTTCAGAGTGGGCCTTCTATGATACTGTAGTCGGCCAGCATTCGAAAATACAGTTCTGCTTTGCGTATACCAGAGTGTAATTGCATTTAATATTGAGACTAATTTTACTTTAAAACTACAGATTAAAGCGATAATAGGGTCCAGAAAAAGAACCTCAAAGTAGATCTTCACACAAAGTATTTTAATCCATTGCCAAACATTTCAGTTAAGAATAATATTATGATTTTCCATTGACCGTATTTTCGATTCATGGTGAATTTGCTAAAAGGACCATGTCAAGAAATGTAAATATGTAAGTTTTACTAGTAAATGCATTTAAAATGCACGAAACAACAGGGGAGGAGAAAAATAAACCTCAAAAATAAGTAAAAATGCAACGAAAACTGTTAAAATACTGACAAATAAACTAAAAGCCAAAAAAGGCCGAAAAATGCAAAAAAAAAATGTAAAATAGAAAGTGTTTTATGGCTCTAACTGAAGGGAAACGGAAATGATATCAGGTTTAGCATTGTTTTTAAGGGTCAGAAAAAAAGTTGATTTTTCATCAACTTCCGGACCCTAATTAGTAATTATGACCATTGTAAAAGTTGGAGGTAGCTTACTTAAAATTCTCTTGCTGAGGGATCGTATCGTCCCATATCTCCACTTCATAATACAGAAAAACATCAAGTTCATATTTCGAAAATGACTTGGAGTTTTCTACCACGAAAATATGTTTTTCATAGTTTGAAGGGCGTTAGTATTATCTTTCAAGATTTCCATTGTTTTAATTTCACACATATACGTTCCTCTCTCTTTTCATACAGTCTTTGGAAAAAAGCTGAAGTTTGTCAAACAGGGTCTGGTTCAAATGATTCCTCTTTGCTCTCCTGTTCCTACTTTAAACAAACAACAAAATACTTCTTAACTAAACGATTGCTTGTTCAAAACATGGAATTTTTACACAATTTACAAAATATGACAAAATGCCAATAGACATGTTCATCATTTTTCCCTTTCAGCGTTTCTCGATTTTATCTGAATTCGTTTCCTCATGAAAATTGCCATGAGGAAATTATAGATATGACATTACGTGTGAATTGGTTTCTTCAAACTGGTAGCAAATTTTAACATGAGCTACCTGGAGAAGAGGTAACGTGCTTGATTGTTACGAGGGAGGTCGTAGGTTCGATTCTCCACGTAGGCAGGATTTTTTTCAGGAGTATATCGTTGGGTGTAAAGTTTATCCACCGTGCTAAGAAGTTAACATAGTATTTCACGAGGTGAAAGGAAATAGTAAGAGAAAGTTATTTCGATGATAGGAGGAAGTCGCATGCCACGTGGAATGCGCAGAATCAAGTTACATAGAGCCAAGTCTGTAATGGTGGTTTCGAATATTGCAAAGTTAGTGCGGAAAGTTTGTTATATCTGATACTCGTTCTTTCTGTTCAAAGAAGACAAACATTTTAGATACAAAGCAGTGAGGAATTAACGATCATTGTGAGGTTTTGAATTTTTTGTTTGTCACTATATAAATACTTATTAGTAATTTCTTATCGAATCGGCCTTCGTCGCAATAACAATTTATTTATGTTAATTAGCGATTTACTATTAGTTTTAGATGCATGGTAAGATGGTGGTGAGGGGATTGACAACAGTCATTACGAAGGAACGGACATAAAATTACCAATCTTAGCAATTTGAACTCATTAAACGCTCTCCTTCGTTACAGTACTGCACTACGTCACTACTTAACATAACTGTATATCTCTTTTTTTGTATATCGAAATCAAATAATCAATATTTTAGGTGTCAGTGAAGAACAAACAATACATAACTTAAACAACATTACATTTTGCATCCTGAACACATATATGTGATTTGTGAATTAATTATGATGTGTGTGTTAACACAACATATGAACAATAAATAAAAAGAAAAGTTTTAACTTTAAATCCTGGAAATCTCCAACTTCTAAGGGGAAATATGCGCATAAGCGACGTCCCTCAAGTGTGCATCGGATTCATTTTTTAAATATTCTAATATCAACAGTATCTGTTCAGCAAAGAAAAAAATATAACAAAGAAAGAGGAGAGGGTGGGATTTGAACCCGGGACCTTTCACGCTTGATGAAAAATAAGGATAGTGGCACCTAACCAACTGCTCTACGTTAACTTAATGACATTTTACCCTTAAAAATATGTTGACGTTTATGAAGACTCCCACCTTCCTGTGTTTCAAGCACATTTTCTCGGACAAGTCGTGTAAAATATATGTTTTTGAGAACTGTTCGATATTATGCAAGGTATTGTAAATAAAATGTCGCATAAACTCCTCACAAATTTGCTTCTTTCTGCACAAACTTGATGGCAATTTCCTCCAGGTGGAGAAAAACTCTATTCAGTGTTTCAAACCCCCCAAATTTCAAGTCGAGCAAGCAGAATCGTAAATATCCTTCAAGGTTCTTTTTCCAATTTATTATATCTGTTTGATTGTGTATTATAATAGTGGTTTATAGTTTCTAAGTTCATGGAAAGTGTTAAATTGAAAACATATCACCGCAGCGTTTTTCGTCTAGTGGAAGGACCTACTCAAAGTTGGCTACTCTCACTTGGAGCTGAAGTGCAATGTTGCTAAGTTTACGATTTCGGGACTTAGAATTCTTTCGGGGCGGTCAAATAAGATGTTGTGAAGTGTACCTGTTGATATTGCCTGTATCATTTCACTTGTGTTCTAAAATAATATATTTTAATGTTTTAATAATGCTTGCAAACTTTTACTCTAGGCAAGGTTGATGAAAGTGATGGAGAAATTGTGGATGATGATGAAGAGATAAGAAGGAAAGAAAAGAAGAGACTGAAGAAGAAACATAGAAGACAGAGCAAATGTGAAAAAGAAAATGATTGCCAAGGTTCTAGAGGTCACCAAAAATATCAGAGGTATCGATATTGTATTATTTCCTATTCAAATTACTTTTTAAGATTTTTTTTTTCTTATAATGTAGGCTAATATGTTCTGTGTATAGGTGGATCTAGGATTTTTTTTCTGGGAGAGCACAGTTATGCTGTAAGAATATGGTGAACATCGTAACACTGGAAATATAATATGAAAGTTTTTCTACATATTAACACAGCCTCGAAAATGTAAACATGTAAGTTTGTGCATAAAATATTCACGTCAAGATAAATATAAAGGCTTGTTTTAGGACTAATTTGTGGTCAGGTTAACTAGATACAAAGAGCTATATGAAAGCGGCTGACCTTGAACAAGCCTCAATGTGCAGTAGCAAAAGGAGGAAGTACACACTGCCCTGGACAACACGCGATGTCGTTCTTTTGTTTTTAGAGCAGAAAGAATCTGTTTTAGTTTTCGTTGTGACTGTTCGTGTTTCTTCAGTGTGATCACAAAAATTTGTCAATATATGTGTGCAAGATGGCTACAGAAACACCTAAGCATCGTGTTCTACACAAACAAGCACGAGATATGGTGTACAAAGTGTATCAGTTCTTTCAAAGTGAATCTCACAGTGCAGACAGTGCCTCGTGTTCGTCAGGGAGCAGTGTTGCCAAATGTCAGGAGCATACAGCGGCTGCATGTGGGATAGTTCTGCGTACAGTTCAGACAATTGCGAAGAAAGCCAGGTCGTCGATTGGTGATACAGGGTCGGTTTCTTTTTGCTCACCTGGCAAACGTCATAAGTGGCGAAATAATGTTATGCACTTGGGATGATTTTGATAAAGGGGTATTGCGTAATATTATATTTGATATGTACGCAAATGGCGAATTTCCTACTGCAGTGAAACTTAGGGCTAAATTGAAGGAAGCTATCGGGTTTGCAGGCAGTACGTGGTCAGTGTTAAAAATTTTGAAAAACATGGGGTTCAGATATAGGAAAGGCAACGACGGGAGGAAATTTTTAATGGATAGGGGTGATGTTGTAGCTGCGAGAGTGATCTTCCTCAGAACCATGCACAAAATCAAGAAAGCTGGTATGCAAATATATACTATTTAGATGAAACCTTGGTCAACCAGAATCACACAAAGACTAGCTGCTGGAGAATGAGTGATGGTTCTGGTGGGTTAAAGGTGCCATTAGGAAAAGGTGTTCGTCTTATAGTGTGTCATGCTGGTTCAGCTGCTACAGGCTTTGTGCCCCAAAGAAAATTGGTTTTCCGCTCCAAAGCAAACAGTACTGACTATCATTCAGAAATGATGTCTGTCGTGTTTTGAAAGTAGTTTCGCGAGCAGTTCTTGCCTTTTCTCGCTCCTGAATCCGTGATTGTAATGGACAATGTGAGTATACATTCCTTGAAAGTTGATAAAATGCCTTGTTCGAACACAAGGAAGGTGGATATTATGGCATGGGTCTGTAACAAGAACATTCCCCACACAATCATGCAAACCAGAGCAGAATTGTTGCAGTTGATGAAACATCATACACGAACTCACGAAATCGATATAATAGCAAGAGAATATGGTCACAGAGTTGTTCGTCTCCCACCTTATCATTGTCAGTACAACCCGATTGAAATGATTTGTTCCCAGGTGAAGGGGTACGTAGCTGACAAGAACAAGACTTTCAAAATTGCCGATGTAGAGAAACTGACTCGCGAAGCAATAGACAGAATAGGTGTTTCCGAGTGGGCAGATTGTGTGGCTTGCGCAGAAAAAAATACAAGAAGATGACTTCCAGCATGAAATAGTCAGACGATGTCATCGAGCAGGTCATTATAAAATTGCAAGACGGATTCCGAAGAACTTGAATCAAGTGACTAGGTTGACAGCAGTACGGAATGAGCGTTATGTAAGTAAATGGCATTTTAATTTTTCTTTTCAGTTCATATTATGCATGCCAGACAGTTGTTTTGTTATTGCGAGTGCCACAAAACCGGCGCATGGTATCTGCGGCAAATGGCCTTTGCCGTCCCGCGAAAGAATGAATATTTAATAAAAATCGTCCCGCAAGAGAACTTTTTCTCTATACAATAATAGTCAATAAAATATTTCATTTCTTTCACTTACTTTCAAGATTCTACATGTTTAATTTACAGCACAATACGATTGTCTAAAGCTTTCTGGTAATACTCCTGCAGGATTGGTATCGATTGTTGCAATAATAGCCATGCAGCGGCAATTTACAATTGTTCGAATGTAAGCAGTTGTTTTTTATTTTGTAAGAGCTGGCAAGAACCCCGAACGGTGAGTAGGTGGCAACAGTGGAAATGTATATATATATCTCTCTCTCTGCATGGACTTGGCAAGGTCAGCCGCTTTCATATAGCTCGTCGACTCTAATCGAGACTCGACCTTCAATGTGGAATACGAACGTCCACCAGGACCCTTTGATTATAAGGAGATGATAATAGTTACTAAGTTATTTGTTAACAATGCTTACAGAAAGGTATGAACTTAAAAATCATTTTCTCAGGTAAAACTGACACAAACAGGAAATATTGACCTAGAATACTCTTACTTTGAGTTCATCACTTAATGTTTTTGCCTTGTAACCTACAAGCTCCGTACTTGGTTTCTGGTGTCAATTTATTTAAGTGTTTAGTAAATCTAGTCCCAGTTGCGCTAACATTTTCTATATTCTTTTACTGTCTGTTAAAGGAGTGCTCGAACATTGTTTGTGTAATACAATGCAATCAGTGATTTTTAAAATACTTAGTTTTCCATTTTGAGGGGTGTACGTGCTCCTCTCGCTGGATCCGCCTGTTGTTCTATGTGTTTTACAAATGCTATGTGCACCATACAAGGATATTCATTTTTGCATGTACTAAACTGAGTAAAATGCACACTTCCAATAAACATTTAAACTTATTTAATTTCTTCAAGAAATCAAAAGCTTTTCATTTTGCATACATTTGTGTTATCTTTATCCTGTGAACAAATAACTTGACAGTCCACTTGTCATAGCCTAATCTGTACTGCACAAAATGAGGTATAATTTGTAACTGTAGCATTCAGTTTTAAAGATATAAATTTTCAAAACCTTGCGGAATTTTAAATTTTCCGCTGCAAACACTGGGAAAATCAGCCTCGGCATTCAAGGTTTAACATTAATTTTTTTTCTTTGGATCATAAATTTGAATGAAATGAGGTTCTTTATAATTGGTTGAATGTTTCAGGTCAAGGAGTAGAAGTCCGGTAAAGAAGCTGGACAGTCATGCACGGAAAGGAACCAGGCCCAGAAGCACTGAAAGCAGAGATGGAAGCAGAAGTCACAGCAGAAAAGAAGCAGCACACGAAAGAGGCAGAAGTGAAAGGAAACACAGAGTTCATCAGAGAAGCAGGACTCATAGTGGAGATAAAAAACCTGGGACTCATACCAGAAGTAGAAGTGGTAGCAGAGACCGGAAGAAACGTGGGAGTCGTACGAGAAGCAGGAGTGGAAGCAAGGAAAGAAGGAAAGGCGAAAGTGTCACCAGAAGCAGAAGTAATAGTAGGGAAAGGAGGGAATTTGGGAGGAGCGAAGGAGGAGGAAGTCATAGCAGGCAAAGAAGAAATGACAGAAGCTCAGCACACGACGTTAAGCCACGCAGTCACCGGGAAAGAAGAGGAAGTGATAGATCACCTTCTAGAGAAAAACAGAGGTATAATATAGATATTGTGTTGGCTAATTTCTCATCTTCTAGTGCAAATCAACTGAGCACCTAGATACGTGATTGGGAAGATTTATTTAAAAGTGCAAGAAATTTTATACATTTCCTCTCATGTGATAAATGTATTGTCTATGAATCTATTTTTTCAATGCAAGTTAGAAGTAAAAAATAAGAAACAAAGAGTAGATACGAATGCCAGTGTATCGGTGTCGGCTGATACCAGTAGTATCTATCAGAAAGTATCTGTTAGAATTTATTTGCAGATTCTTTTTCACCGTGTGTTCAAGAATGCTGTGCAACAGTTCTGCAGAATTATTCTTGTATGTACTTATTGCTTGCATTGTAGAATTATTTCTCTTGTAGTTTATAGTTCTTACTGGGAAAAATTGTGTTTATGTGGTTGTAACAATTGTTCATCTTTTCCTTTACGAAGGACCACAACCACTTGTTGCACTTTGTTGTGTCTGGTCTGCTAAGAGTCCAGGAGAGAGATTAGATTAGGAAGACACGAATTCTTACCACACAATGTTTGTGAGGAAGATAAACATTTCTCTCAAAATTACGACAACTTTTTACATACATTTTGGTTGTGAATATTACATTCTTGCACTATAAAAAGTATCCATTCAGGACTTTAGGTCTCACATGTTTAATCTGTCATTCTGATTTTCAAAAAGAAAATTACATTATTTAAGTGTATACAGAAGGTTGTTCGGGATCTCTGAGGACAATGTTGGAAGGGTGATAAGTTCATGAAAACCCATGTCGCCACCAACGATCATGCTCAATTGGAAAACCAGCATTCCGCACTATAGCCCGACAACATAATTTCCATTGCAACAGACTTTTCCGAAGAGTTATAATGTCCAACTTTTCCCACTCCTCCTGACAGGCTTTCCAGAGGCCATTGAGAGTGCGTGAACATCTCTTTCCTAAGGCCCGTTTTAGGAGTCCAAATGCACAGAAGTCCATGGGTGACTCATCTGGTGCCTTGACCGGAATGTCGCTGTAAGGAATTGCACGGATGCCAGTTTCCACCTCCATTCGCTGTAAGAACAGACGAGTCGAGTCGAACGGGAGGTATGGCTGGATGCTTTATCTTGGTGCACCCAGACCTGGTTTTTGCCCCCCCCCCCCCATACAGTGCCGGGATATCTATGTTATAAATGGGTGTTAAAACCTCATCCTGATAGTACATGGAGTTCACCTTCACATTATTAGCTACACGGCGAATTGCTAGCGTGCCATTATAGCAGTATCCAGCGATGATCATGAAACCCCATGGTAAACTTTCCTGGCATTCTCTATACAATGTTTGATAATTGTTTTTCTCACGAGGGCAGTAGTAAATCGCGCGGGGTTTGTGACAGTCACTAAGGTAGACATATGCTTCATCTAATGTCACCACATTTTTCCATCTCTCCCCTGCAAGATAGGTCTCATAGAGCTTTCTAGCGTTCGTGCGACGTTCCGCAGTGTGACGAGGCAACATCTTGTGAACTTGCTGCTTATGCTGCATTTCTAGTCGCCGGTCCTTCTTGATTATGGTGTTCACTGTTGACACAGACATTCCCAACTTACGTGCGATACTCCTTTGGGGGGCAGGGTTACCACCTGACACAAGGGCCTTCACTTTTCTCACTATGTCCGGTGTATGACTCGTAGCTCCTTGTGGATTTGCCTGCTTCTTCCCCTGTGGAATTAAGCCAGTCGGCCTTTGCCTTTTTTGTTCAATACTGCACCGATCCCGTTCTTCGATATCACAAAACCACGCTTCTTGCACATTCCTTTGAATGCCGAATAGCTATATTTAGCATCGGAAAGGGCTGTTATGTAGCCCTCCCAGTATGGTTCAATTTTCTTCGGCATCGTTGTAGGTAAATGGCACAACTCTCTGCACACGCGTTCTCGGTACTGACGTAACTCAGCATGCACCGTTTGGAGGGACTGACGTTGATAACAGCGCCGCCAGCGGCTTTCAAAATCGTCACCAGAGATCCCGAACAACCTTCTGTACTCATGGCCATGGAGACAGACCACCTTGGGTGTTACACTTGCTATTATGAGTGTTAATTTATGATAGTTCCTTCCTTAATTTCATCTTATCATCATTCACCTTCATCTTCACAAGTAGCCAAAAGAGCAATGTAAAAATAAGAAAAATGCAAAAATTCTTTATGTACATTAAAGGGATTTGTGTCAAATAACATTTTCTTATTGTTTTCAGATCAAGATCACCGTCAATAGTGCACGACCTTAGAGAAAAAATTGACAAGAAAAAATTGCTGGAAATTGCGCGAAAGAATGCCATGAACATGATGAAGCAAGGAAATCTGCCCATGGCTGTGGGACAAGATAAGTTACTGTCTCTGAAGGCTGGTGGGAAAAGTGTAGAGGAGTTGACAGGTAATTTATTCCATTCTATGTGATATTTATGGTTATTTAAAGTTTGGTAATCATAAGGATGACATTTTACAGTAAGATATAATTATGATTATTTCTTTAAGCAACCTCTGTGCCAGGGGGCTTAGCACAGTATACTATATACTATGATGCCAGGGGGTCTCGAGTTCGAATCTCAGCCTGGGCATGGGTGTTCTTTCATCAATTTCATTATATCGTCACTCATCCTCATCGTGATTAGCAGAGAAGTGACGTAAAATAACCTAATACAATCATTCAATTATTTTTTTACCATTTTTTTGAATATATATTGATACTTGTACGCTACTCTTAATAATATTTTAATTAATCTACTGGTAATTATCAAAGGTTTGTTGTGTTTATGTGAGACTGTTACTTCATCTGTATCTTCTGATATTGGAAATTTTCAATAAGTTATGGAACATGGGCATATCAATGACTTGGTGTACTGATAAAATTGCCAATAAATTTAATCTGATGAAATGAATGAAAGAAAAAGCCCCGCACCTCCACCATGTACAAACACCCGATTGTTTCAGATTAAGGGATCGTAGATAGGCTATGTGAAGCCTGATATTCGAAGTTAATTGGCTGCGAGAGGTGTATCGTAAGAGGGGATATAGCTCTGAAGAGCTACGTCTACACTTAACCAAGCAAGGGGGCTAGCCCCGTGAAATAAGAACAACACTCACGATTAACTTTAAACACTACAATTGACTGGTCTGGCAGGTGTGTGTGAGAATGAAAAATAAGGATAGAGGAACGTTTGTTACCTGTAAATCTCGAAGTGACTATCGACTCGCTGGTTCGTTGATGAAACTCTGATGAACTCTCCTGAAATAAAACTCCTTTCCGATAGTGTACTACTCCTCGCTGTAACTCCTTTTGTAACGTTCGGTAATCCGACTTGTAAGTCGGAGGCAACAACTATTCACCCCATAACTTTCTTAGTTCAACAACTTGTATAATTCCGACACACCGACTGTGCACACGATAGATTTTAGATATTGACTGTTTGAAGAAATATTCTCCCGAGCTATTTAAACGAAATTCGAACATCGGCCGTTTAGAGAACGTGTCTCTCAATAACGGTGCTTTCAGCGTAAAGCTGTGTTTGCAGTATCTTTTCTGCGGTTCCGGAAGACTTCGTATCAGCGGATTTTTACATCCGCTGAAGATCGCAGGTGGCATTTGCTTTGAAAGAAGCTCTTTGCAGCTTCTTTCATACTCGGGGTCCTTTTTATAAAATAATTAGACTATTGGACTATGGTGCCCGGGGTCCCGGATTCGAGTCTTATGTCTTCAGCATGATACGATATAATCTGAAATTTTGTGCGATATGTCTGCCATTTGGTTATTATTTATCAGTATGAATAAATTTTATGTCTGTACTTCTTCAATATCAGCAAAAATATTATATTGGTCCATCCATAGCTTGTATTTAGTATTTTAAGTGGTAGAAATCTAAATACAGTAGAACCTCAACTTTGTTTTTTGGGGCCCAAGGTAAATCTTAGAATGTAAAATCTGGAAGATTTTCTTACTATTTTGGGATCATGTAGATTGAATGTATAATGAGAAAAACTGTAAAACGTAGGAACTTAAATTAAGTTTTTAACTGTATTCTTTAAATATGTTTTTTCCCCTCTTTACAGACTTCTGCAAACAGCTTTCACAAAAGGAAGCCCTAGGTGAATGCTCAAGTGAGGATGAAACCAAAAAGGACAGTGAGGATCCTGATCAACCCTTTATACACCATCCTTTTCAAATTAAAGAAAAACCAGGGAATATTGTTATGAATATTCGGGTAAGTACCATTCATGGAAAAACATCTTTACTCTTGCAATATTACTGCTGGCATAGTTAGATGTGTACAGTCAACTCTCGATACTATGACCTTTCACCGTTCCCGGGAAAAGGGTAGTTATTTTGAAGGGGTCATTATTGGAATTTGCACCAATTTTGATCCTTAAAATTGAGCTTAGGCCTTTTTTTTTAATAAGTTTTCTCTCGTTAGTATGTGTTTTTTTTTCTGTCTGTTCTTGCCAATTCCCCTAAGGTTGTGTGCTATTACAGGAAAACCTCATTAATACGATATTGGTTAATATGAAGTACCCTTTAATCTGAAGTTCTTCTCATTCCCCAGCTGATAAGATAGGATTTTTGACTTGTTTTTGTCCTAAGATCTGCTGACAACTCTGAGAAAGCAGCCCGAAAGGCCAGCTGAACTTGCATTCTTTGTCAATGTGCATGGCTGGTCAAGGTCTTTCATCACTGAATGCGCCACCTTGGAAATATTCACCAGTGCCAAACAAGAAATGCAAGATAAGATTGCAGGAATGTTTCAAAATACAGACGCATGGTGACTGGAACTCTCGTCCATCTATATTATCACACAATGACCAATGTAGGAATGGACGCAGAGACAGTTTAAAAAAAGGAAAAAAAAGATTAACGTGAGAGTAAATAAGGATCCCCTTCATTTTGATATCTAAAACACAATTCCGTAATAAATAGCTTGGGTCATCAAAAACCGTTCAAAAAATCAAATCAAATCAAAAAATGCAAACAAATCGAAATATAAAAAAGTGTAAGTCGTCAACAAGCCATAATCAAAACAAAGAGAAATCAAAAATCGAAATGCCAAACACAATGCACAAATCCAAGTCGTAATAGCACAAGCACAAAGAGAAGGTAGCGTATCCAAGAGCAAGCGAAATCACATTGGCAAAACAAGCCTGGCACGTAAGTAGCGGCCGTCACGTAACATTGACAAGCTTGGGGGAGGGGAAGGCAAAGGTCAAGTGCTATTGAATGTCACTCAAGGGTGATGTAATGGTGTCTATTTTTATATCAGATCCACTTGCGAGCAGTAGGGTGCTTGTGAAGAGAATGGCTACACAGCGAATAAAATGAGTGCAAGAAACTTATTTTCCGGCAGATTTCCTTCAATTTTTCAATTTTTTTTTCCAAATTTTTCATGGTTCCCGGGAAAAGGATTGTTTCTTAAGTCGAGAGGGTTGTTATATGGGGGCTCATAGAATCTAGAGCTGACTGTGTATGCTTTGCACAGATAGGCTAATCATGACCAGAGATGCACATTTGACTTTGGCACGACCTCAGCCTACGGCCTCACTTGGCATCAGCCTCCAAGCTTAAGGTCAGCCTCCAAACTCCATCTTGGCTTCACACGACCTCAGCCTCCAAGCTTAAGGTCAGCCTCACACGACCTCTGACTCATAGGTCTTGTGGAGGCTGAACATTCCTATGTCTAAGGGTCGGAATTCAAGAGACATGTGTTGTTTGCCACTTTGGTCTGAAATCTCCCTAAAGAATATCAATAATTTTCACGGCTTTAGAAGTGACACAATCCATATGGTGTGATTGAAGATCAGTTTAGTGGCGAAATGACACTAAGATTTGTAATTTTTTTTTTGTGTTTCTGAACTAACTATGTATTCTGCTAGTTTATAGATTTGTGGTGTAAAATTTGATTTGGGAGTATGCCGTGTGGCAACTGATTTTTGAGAATTTGGTTTCAAGTCCCATCACCAGTGTTCAAGATATAAAGATTTGCATCTGAAATGTCGTAGGAATATTATTGGGAGTGGTAGCTTTAGTACTTGGGAGAATTTATTTGTGGACTTCTATGTTATCTTAAAGAGGGTGTCAGGAATGGTGCGAGTAGTGAGTTGGTGGTATTCTTTGTAAATTCGTAGATTTGACGCAGATGTACCGCTCCAGCAAACTAGAGCAGGAATATGGTCATGATACCGGTTTGTATTTTTAGCATCCAGAACTTTTTGGTATTCTTGATTGATAGATTTGGTGTAATATACTTCACTTTTCTGCCACTATTTTTATCTAATTAATCACAAAGATGAGGAGGAGTGACAGGGTGGATACCTTCCTGGCATTCAGCGCGAATTTTTCTCCTCATACGTGAAAAATTGCAATGTATCCCATTGAATTTTTACATATTTGTAAATGCCCTGAGGCAAATTTTTCACAGTATAGCTTTTATTTAATCTAGGAAGGAAGAGAAAAATAAAACAGAATTCTCTCAATCCATTTACTTTGTTAGTATCCTTAGCAGAACAATTTATCTGACAGTCTGGAAGATTACTACAAGATATCTTGAAGTTCATTAGTTAAAATTGAGTTTGAAATTCTTATACAATTAACAATTTTTCATAGATTAGTATATCCCGTATCTTGTGTATTTCGAGTCTGAGGATGTGAAATGATGAATGTAAACTCCGCACCTTAAATGTAATACTATAAATAATATATGCCGTTTAATTGAGTTGAATTAGAATTATTGGATACATTGGAATCACACAGGTGTGTGTGTGTGTGCGTAGCTGGTGTGAAGCGGTAAGGTTGAACGAGAGGAAACATCTGCTTGTATACTTAATTTTTTGGAAGACTTGCCTTAAAAACTGGGAATTTTGCTTGAAATTTGATCATGGTCGTAGAGTGGTCACCCTAAGTGATGATATGACGAAATTTATGAATTGACACAAAGAATACCCATTCCTATGCCGAAATTTGAACCTGGGACCCAAGCATCATAGCACACTCTGGTAACCACTCCATCAAGGCTGTCATTTTACAATATATAATTATTGTAATCTGTTTGAATCATGTTCTTACTGTTTGCTTATGTGAGTAAAAGTGTCCTGTGTGTGGATATTTTGGATTTGTTACACAGATTCCATGTTTTCTCCATTGTCTCACTACAGCATGCTAGGAAACTGGATATTTTTCGTAGCCTAAGATACGTGATCTATTATTATAGCTGCGAGTCTGAGATACAATCCTTTAAGAGGTTCACTGCTTTTCTGCTGAGAGACCGTTGAGCTGGAATTTAACATTCTCCACGGTGTATGTTTGGTGACAAGGAAATATACAGTTGACAGATATCCAGATAATTTGATTGATGGATGTCTAAATATCCATAGTAACAGCATATGGATAATCCAAATGTCAGATACACAGATAAAATTATGCTTAGATATCTACATTCCATATTGAGGATATACAGAACATACAGTTTTCCACCATTCAAATTATTATCGAAGAATTATATTATCTTAATGACGAATACCTAGACTTGATTTTCTAGATTTGATTGATTTATTTTACTTCGCTTTTCTGCCACTTCTGGCTAATTGCGAAGATGATGATGGGTGATGATATGATAAAATTGATAAAGAGTCACTCAGAAAGAACACCAATGCCCAGGTTGGAATTCGAATGCAGTGTTAACCACTCCCCCCACGAGGGTCAGTATCAAGGGGTCCCAGGTTCGATACCCGGGTGAGGCACACAGTGGTTCGGATCCCACTGTAAACTGTAGGTCTAGTTCCGATTAGCCTTTCTGTGCATAAAATGGACTTAAAACACCAAATCAATCAATTCTGTATAGTTGTAAACACAGCATCCTAATTTCATTGGGTAAAGCCCTAATTGAAATACTCGCATATCAAATTTGAATTGTTCGGCTACTTACACACAATAAACTTATCATTCTCAAAATCTAGTAATAAGAAATCACTGATGATAACACTGCTATCAAAATATATCGAATGACTAGTATCATGATAAAAATAACGGAACTTATTACCTAGAAAGTACAACTGCTAAAAACTTCTTTCTTGTCCATGTGTTCGGAGTGGTTAGCACACCGTGCTACGCTGCCAGGGGTCCTGGGTTCGAATCCTAGCCTGGGCATGAGTGTTCTTTGCGAATAGCTCTTCATCAATTTCATCACATCAGATGAAATGACGGATTTTAGGTTTTTAACCAATTTTTTTCCTTTGCAGGCAAATGAGAAATAACAAGTTACGCCAGCGTTTCATTAAAAGATGCAACAACTGATGAAGTTTCATAGTGCCTAAAATAACCTATTTTGCTTGCTAGAACCAATTTTAGGATAATGCTCCTAACTCAAACCTTTTATTTAAGTATATATATTTTTTGAAAATTTTTCAGGATTTTATGTCACTCAGAGGTAGGGTGGATAAAAATCATGATTTTTATTAAAAAAAGTCATTATTGATGATTTTTTTATTTAAATCAATTTTTTTTTAAAAAAAGAAACACCCTTTAAATTGCTTGTATGGTTTTTAACACTATACATATATAATACATGTTTTTTTATGAAAGGCTTTTTCTAGTAAACGGCCATGTAAAATATTTGAACAGTTTGATTAAAGCAAGTACAACATTAATGTACGATGAATATACATTTTTGTGTTTATGATACTGTATATATGAACCTACTATCGAAATGTGTGTTAATGAAACTATAATACATAATTTCAGTAACTTTTCTTCCAGTGAAAGTAAAACATTCTGGATGTACTCTACAATTGTAACTTAAAATACAGGGTTATTCAAAAAGAATGGTACAAAAGTAAAGTTAATTTATTTTTAAGTGAAAAGAGATACAAAAGCAATTCTGGTGGGAAAGAAGAGGAAGGTTGTAAATTTACCTGGACAATTACAAATGTTGGATATGAGCACCCTGGGTAACACGGCAGATGTCAAAACTATAATCCATTTCTTGCCAGACGCATTCCAACATATCCTCGGTTATCAGCTCCACTGCATGAGAGATGCGCTGCTTTAAATTACCCAGGTCCTGTGGTAATGGAGGAACGTACACAGTGTCTTTCACAAACCCCCATAAAAAGAAGTGTCTCTGAACTGTAACAACTGTTCGTGCAAATTCCATTATGCAATATGCTTGCTCTACCTTCGTTGTTGCCATTTTAGCTGTCAACAACAAGTAGGGCCTCTAGTGGATTTTACGTCAACTACAACCACAGGCTATAAATTTACAACCTTCCTTTCTTCTTTCTCACCAGAATTGCTTGTATATCTCTTTTCACTTAAAAATAAATTAACCTGATTTTTGTACCATTCTTTTTGAATAACGCTGTATTAACTCAAATATTTTTATAGTCTTTGTAATTGGATTTTGGCAATTTTTAATGAGAGTTTGAAAAATATGAGCTGCCATGTTTTATTTACAGTTCAATGATAATGTCACTATTAGTATTTTGTCTAATTTTTTTTTGCACAAAATGGTTGCTACTTGTGCCTATAAAAATTATTGAATTTTAAATCAAGAGAAATGTAAGTGTGTTTACATTTTCTTTCATATGAGCTTCACCCCATAAGTACATATATTTTGTTTCCTTTATTTTCCTTTCTTAGAGCCTAATAAACACCATTAAATGATTACGAGTTTAATGTACTTTCAACAAAAGTGATTATAATATCTACAAAATCCTTATGTACATTATACTATACATTATTTATTTAAAGTGATTTAAATCTCAATTAAAATCAACCTGATGTAAATCAATCCACCTTGCACAGAGGTATTTGCTCGGTTTGGCACGGGAAAACTTCAATGACTAATGTGTTGATACTGTGTCGATTTCCCTCCATCCAAGTCCATGATGTTTTTTTAAAGCTCTGAAGGAAGCAAAATGTCTCGCTACTGTTGCCGGCACAGTCCAAAGTGCAAACTTCTGATCTATGCGGTCTTGTTCACTTTCGCTCCAGTTCGGTGCTTTGTGGCAATCACCCCTTGAAAAGTAGTTCCAGCATTCATATTTGCATCACTCACCATATTTTTGTTGAAAGATCATTTTCAGCATACAAGATGATCCTCACAGATAAAAGATGGGGTTTGACTGGATAACATGAAAAATATTGTTGTGTGTCAGGGTGGCCACTCTAGAGCTATGGTAAAATTCAAGTATAATTCCCGGTTTTCAAAGCGAACTTTCCATAAATGCAAGGGTACAAGCAAATGTTTTCTCCATTTCAACCTTACGTATTACCGTCTCTCACCATACACACAAATATGTTAACAATGTAAAGGGTCTGTGCGATTCCAATGTATCCAAAAATTCTAATTCAAATCAATTGTACGGTATACATACTTAAAATATTTAATTTAAGGTGCGGAGTTTACGTTTGCCATTTCACATACTCGGACGCGAAATACATCTACAAACATGTCTCAAATGTTACGGAATATATTAATCTAGGAAAAATTGTTCAGTGTATCAGAATTTCAAACTTAAATTTACCCAATGAACTTCAAGATATTTGCAAGATATTTTGGTTGATCGATTGATTGAGTTGATGTTTTAAGTCCACTTTATGCACAGGGAGGCTAATCGAGACTGGATCTACAGTTTAAAGTGGGATCTGAACCACTATGTTCCTCCACCGGCTTTCACCTGGGACTCCTTGATTACAAGGGAGCAAGATATTTTATCTTGCAGTAATCTTCTGTCTATCAGATAGATTGTTCTGCAAAGGGCACTAACAAAGTCAATGGATTGAGAAAAAATTAGTTTTATTTTCCACACAGCTTTCTTTTCTTCTTCTTCTTCTTCGATAGTAATAAAATCTAAACTGTGAAAAACTTGCCTCAGGCCATTAATAAATATGTGTAAATTCAATAGGATTTGGATTAATAAAAGTTGCACATTTTCACATCTATGGAGAAAAAGTCACGCTGAATTCCCGGCAAGTAGCACCCTGGTATTGTGCATCTGTGGTGTTTGACACAAAACATATCCTTGGCATATCCTGTAGTGCTTGGCTACATCACAGAAGATAAAATGTTATGTTTTTCGACACTCTCTGAAACAAGGTCTGAACTGGGCCAAAGTTGGCCAATTTTTTCTACAGCTCATGAGAAATCCTGTGTGTGTTAAGAGAAGGAGCTAATGATTATACAATATTAATAATCGGGTGTAACATACCCGGCATGGAGCTAAGGTTAAAATTTTGTTTTGGTCGTTAGGATCACATACTCGTTATGTAATAACACAAGCTGAACCTTTTGGTGTTTCTTTATAACGGTTTAATTGGTGGGTTAAGTAAATGTGCTTAAAGGTGTTCGATTTTAGTTCTTAGCCTTATGGCCAAAATATAAATTTTCTTAATGTTTCCTTGTAATCCGAGTATATGTAAGCAGTGAGCACGAGCCGTGGAAGTTAGTTGGTGAGTTGACAGCAGCTAGTGAAAGAGTCTCTCCTCTCCCCAAAACCTCCCTGGGTCTGATGCCGGCCCTTGGCTGAGATGCACAGTCGGACCTTTCCCTGAGGTCTGATCCCGGCTCCAGATCTGAGTCTGATTTTCGGACCCATCCTTACTCCTGAGATCTGATGCCGGCCTTGGCCGAGATGCTCTGTCGGATCTAACCTTTGGGTCTGATGATCTCCAGTTGTGTTGCTCCATCGGACCCATCCTATGTTTCCTTATTTCTCTTGTAGTCTACAGTTATTACAAGCATAAAAACACAGTTTTTCGTTGTGGTGTCGTTTCAGGAGAACACATGCTTCCTTCATCAGACATTTATTTTTAGTTTGATTAAAGATACAGTTATAACAATGGTTAAGAATTTTTTAAATGAAAAGGGAATCCGTTATACAATGGATGTTGTTGATGTTACATTGTTGTAATATAGCAACATAACTGTGAAGAAACAAGCAGTCTGTTTTATTTTTATTTCAGATAAAAATTTTGATCACATTATTTTTATTGAAAAATATTATGAATCCAAAATATCATCAGGCAATTCAAAATCATCATTGCTTTCACAGAGTTTCATGATGTTTTTGTTACATTAAATTTTAAAGATGGTATCTTACTCCACTTATGAAAAAGAAAACTCCATAGTGGGTCTATGTTACCATTTTCATTATTTAATTTATTCCAGTGTTCTTCTGCAAAGAACGAAGCTTTCCAGACATTCATATCTATGTTACCCATTACTCTTTTTTAACCCTTCTCTTTTTAATCAAATGCTTCTCTTGGATGATGTGAGCTGACAAACCTGTTCTTGGGTTTAGATTTATAATGTCTAAATCGTGTTCGTGTGATCTTTTTGCCAATTTCCTTGCTGTTTGTCCTACATAATCCTTTGAACATGAACAACTTATATTATATATTCCTGTGGTTTCCCATTTTGTATTCAGTAAATGTACATTCTAAACTTCTTGGTGATCTAAAAAAAATTTTGAAATTAAATCTTCTAAAAAAATTTGCAATTTTACGTGAGAATCCCTTGTGGAATGGAATGCAAACAAATTTCTTTTTAACAAAACTGTGTTTTTATGTTTGTAATAAATGTAGACTACAAGAGAAATAATTCTAGAATGCAAGCAATACATACATAGAAGAAAAACTATATTTCCTTATAAATAGAGAAAGAAGAACAACAAATGAATGGCCCCTGTCCTCCCAGGCATTATGCCGGCTCCCTAGCCATGTCGCCTTGTTGGGCCTTTTTCTTTCTAGGTTTGATGCCTGTTCCCGCTCCTTTTCGGGACAGTGTCGCTTTGTAAAAACCACTCCTTAATCTGAGTTAAATATTTTTTTAATTTTGCAGGGGCATGTTTTTAATTGTTCGATGGGCGTTCATTTTCTTAATTTAACGTTAGAAGCTTTAAGGGAGTATACAATGAATATATCTAAATTTTGGCAAGCAGTTTTAATTAGAGGTAAACTAAGGTGTAATTAAATTCAAGTTCCTAGTGTTTTAGTAAACGTTAATAATACTGTTCAGTGTAACAAGTTAATCAGGTAAATTGTAACCTAGTGTCATCTGTTGGCCTCTTTGTAATTGAACTCCAAGAGTATTGTAATTTAGAGTTTGGCGATTTATGTAATTTAACGTTCTAAAGGAAAATGTATAGAACTTCAACTTCGTGCTATCTTTTGGGCGGCTAGTAAATTAAGAACAGTATTATTTAATTAAGGTAATCTAATGTTCAGTCACGCTACAGCTCATCGCTCACGAGAAGAGCGGGGGTGAAGTGAAGGACCGGTCCATTTGCAGATTTTAGGGGTAGCAGAAAGCCTTCCGCTGTGGTCTAGTATCCTTTTCGAAGTGCGTGGGAGTTAATTTGCGTCAATCATGCAGAGCGTGTCCGCAGCAACAGTTTGCTGCTTTTCTTTCAGTGGCCAGAACACTTTTGTATTGCTTATCCTGTGCATTATTTAGACTGTATTTCAAAGAATTTTAAAAAGAATATCCGGCATTTGGTGAGCTTATAGATCACACACCCCTGTAAACAATTTCACAGTTTCCGTATAACTAATTATAGGCCTCATTATAGGCATATGTCTGAATATTCTAATAATTATTCACTATACCCGTAATATTATACGATTGTGAAACTCTGTCTCTTACTTTAAAATAATAAAATAAATTTACATTTTGCCTTTGAGTTGTTTCTTTGAGGCCTAAAGTCAGGAAACCGTTTTTGTAAGGTAAGTCATTACTAAAATCACATTTGAGTTTCGGCATGGTTCAGATCGCTGATTCACAGAACTTCACTTCTCCACTGACATGTAACAACTAAGAGAACAGCAGTTAAAAACTATTGTTAATTTCTGAATTCTGATGTCGTGAAACTTAAATCAAAGAAAGCCGGGGTTTATCGCATATTCTTACCTATTGTTAGAAACTTGCTGTTCACCATGAGCCATGGTAGGTAGATATCACAAATGCTTTGAAATCAAAACTTTACGCGACGAGTGGCGACAACAGAAGAGATGCAAAAGTCCAACATTTTTTCTTTGTTGGAAAAAAAATTTCATGGCTTTGTGCTTGCAACTGAGAGTGTCGTATTTCTTTACTTTGAAATTGAAGACTCATATAATATCAACAATTATTATTAAATAACAGAAAAGAGAACATTTCCAAATTTTCCTAAAAATCTGCCCGGAACATTTTTAGGACTCGAAAAAGAGGATTAGCCCAGGTAAAAGAGGATGTCTGTTAACCCTAAATGACTTGTATCGCTGCATCGGTTACAGCGAGCCCACATATGTTTCTCACTCAGGGTGCACTCCCCTAACCCTAATAGTGGAGTTGCCTGTCGCTACGTCACTGCACTTCCATTGGGGATCACTCCTGAGGGGTGAGCTGTATGTCATGTAATAGTTTCTGACATTTTATCTCTTGCAATACCTTTGAAGTCATTAAATCATTCTATTTAAATTATACAGTTCTGTTGATAATTTCCAAGCCTTACCTTTAGTATTTGGTGCCTTACACCCAGCAAGCCCTGAGTGTGTGCTAGTTTCATGTTAGCAGCGTGGGCAAACTTTTGCATCACTCTCTGGTGTAGTGTGTAGCAATCGGGAGGATAGTTGCATTTTACACACATTTGATTTAACATAGAATTTTACGATGTATGGAACGTGTCTATATTTAATTTTTTTTCAGAATATAAGCCCCTCAGGTATAGTCCGCTGTTCTCGCGTTTCCTAACAGAGGTGGTGAACAGGAGCATACTTTCCTTTTCAGGAGGCATGCGACAACAACTACAATTTCTGGATGTGGTTTTTAGATAGTCCAGAAGTTACGGACTCTCTTTCCAGAATAGACTCGAGATAACATCTGACAAAAGTAAAACAGAGAAAAAGGAACAGACTGCACCCTACGCCACCGAGAGCCAAGCGAGATGCCAAATAAAGGAATGCAACCTACCCTCGAGGCCAAAAATCACCTCTGGCATGGCTCATATCAACAACTGGTAGAAGGCGGGCTTCCTTTCTGAAAGACAAAGAGAGTTTCACAATTTCCGAACTTCTTAATAATTCCCGTAGTACAGTCCATTGGAACCGAGATGCAGATCGGATTCTCTATCATGTAGGGAGAGCTGTTCATTTGATTTGCCTGCGAGGCCCAGCCTCCAGCCTCACATGGACTCCGAATTCTAACTCTGCCCCATCCTCACACTGCCTCAGCCTCCAAGCTCAAAGTCTGCCTCAGCCTCGGAGTTCAAGGTCGGCCTTGGCCTCACACAGCCTCAGCCTCCAAGCTCAAGGTTGGCCTCTGGCCAGTGATGGCACAGGGAAAAGTGACTGGGGGAGGCAGAAGGGGGGCGGTAACATTTTGTTGAGGGGCAGTCACATTAAAACGTCCGAAAACTATATATATATATAATTATTATTATTATTATATTCATGTACAATGTTTTGTGTTTATGCTTAATTTAGAGCGGACATTTAATGCCTAAATTTACTTCTTGATTATGAGTTTATCTCCATATGATTCAATTTATCTACATATGATTCGCTTTAATAAAGGCATTAATTCTATTCTTTTTATTTGTGGAAACTGTCGCAAGTTGCGTTGTTTCTTGTGGCCTATTTCAGTATTGGAAGACATTTATAATTTTATAATTCATCTTCTTTCTTGAGATGAAACTACTGATATAAATATTCAAGTTATAAGATAATATAAATGACAAAAGAAAATGTTTCGAAGAGTTTCTTAAAACAACTGAAGTGCAATTCTCTTGTAGGACTATTCTGCTGTATGTGCTTTGGAGAACACATTGCCCACCTTCGGTACGTCCAGAACTTGACATTTCTTCTCAATAGCAAGGACAGCAAATGAGGCAGCTGGCATCCAGCATCCTGTTTTGAGCAAGGTCTTTCAAAGGTTTCAAAGACGAAAAGGTTCTTTCACATGCTGCATTGGAAACTAGAATTGTTACAGAGAATACAACTAGAGTGTGAACCTTGTGAAATGCCAATTGATACTTTCCTAGGATTTTGAAGAAATCAATTAATTGGAGTGCTTTCATTCCATATTCGTAATGCTGAAGACTTTTGGGCAAAATCTGTGTTTCACCTTTCAGGGGAAATGTTATCACAGGAATAAAAATCTGAAAAAGGTTACAGTTATCTCATAAATCAAGAAATATTTTGACCCTGGTGCACCTCTCACTCTACCACTCCAACATATGTTTGTATTACACAATTACAGGCACCTATGGAGTTCTTCGATTTTGATATGTACGAGAAAGAGCGAACCTGCATCTAATGATTGAAGAGTGGCAAATCCTAAATAGCGTTCTTTTACCTGCCCGAGGTACTAATATCTGTCTTTTCTCGCAATATCTTTTGGTTCATCTGACTTCAGTGTGAATGCTTTTGCGTCTTCCACTTCAAGGCTTATTTTGTTGAGAATAAGTGTGGACATTATGCAGATTAATTTGTTTTGAATCTAATTTTTAGTGTAATTTGCATTTTGAGGTTCAAGTTTAATACATTTCCGAATAATATCCCCATATTTTGAAGTTAACTTTGTTAAGGTTTGCATCACACTCATCATCTCAAAAATCAAGTCTCTGAATATTAAGAAACCGCGATGCATCTACAACTGACATGTAGTGTGTCTTTTCTTGGATCACCTTTGGTCCCGGGTTAGATACCCGGTGGAGGGACTTTAAACTCTATGTTCAGTCCTGATTAGCCTTACTGTGCATAAAGTGGACTTAAACACCAAATCAACCAACCAAATCTTGAATCAACTTTGAATGCCTTTTACTAATTAACATGGTCACTAATGACCCACGATTAGAATAATTTGCCTGTACTACAGATGATGTTTTGTGGTCCTCAGAATGTTCGTTATGTTCTAAAACCATCCACATTCAACGCTTTTTTTGAGTTCTTAAAACTGGTTAAAACTTAGGTTAATCGCGACGATTACAGGACATAAATGAATGAGAAATGGCTTATGGCCAGGTCGGCACTCGAATCTTGAACGAAAGTCACACACACACACACATATATATATATATATATACACTAAAACAAATTAATATTTGTTAGTCAAGTTGGTATTATAAGCAGGAAAAGTGATATCATGCAGAATACACCACTTAGAAAAGGTGAAAATTGTCATACTCTTATAAATGAACACTCTTATTGTGTGATATTTAATTTACTTCAGTTGGGGTGTTAGACAGGGGGGCGAAGTGTCCCCCCTCTGGTATCGTCACTGCCCCGGACCTCCAAGCTGAAAGTTGGCCTCTCACGGCCTCAGCCTCTGAACTCCAACTCGGCCTCACATGGCCTCAGCCTCCCAGCTGAAGGTTGGCCTCACATGTCCTCAGCCTCCGAACTCAAACCCGGGCCCCTGCTTCCAAGGTTAGCCTCTGGCCTCTCACGGCCTCAGCCTCCAAACTTGGCCTCACCCTTGCAAGGCTCCTGGAGGCCGAGAGGCCCGACATCCGGAGGCTGGACATCTCTGACATGACTGGTCCTATAGTTTAAAGTGGGATCCGAACAACTGTGCACTGTGCCTCCACCGTTTTTTGAAACCTTGATTACAAGGCAACAAAGTTACTATTATGCCATCGAGGAGGCCCTTGTCATCAGGGAATGTTGATTGAAGACCAAGTATAAGCGAAGCATAGACTCTGTCCTTTGATTAGTTTACTCTAGATCCTGGTGTTTCATTGGTGGATGTCTGATTTTATGGAGAACTTTATTTCAGGCGTGACTGAGTTGGAGTCCTACATCCTAAGCTGCATATCCTACTTTAATATACTGATGCATTTAGCAGTGAGTTATATTAAATTATGATCATATTACATAATTTTCTATTTTCTGTTTCTTGCAGTATTGGTAAACAGTTGTAGAATACAACTGTAGCAAGTGTGTGTGGACATGTAGGAATTCACTCCCTTAGAATTCTCACAAGTTATGAGCAAAATTTATACATCCATCTGATTGGAAATATCGTTTGGCGCATATTGTAGCAATAGAAATGATGTTACAGGTGCAAGAGATTTTCTGATGGATGCTGCTGTTACGTCTTTCTGTGCATGGTTTACAATGGTACAAATTTTTACTTTATAGAATGCTGTTCAACTACCAGTGAAAACATTACAAGAGAAGACTGCTGAACAGGCAAAGCTTCGAATACAGTTTCCCGTTTCAAGTGGACAGCAACACAGGAAAACTGGTATGTATTCATATTCCTGTACAATCTTCAAGCAAGATTTCCCATCAAATTAATTTCAATTAGGGTTAAGTCAGATTAGTTGGTAGTCTGTTGGTATTAACCAATGTAGACACATTGGTGTATCAGTTTATTGGTAACTTTACCCATAATTGTACCAATGTAATTGATATTGTGTCCATTTTTAAACTTGTAAAAATGTGAATATACAGGGTGTATCTAAATTCTCATTACACACTTTGAGGGCTTGTAGTGGGGACCAAAACGGTTAAGTTTTGCATAAGAACTCATGTCTGGAAACATACAGTTTCCCCGCTACAAGCAAAACACCACCTCAAACACACGTTGAACTGTCACACATTTTCGGTGTCAATGACCAGGGTATACGTACGTTGGCCTACACGTTCGCTGGATTTGACTGCTCGATTATTTCCTGTGGGGCCATATGAAGAGCCTGATTTATGAGACCCCGGTGGAATCAGAGGAAGACATGCTGGCACGGTTATGGCAGT
Organism: Lepisma saccharinum; assembly: GCF_977018435.1. Classification (NCBI taxonomy): domain Eukaryota; kingdom Metazoa; phylum Arthropoda; class Insecta; order Zygentoma; family Lepismatidae; genus Lepisma; species Lepisma saccharinum. Next base: position 37,841,364 of record NC_139234.1, read on the forward strand.
GGTGGATGTTGGACTAGCAGGTGTTGGTGATTGTGTGTACCAGAACATGATATGTAGGTACGGTGTTTGTGTTGAAGTCAATGGTCGCCACATCGAGCCCTTCTTGCAAAAACAACGTACAGTAAGCAGCAGAAGTGGGAGTGTTCAATGTGTGTTGTGGTGGTGGTGTTTTGCTTGTAGCGGGCAAACGGTACGGTTCCTGATATGAGTTCCTATGCAAAACTTAACCGTTTTGGTCCCCACTACAAGCCCTCAAAGTGTGTAATGGGAATTTAGATACACCCTGTATGTAGAGTCTTTAGATTTTCTATGTATGATGTGTGTGAAACATTTATTTTGTGCACTGTATACAGTTTCCAAATTTATTTAACACCCTATAAACCTGTAATTATATGCACATTAATGCCAATTTATTCTTGCATTAGTTTTGTTATTGCTATCAGAAAGTAATAATAATTATTAGGGACAAACGAATGTGAATTTTTGCTTTACAAAACTGACACAAATTATATGTTTAGATTCATTAAAATGATAAGATGGTGAAAATTTGCACAAAATTACAGACTATGTATAAATATATTTGATCAATAAAAATTATCAGTAATTTACCAACTGATACATATTGTAACCTACATTGGTCAGTATCGATAAAGTTCTGATTAGCCTGTCTCATTTCTAATAATAATAAGGAATGTGTGAAGGGTATAACTACAAAGGGAAATGCAGGATGCCATTGTAAATTTTAAATAATAGTGTACTGTGTATGAAATCAAGTATTCTGGAAAATGCAGGGAAATTTCAGGAAAAATCTTAGGGTTTATGTGGGAATCCTGTATTATCATTGTTTTGTTTTTCATGCTCTTCATGGTAGCTCAGGTCATTGCTTCTCAAGTGGTTATATCTATTGATGTATTGTTTTGAAATTCTGTTATTTCTATGACAAGATCATTGCATTGATGATGAAGTTTTATATCCTTCAGTTAAACTAATTATGAATCGATGATAATGCCACTGTGATTATTGAAGTAAGACTTGAAGCTTTCCTGGCGGCGAATGATGAATAGATTCTCTTGGGCTATCGACCAGGTAAGTTGTGGAAAATATTCCAAGCTTTCGAGAGCTAACACCATCCTGAAGATGAGAGTGACGTTAGCTCTCGAAAGCTTGGAATATTTTCCACAACTCACCTGTCGATAGCCCAAGAGAATATATTCACTGTGATTATTGCTTGATTGTTTGACCACTTTATTTTCCTCCTTCAAGAGAAGTTTTACATGAAGTTTATTCATTCATATAGGTCATATTTTTATCACAATTACCTAGTGTACCAGCACTAAACTTTTGTAATTTGCATGTGCACCGAGATAGAATTTATCTTCAACCCCACTGTGTTTTTGCCTATTTGTCAAATATTGATTTTCTTTATTACCTTATTTTTTTGAAGGGGTTAATTATAATCTATTTTCATTGCCAAACATTGGCCTAATGAAAGGATTTTGTTTACTATGGCATGGGAGCAATTTTTTGTAGATTTCAAATGCAGGACTGTTGGATTATTCCCACTGTTTCATCTCCTGGAATTGCATGAACCATCGATGGATATTGTTTTCGTGCAGTGGATCATTTTGATACTGGCATCTAAATTGCATTTACACCAGAATCATAGATTTGTCTTCTGCCACCTTAGGACAAGCAGCTTTCTCTCGTATGGTGTACATTGCACTACAAAGAACAAATTCACACTGAAACTTCCTATCTTCCTCAATGCAGTGCAGTTTTTGCACTTTGGTTCCTCATATCCCACCTCATGGTGCTACCTGTGGACCATACGTTACATGTTTGAGTTGATGAACCTAAATACTTCCTGAACTAAAAGAACATTCTTTGTACAGCATCTCTCAAAAGTCTTGGACAGCGACATTTTAAACTAGGCAACCCAACTTACACAAGACGTTTGTGGGTTGCATGTAGAGTTAGGCTCAATTTCAGGGTTGCCACATCCACATAGATATTTATGAAATACACGAAAGGAATATAACCAAGTATTATTGCATAAAACTATTAAAAATATCTGTATTATATCACGAATGTCAAAATATTAGGTACGTGCAAAAGTTCTACCCGTTTTGATATCACCGTTTAGCAGTGTACCGACCTCGCAGATGTGTCAATCTGTGGTCACGTAATCGGAGGAACCTTAGATCAACAACAGGCAGCTTAGTGGACAGAGGAATGTGTGGGTAAAATGGAGACCGATAAGGAAACTCATCGGACATTGTTTACTTTTTGAGTACTGTAAAGGCAGTAATGTGGCTGTGACCTGCCACAACGTTCGGCATGTGCATGGGAAAGATGCAGTTGACGATAGCACATGTAATCACTGGTTTCGAATATTCAAGGAAGGAGACTGAAGCTGTCAAGATCAACCACTTGACCAAGCCATAAGAAACAGCCAGAAGCCAACGGTAGCGGAATTAGCAGACCCCTTCCAGGTACACAGGACAACAGTCAAAAGATGGCTCAAAGTGCTGGGTTTCACCACAAAGTTCGATGGGTTCCACATCAGCTGCGTGCAAATCAACGAGAGGGGCGAATCACAAACTGTTTTCGAGAGAGAGAGAGAGAGAGAGAGAGAGAGAGAGAGAGAGAGGAGAGAGAGAGAGAGAGAGAGAGAGAGAGAGAGAGAGAGAGAGAGAGAGAGAGAGAGAGAGAGAGAGAGAGAGAGAGAGAGAGAGAGAGAGAGAGAGAGAGAGAGGAGAGAGAGAGAGAGAGAGAGAGAGAGAGAGAGAGAGAGAGAGAGAGAGAGAGAGAGAGAGAGAGAGAGAGAGAGAGAGAG
>NC_139234.1:38465805-38723962 GCF_977018435.1 Lepisma saccharinum
GAACATGAAAATTCAACAATTATCGCTCCGAAAGCAGTTCCACTGCAAGAAATTCAGATTTCCGCACGAACATGCTGCTGCCTGTCTTGTCCTTCCCGAAGACCGTCCCTAATCATCCTGATTGTGACTTCGGCAGCCACCCGATCCACGTTCTTGCCGATTTCAGCAGAAAGATGCTGTTTCTTCTGCTTGGTACCCTAGAAATTCGGAAGGTAACCCCATTGGATCAGATCAACCCCAACCACGTGTTTGTGTCTGCCCGTGCTCACCCTCTCTCACTTATTTTCCTGTTCTAAGCATCAAGGGTAGAATAGAGAGTTGACTGTATGTGGGACAGAGTGAGAGTGAATGAGTGAGTCAGTGTGAGTGAGTATCAATTCTGTTATTCCTAGTGTGCTGCCTTCTGTCAGGCAATTTAAAATGTTTTGATCCTAATCAAAGATAGAAGAAAGATGGTGGGAAACTTTCTTTGCTCACTCTAATAAACTTATGGTTTATTTTTCAATGCAGTTTTTGTTCGCAATTGGTTTTGCCAGCTGTCAGATTCAGTTAATTTGAAGTGTGTTATGTAAATTAACTACTATTCACATTAGAAGCAGTAAAGCATACTATTGTAAGTGTAATCCTAATGTGTACAATATATTAATTTTTTTGCATGGTGACTATACCTGGTTATGTTGACATTATTAATAAGTATAGCGAAAGACTCCTGTCCAGACATATGCTGGGTGCCACAATTAAAGTTGCCCTATGCAGAGTCCTCTGGAGCCCGTTCAAAGCAACAGATTGCACTGAAACTTTATACTAAGAGGCTGAGACCATGGGGAAGTGAATGCTGACGAAAAAAAAAGTAGTTCATATTTTCACCACCAGGTTGAAATGTGGCACTGAAATCTGGTGCACAGTGAACAACATCCTGAAAAATGTTTCGTCTGACCATTGATCACACTGCCTTACACTTCCAAAGGGGTATTCACGTTGACAGTGTGCATATTTGAACACTGTCGTACCGACATAAACTTAAATTACTGGTGGTTGTTACTTTGGGCCATATTCCAACCTGATGGTGTGTGGGTGGGAACTGCACATCTGGTTTTGAAAAGAATGACTGAATTCAAAGGTGTAAAGGCAGTGTCTTCGGAAGAGGCGACAATCTTTGTGTGGCTTTTGGCTTCAACATGAGATAGGGAACAAATAATTGTTCTCGGATATAGTTTTCAGCCAGACCCGATATGGAAAAATCAGTGGATTTAGGCAGTAAAGCGAAAAGATTGGACACAAACATGAGGGAGTAGGCTCTGCAGTCGGCACTTCATCAAACCAAATGAAAATATTTTAAGAGTTTCGAAAATTATAATTGTCTTAATGTTGACTAAATTTTAAAGTTGGAACTATTAAAATCATATAACGCATTTGCCTTTTGGTTGCTGATAAGCGCTCTTTTCGTGGGCATCGGGAGGGGATATCGAAATAAGTCAGTCGATCTCTTCCCTGGAAATTGGCATCATTCATTTCAAGTTGCAAAAAAGCAGAATGTTTGTTGTTTTTATTGTTAATAACAGAAATAAAGTTAACTTGGTTAGTATTCGAACAGAGTAATCAATGTAAAATATGCATTAAATTGAAAGAAATTAGTGAAAAATACAGGAACCAGGTTGTATTTTCATATTCCATTTAATCCAAGGAATAAATGGTTCCCCAGTTTTTGGAATTCGAAAAATTATGATTTTAGATGAAGTGAGGTCACACAATATAAACTTTGAGAGTATTTATTTTCTAACTTCTAAAGTTAAGTTTTAAAGTTCTACAGTTAGTAACAAAATACAATAACTGTACATTTCAGTATAGTAACTATGAAATGTAAAGCAATTAATGGAAAATAGTTGTGCTGGATATTCACTCGGCTTGTGGATCTTATAGCATGATAATAATAAACAACAATAATAATAAATTTTGAATATTTTTTTAATTAGGTTATATTTGTAGGGTATAATAACCGTAGGAATTATTATTTCTTTTACTGTTATAATCTAAGTATTTTAATGTTTATAATTAATGTAAACTTAATTTCAACCTGCAGAAGTATTTTCAAAAACGAAACTGTTGGTAGATCAACATTGCCGTGGAAAATATTAGTAATGTCCCTTATCTGCATCCAAATGATCCAGGAACTTCCAAATTTTTTCGAGGTACTCTTGTTTCTCAATATCATTTAAAAATTTTAAGCGATCCAATTTGTGTCCGATCTTTTATAACAAAATAAACTCTTATCTGTATTCCACTTGTTTACATTGGGAACTTGGCCAAACCGGAAGGTCCATCCTATCCTTCGATAATCGAATTGCCAGATCTTTTTTTTTTTTTTTTTTTTTACTCTGGAACATCCCTCACACAATGTTTCAGCACAATGTGAATGGGCTCCAAGAATGGCAAATTTAATTGTTGCCACCCAGTACATAAGATGCAAGTCTCGGCACTAGTCTTTTAGAGGGGTGAGCTGATACCGATGTATCGGGTCTCCCTGATGATATAGTAATAATGTTGTACCTTGTAATCAAGGGGTCCCACGTTCAATGTCCACTTGAGGCAAAGTGATTTTGATCCCACTTTAAACTGTAGGTCCAGTTTAGATTATCTTATCTGTGCATAAAGTGGACTTAAAACAAAAAAGTCAAAACTTCAAGATACTTATGTATCAGTATTGTCTAATACCACTGTTAACAATTTCAGGAAGTATTGGTGGGTATTTGATCAGTGATACTGCCAACACTTTTCCAGAATTTGGATATCTAATGGAGTCGGATAAAGACCGCACAATACATTCCCAGAGTTTAATTTTCCTGTACTCATGCACCAGTACTGTGTGGGATTGTCAACTATTTATTTTTCTGGTTGTCATGTATGAAATTATGAATATTTAGAAATAAAATGTGGGCAGATTGGTATGGTATAGTTCTGTATTAAATACAGGATGATTTCAGTATTCCCTATGGAGTTTCAAACGTTTATAAAACAAGATCTGTAATGTGTACAACAAGGTGCACATCAATACATAAATAATATCTCCCAAGTTTGCACTCATAATAGTCCCCATCACATAATTGCAGATATAGCCACTAGGTGGCAGTATAATCCAGTTAACGCAAACATGGCATGCACTGGTGGTTCTGCATCTTAGAATTTGCTAAATGTGATTTGGTTGCGACGGCACAATGGAGATTTCGTGGAATTCCTGGAATTATGTTTGAATTATTGGCTCCGGGAATTCTGCGTGAATTTCTCTCTGTAGACGTGAAAAATTGCAACGTTTATTAATTCAAATCCCACTGAATTTATACTTGTAATATAATTAAGTCGTCTGAGGAAGACCCTGATACAGGGTTGAAACGTTAATTGTTAAGAGTTTTTATTACATAATAAACTGCTTTGGTCAGCAACTTAGTGTTTTGAATTTATACATATGTATATATGCCCTGAGGCAAGTTTTTCGTAGTTTAGCTTGTGTTTTTATCGAGGAAGGAAAAGAAAGCTGCGTGGAAAATGAAACTGAATTCTCTCAATCCATTTACTTTGTTAGTTTCCTTTTCAGAAAAATCTATCTGACAGACTGAAGATTATTGCAAGATATCTTGAAGTTGGTTATGTAAATTTGAGTTTGAAATTTGTATACAATTAACAATTTTTCGTAGGTTAGTATATTCCGTTACATGTGTGACTTGTGTTTGTAGATGTATTTCAAGTCTGAGCATGTGAAATGGCAAATGTAAACTCCGTACCTTCAATTAAATATTTTAAACATACATATGTAGCTAAAAAAAAACTAAATATGCTGACCAAGGCAGTAATTTATTTTATTAAAAACATAAACTAACGTAACGTTTCAACCTTCTAGCAAGGTCTTCTTCAGACTCTGTATCAAGTACAAAAGTAACCAGATACAACAAGAAGGGTAATATATATACACAAACATTACTCCCTCCAGACTATTTAGAAAGTTGTTTGGAACTTTCTAGCAGATGACTTTCACTTTCCAACTTTACTTTCACCTAAAAGGCTAAACACAATTACTTCCATATAGAATGTGGTTGGACTTTTTAATCTCACGCTCTTTTCCCTTCATTTTTCTTCCTTCTCCTCTCCTCTTTTTCTCTTGTCCTTTCCACTCTTTCCAACATCTTCTTCCATTCTTTGTTTAACTTCAGTCCCCCATTCCAGTTCATTGTGTCTTCTTCGCCTTTCTTCTCTATTTCCTTGGCTTCCTTCCATTTTCTCACTAGCATTCTCTTCTCCCTTCCTATTTGCTTAGCCTCATCCCACTCTATGTCATGTCCTGTTTCTCTCGTGTGTTTAAATATTGCATTTCTCTCTCTCTTAAGTCGTACATCATCCCTATGTTGTTTCAACCTGTCTTTCAGCCTTCTTTTCGTTTCTCCTATGTAAAAAAAAGAAAAAAAGGCTGAAAGACAGGTTGAAACAACATAGGGATGATGTACGACTTAAGAGAGAGAGAAATGCAATATTTAAACACACGAGAGAAACAGGACATGACATAGAGTGGGATGAGGCTAAGCAAATAGGAAGGGAGAAGAGAATGCTAGTGAGAAAATGGAAGGAAGCCAAGGAAATAGAGAAGAAAGGCGAAGAAGACACAATGAACTGGAAAGGGGGACTGAAGTTAAACAAAGAATGGAAGAAGATGTTGGAAAGAGTGGAAAGGACAAGAGAAAAAGAGGAGAGGAGAAGGAAGAAAAATGAAGGGAAAAGAGCGTGAGATTAAAAAGTCCAACCACATTCTATATGGAAGTAATTGTGTTTAGCCTTTTAGGTGAAAGTAAAGTTGGAAAGTGAAAGTCATCTGCTAGAAAGTTCCAAACAACTTTCTAAATAGTCTGGAGGGAGTAATGTTTGTGTATATATATTACCCTTCTTGTTGTATCTGGTTACTTTTGTACTTGATACAGAGTCTGAAGAAGACCTTGCTAGAAGGTTGAAACGTTACGTTAGTTTATGTTTTTAATAAAATAAATTACTGCCTTGGTCAGCATATTTAGTTTTTCATAATCATGGAAACAAGGCTTAATGGAGTTATAATTGGACATTTTCCAAGGCTGATGAGGAAAATTAACAACTGGAAAGACTTGAAGAGGAAAGAAATACACAAAGACGAACAAGAGAAGTTTCTGAGAAAATGTTTGGAGAGAGGCACAGCGCCTAAAGGATTAAAAATAAGTAAAAAGGGAGTGGTTTGCAACACCAGGAGATGGAGGATATTGGTTCAGAAAATGGAAAAAGAACTGATATGGAATGAAATAAGGGCAAGAAGAAAGGAGATAAAGATAATAAAGGAGAACCTGACAAGAATTGAAAAAGCTATTGAAGATGGTCTCACCATTTTTACGAGAGAATATACATTTCATGAAATGAAAATCTGGCAGGAGAAATTTAGAGAGAAAATGAAAATAAAATTGAAGAAGAAAGGAGAGGGACTAGGATGGAAAGAAGAAAGAGGAGAAGAGGAAGAAGAAGAGGATACCAGAAGAAGAGTTGTGGTAATAGGGAATGTAGATCTAACAAAAGAAGAGGAAGCTTTTTTAAAACTAGGCAGAGGTTTCAAAGTTAAAGAAAGAAATGTAGATTATGAGGAAGTTATATATGACATTGAAGAAGCAGTGCTCCATATAAAAGAAGAACCAGAAAGAGACAAGATTAGAAGAAGAACAGCAGCCATACTGAAGAAAGAAATGGGAAAACAAGGAAAAGTAGATAATTTGAGTCAAAAAGAAAGGGAAGGGATGAAGAAAATCAAAACAAGAAATGATGTGGTGATAGAGCAGGCAGATAAAGGTGGAGCAATTGTGGTGATGGAAAGAGAATGGTACGAGAGGAAGTTTGAAGACCTAAAAGAAAATGGATATGAGGAGATTTGTGGAACAGGTGAAGAACAAACTATAAAAGAAAGAATCATTAAAGACTGTAGGAGGAGTGGATTCAAGAAATGCATAAAGGAGACAGGAAGACTACCAAGTTTGAAAGGCTTTCCAAAGATACACAAAGAGGAGATAAAGTTAAGACCAGTAATGAACTGCAGAAACAATATTTTGGAACCCTTAGAAAAGAAATTAAAGAAAGTTATTGACGTGTTAGTAACACAGCAAGAAAGCAGAGCAGTTAAGAACAGTGAACAAGTAGTAGACCTCATAAAAGGACTTAAGTTAAATGAGATGAAGACGACAATGTTTAGCTTAGACGTGAAAAGTATGTTCCCGAGCATCAAGAGGGGACACGTTTTGGACATTATTAAAAAGAGAATGGGACAAGAAATTATAGGAGAATGGGATAGTGAAAGGGTAGTGAAGGCGCTGGAAACCATTTGGAATAACGGTTACAGTATAATGGGAGATAAAATAATGTTAATGAGTGAAGGACTAAATATAGGTTCCAGTCTAAGCCCAGCATTGGCTGAATTGGTTATGAATGAATGGGAAAAGAAAGTGATAGAAAAGGGAGGTGACAAAATGATTCTGTTTTGCAGATATGTGGACGACTGTTTTGGCATATGGAAGGGAACGAAGAGGCAGCTTGACATTTTTGCCAAAGAAATTCAAGATGAAGAAAGAGGGATATTATTGGAACTTGAAATAGAAGAAGAAGACAAGTTAAGCTATCTAGATATATTGATGAAAAGGAAAAGAGGACAAGAAATTGAAACCGCTTGGCATCAGAAGAAGTGTGCAGCAGGGGTATTCTGCCACAAAAGAAGTGATGTAAGTGAGGTGACAAAAATAAATTTTATAAAGAATATGGAGGACAGAATCAAGAAAATATGCATGAAAGAATGTGAAAAAGAAGGCAAAATAAATAGCCTATGGAAACAGCTGGAAAAGAATGGCTATGAGAAGCAGGATAGACTGGACATAAACAGAAAAAGTAAGAAAACGGGCAGGGGAGAATTGGCAGAGAAAGAAAAAGAGGAGAGAAGGTTTGGAATAAGGAGTATGGGGAAGACCACAGAAAAGATATGCAAAGTACTTAGGAAAGCAGGAATTAAAACTTACAGGAAGGGAGGGAGAAGCATCTTAGGAATAGCGAGGAATGCTAACAAGAAAAAGGAAAACAGAGAAGAGGAAGAAGAAGGGAGTATCTACGAAGTAAAATGTAAAGAATGTCAGAGTGTGTACATAGGAGAAACGAAAAAAAGGCTGAAAGACAGGTTGAAACAACATAGGGATGATGTACGACTTAAGAGAGAGAGAAATGCAATATTTAAACACACGAGAGAAACAGGACATGACATAGAGTGGGATGAGGCTAAGCAAATAGGAAGGGAGAAGAGAATGCTAGTGAGAAAATGGAAGGAAGCCAAGGAAATAGAGAAGAAAGGCGAAGAAGACACAATGAACTGGAATGGGGGACTGAAGTTAAACAAAGAATGGAAGAAGATGTTGGAAAGAGTGGAAAGGACAAGAGAAAAAGAGGAGAGGAGAAGGAAGAAAAATGAAGGGAAAAGAGCGTGAGATTAAAAAGTCCAACCACATTCTATATGGAAGTAATTGTGTTTAGCCTTTTAGGTGAAAGTAAAGTTGGAAAGTGAAAGTCATCTGCTAGAAAGTTCCAAACAACTTTCTAAATAGTCTGGAGGGAGTAATGTTTGTGTATATATATTACCCTTGTTGTATCTGGTTACTTTTGTACTTGATACAGAGTCTGAAGAAGACCTTGCTAGAAGGTTGAAACGTTACGTTAGTTTATGTTTTTAATAAAATAAATTACTGCCTTGGTCAGCATATTTAGTTTTTCATAATCATGGAAACAAGGCTTAATGGAGTTATACATATGTAGCGTTCAATTGAATTGAATTAGAATTTTGGATACATTGGAGTCACACAGATCCTTTATATCGTTAATATATTTGTGTGTGTATGTGTGGGTGGGGTGGTGAGAAGCGGTAATACGTAAGGTTGAAATGGAGAAAACATCTGCTTGCATCCTTAAATTTTTGGAAAGTTCACCTTGAAAACAGGGAACTATACTTGAATTTTATCATGGTGCTAGAGTGGCCACCCTGATGAAGTATCTAACAGAAGCACCTACAGACAAGGCAATTCATGTGTGGTACAAGTTCAAGGAGACTGGCTGCCTGTGCGATGTAAAACGAACAGGCTGGACTGGACCATCGGCTGAGATCGTGATATGTTGGGACACATGTGGCAGGAACTTTATTTCAGGATTGATGTTTGCCACATCATAACCAAACTTGGAGAGGTTCGTTCCATTCTGATATGCAACCATTTGCTGTGTGTGTTACAGTTCTTGTACTACAAACGTTTTGAAACCCCTAATGAAATTATAAATTACCCAGTATGTAAATATTCTGAACATCACATGTTCTAGCATTGGTATTGTGGGAGTGGCTAAGAATACAGGTTCAATGTGGTGGTTCAGCCTTAGTTTTTATTCCACTTATAGTGACTATGTTGAGGTTGAGTGGCTTTGCCACCATTCATATTAAGAATGCAAAATGTAACCCCAATCTATGCTATGGTAGTGATTATATAAATTTAAATGATTACATATACTTTCATGAACAGGGAAAAGTTATGTCAGTAATGTGTTGATGAATACAACTGTTGTTTAAAATTATAATCAGTAGCAAAGTAATTTTCAATTGTACACTTTTTTTCAGTCATGGTAAAGAAATTACTCTTCTGGTGTGAAAGTGTTGTATACAGTGTTCAACACCTTCTCTACAGAAGGAAATGGCAGGAAAATATGAGTGTTACATTAAGGTGACATAGCGATTGTTTTCAGTCGTGCATAAATGGATTAAAATGTGTTGGTTATAATTATGGAATACATTATCCAGGCTGTTGTCAACTTGATTGTTCATTAAGCATTTGAGTTTGAGTGCAGAACATGTATTCCGAATGTTCGCTTTACTTGCAAATTTCCATAATCATTATTCAATGCAAGATGCTACCTAGTACCATATGCTGGGAAATATATCATTGAGCTTGCAAATACATTGTAACTGAATAAGTGGCACAAAAAGCATCATTCTAAAACATTGACAAATGTTGGATTAAACAAAAAATTTAAAGATCTAATAGAACAAGAAAATCGTATATCAGATTAAGTTACATCATGGTCCTAGTTGGTGAGTCCAGAGCTGTTTGAGGAACTACTGAGAATATGTTATGATACAAGAGACGCCATTAACTGTTAAATGCAGTATAAATAGTTTACAGCAGGGCCACCCAAACTACAGGCCATCATACCTTTCTATGTGGCCTTCCTCACTGCTTACAAAACCTCGAACGTTATTTTGAGAAGTTATTACTTCAGTACAAATAAAATATAATTTACTATGGCTTGTGGCTGATTGCTCAAGTAGTTACTGGCTCTGTATAGAAAAAAGTTTGGACACCCCTGGTTTACAGTATCTATCTACTTCTATTGCGTGCATCATAAAATATCTCTGATGGAAACTTCACCTTATATTGTAGCCAAAAATACATTTCATGTACCCTTGTCTATGTAAATATTACATTTTCCATACACTGCGAAATACATCATTAACTGTCAAGCTGCAGTACATTATTCTTTAACATCCTAGTTATGGTCTTTAATAAACAATGGACATTTAATTAATCATCATTTCTGCTTATTGCAGGGTCAGAGTTTGGGAGGAATGAATGCAGGAGGACAGTTTCCCCCAATGCAACAAATGGCAAGTAGCTAGGCTTACTGTTGCTACCGTCTAAAGTCCTCTAGAAATATAAGTACTGCAGATAAAACCATGATTACACATTTTATATTGTGCCTTTGAATGTGGATGCAACTGCTGTGTGAATATTAAATAAAGACTGAAAATATAGGGATGGATACATAGGACATTTTTACAGATGCCAATAAAATATAGACATAAAATTTATCATCTGTTGCACTCTGCCATGCACGTATAGGCTGTGGTGATGGGGTTTCACACATTCTTGCTCTCTGTCATATCGCCTCATACTCTGGCCCCATTTGTTAGAGGTAGTGAGATCTCCAGTATCATTGTTGGAAAAATTCCCACCTGAGAATATCCACATGGAAAATCTTAGTCTCTTGCGTGGTAGTCACATGTTCTATGGGCTGAAACATTGCAACTCTGATATGCCAGTGATCCAATATTAAATGGCAAATACTCCATAAAAAACACAATAATGTAATAGCTGTGGCACAACAGCCCGAATGGGTCAGGGCATATTTACTGTCTGCCGGCATCACTCCTATCTGCCTAGTGAAGAGTTCATTTAACCAGTTACGGAGTGATATGTATCAGTAGTGTTGGGTGATATATATTGTCCATATGATACATTGCGATATTGAAAAAATATCGCCCAGGCGATGTATATAGTGTCGGCGAAATATCATTACGATATTTTGGCGATATACAGTGTGTCCGTAAAGTCATGGTGCACTTTTGACCGGTCACAGGAAAGCAACAAAACAAGGTAGAAATGTGAAATCTTCACCAAATAAAAGGTTAACTCTCCAAGTTTCCGTACTATGATGCGCAAGCATGTGCGCACACAGGTGATGACGCAACACCACGAAATGCGCAGCAGCGGATCAACCCTCGCCCACGCCAGTCGAGATGTGGACGGTACAGAGGAAAGTCCAGTGTGTTCTGTGGCTTGCAAAGTTCGAATCCGTGAGCAAAGTGCAACGTGAATATCGTCCCGTGTACAACGAAGCGCCTCTGTACAGTCCACATCTAGACTGGCGTGGGCGAGAGCTGATCCGCTGCTGTGCAGTTCGTGGTGTTGCGTCATCACCTGTGTGCGCACACGCTTGCGCATCATAGTACGGAAACTTGGAGAGTTTTCCTTTTATTTGGTGAAGATTTCACATTTCTATCTTGTTTTGTTGCTTACCTGTGACCGGTCAAAAGTGCACCATGACTTTACGGACACACTGTATATCATGTCCGATATATTGTCACAATATTTTGTCGATATATATCGTGTCAGTAATATATCGTCACAATATTTTGGTGATATCATGATATTTGGCGGTAAATATAGTGTAGGCAATATATCATCATGATATTTTAGCTATATATATATATATATATATATATATATATATATCATTTCAGTGATATATTGTCATATTTGGCGATATCGCCAATATCATGATATGGAAAAAATATTGTATCATCTGTGACCATATTTTCGTGAAGATATATCGCAATATCAAATTTCTCATATCATCCATCCCTAGTGGTCAGCAAGACGAGAACCCCCTGTTGTTGTAGGTTTCCATTACGAGCTACTCGTTCGTAGCTCCTTCATTTCCTAACGATAGTGGGTGGCCACCAGTCCCATACACAGGCTGAAATCTCAGGAGAAAAGTTATGAGTCCCGTTCCGTAGTCGGAGCCCAAGACAGCATGGTCATGGTGCAGGACAAATAACGTAAATGGTTTATGTAAATAGAATGAAACATAGCCCCCAAAAAATGCACTTGCAAGTATTTTATATTCAAGTTTTGTTGTCCAACATTTTTGGGACAATTTCCTGTATCCCTCATCAGGTATCATCCCAGCAATCAAAACATAAAAAAAAAAAAAAAAAGTCTAAATACAGCACCAACACATTTTAATCTAATGCTGTTAGAAATAATTAGAAGGATGATTAATCCAAGGATGTAATTTCAATTGTGAAGTTGATAATCAACCTATGAAGGATGCCCAACCAGTTTCCACAATGAGCTGTTTAGTCCCTTTCAGACCCTTTGGATAACTTCATCATCTACTTTTAATTTTAGTAATTATACAATGGAAGGTTCTCTAATGGGCCCAGGAAAAAGAACATATGATGCTGTAAAAACTCTATTTTTGCAATGCTATTTTTTTCTTCCCAACATTCGATAGGGCATGAAATCAAATCCACAGTGAATAGCAAAATGGGTTTATTGACAAATGTTACGTACACGTATCATCTACACTTTAAGCATACCCCAAGAGGATTCAGACGTTATCGTACCGATGTACCAGCTTTCCAATACCCTCTGCAAAAAAAGGTGCCGCCTGTCTGTTGAGCCAGGTCTGCACTGTGTCCCGAAGCTCCTCATTGGTGTGGAAACACCATCCCCCCAACCACTTCATCGTCGGGAAAAGGTGGAAGTCACTCGGTGCCAGGGGTGAACAAACACTTCACAGTGGAATCATTGAAGAAGGTCTTGGGTTGATGCAGGAACATGTTGTCGGGAATTGTGACGAAGCAAGACGATGCCTGAAGACAGCATGCCTCTCAGTTTGTTCTGGATGGCTCTGTGTAGTGTGCGCAATGTCTCACAGTATGCAGCCGCACTGATTGTGGTCAAACAGTAACACATCTCGCACTTGGCGGGAGAGTCTATTGTAGCAGACATCTCTACACACCTGTCGTCCAGCTTCAACTGAAGCGTTGGCCTTGCCAGTGGTAGTGGTGGTGGCAGGGAAGATGCCAATTACTCTGCATGACACCCTGCTTCCTAGTGCTCATGGCCCACCTGGCAGCACCATTGGAGGTTGAAAAAAAATAGCCCTCGTATATGTATGAAATTACTAAGCATTTCCAATTTTTTGAACATTAAAAGTTTTAAATGTCTTTTGAGTTTAATAAACAAAATGTACCATGCATGTTAGCTTTGCATATTCCTAATGAATATATAATTTTACAAAAGATCTAAGAACAGTGATTCAGTTCCTTGCACACATTGAAGGTTTTGAATTTTATCATTTGCATTTATGGGCAATCATAACACAATGTCAAGCATTGCACAGTATAAAATGTAGTAAGCATTTTTAAAATGGCGAGATTCAACAATTATGGTACTCTTGAAGCATGATCAATACCACCAAATAATTGTAACAACTGTAGGTCAATAGACATTTGGCCCATTATTGCAACTCTTTTTATTATTGTTACTATTATATTTTTCATTATTTGAAAGTTTTCAAGCATCGCTGGGGTATAGTTTTCAGTGTCCATTTTGAGAAGTAATTCATGTAACTCTTGTTTCTTAAAGTATGCAGTATCTTTCTCTAAGGCAAAACCAGCTTTGTCATGTACATAGGTTAGTGATTAGTGTGTTGCAAGAAGAGCATTTTACTCGAAAGCAAATAGTTTGCATGGACGATGCTAGATAGCGTACGGAATCAAGACCTTCTTCGCTCAAGCGAATGACACCTGAATAGGCAAAACTAGTGGTATATACTCGAAGCTCAGTAAGTAGTACACGTATAACTGTAATTTGTCTATGATAGTGGGCCTTCAAATAGGGATCATGAGGTAAAAGATGCAGGAAAATTGAAACTTAAGTAAGCATAGTCATTATCTCAATGTTAAAATGTAGTTTAGTCTATTTTAACAATACAGTGATATACAAAAATGAATCAGATGGTTGAGAGCTGAAACTGCCATGACAGATGTGTTACATATGTGTGTCTACGATTATTGTCACATTAAAATTATATTCCATTGAAAACTGAGCGTGGGAGACTCAAATGAGTACGAGTGAGCAAAAGTGATTCCATGCAATACTCTTATTAGTGATCCACTGAGATTAGTCGAGGAAAAAATAAAAAGACAGCAAAGCTGCAGAAGCACCAAATATGATAAGTTACTTCAAACTTTGTAATAATTATATTTTTGTAACAGCAGAATCCAGATTTGGTGTAGTGTTGAATCATCGAGAAATATTGAATGAAAGTCGCATTTTGGCAGCTTTATGATAATATTGTAATTGCAATTAAGAAAGTGTATTTCATCACTAGTATTATCTGCCATGGTTTTTCAAGTAGATCAAACACTACACGCATGGGCACAGATTGTAATCTAACCAGTCACTGTTGGTGTTTTTGCCATTGATGTTTCTCTCAATGTTCTTGCCATTGCTGTCAGAGCTTTGATGTATAATCCCCAGATCTTATATTTTTCTGCATTATACGTACATTGTCTTTATTGTCCGAATAAGGGAATATTTTTTTTTAATAAGTTTTTTCAGTTTTGTTTTTCTGAAAAATATAAGATTGAGAATGGAATATGTAATCAGTAATTTTATATTGATACTTGTTCATCATGTCTGTCCAGCCCTAATGAATAAATGTAAGTATTCCATTGCAATTATACTCCAATTTACTAGTGTTGCTTGAAAATAATTAGAGAGTTGCATTGGAATGTTAGAGTAACTGTAATTAATCATAAAATCCATATGTTCACACAATACTGGTGCAAAATAAAAACTTTGAATGTTGCATAATTTTCAGGATAATTGTACTCTACAAGTGTCATAAAGTTTTTGCCGACCTCGGGAAAGGATGCAAGTGTTGGTGATTAAATTTGAACCAATACTTTCTAATACGGATACGTAAGAAAAATAATAAATAACCCATGATGCAACAGCCCTTGAGGGCCAGGGCCTACGTACTGACTTCCAGCCTCACTCCCATCTGTCAAGCTGGGAAATCATCCAACTAGTTACGGGGTGACGTGTGGTCAGCACGATGAACCCCCAGTCATCGTTGTAGGTTTTCATGACTGGGTTACGATACTCATTCGTAGCTCCTCGTGATGGTGGGTGGCTACCGGTCACATACACAGGCTGAAATCTCAGGAGAAAAGTTGTTACGGTTCCCCCAGGAGACTCGAACCTACACGCCTCCCGTAGCCTGAGCCCAAAGTGTGACACTGTAGACCACACGGCCATGGTGCAGGACACAAGAAAAATACGAGGCGGAAAAAGTACTCTTGAGTGATTCTCTCAAATTGTAGACATTTTGTTCCTTTAAGGCCTCTTGTCAGGCTTTCTGGAAAGTTTGAAGCATTAACAGGATTCACAGCATTGGTTATAAGTATAAAATGTTCAATAGGTTAAAATATGAAAGTTGGCAAACCTTTCTATTTTAACCTTTTGAACATTTACACCTTTAACCAATGTGAGTAGTCTAATGTTTTAACACTCCTCAGAAAGCCTGACGAAGTTCCTGAAAAAGTTGCCAAAATGTCTAAAATTGGAACGAGAACCATTTGTAAGTATTTTTTTATGTTTTACTTGTTGTGAAACAGTGGTTGTGCAAACATGGAAGAAAGTGAACATCAGAGAGAGTATTGACTTAACCCTGGTATAAATTTACTGAGATAGGTTTAATTTGATCACACCTTGTACATACTCTCGTAGTGCATGTTGTTTGTCATCAAATCTCTCTTAACCTTGAATTTCAGCACATCTGTATTAGCGTAAGCCCTTTTATGCTTTTAAAATAGTGTTTCATCTCTTGTATTAGTATGGTAGTGGCTTTGAGTAGTCTTATTTTCGCTGGACAATGGAGTCATTTGAATATCTTTTGTCAGGGCATGCGGCCAATGGGGGCAGCACCTATGATGGGTGGGGCAGGCATGATGGGTGGTGGTGGGATGATGGGAAGTCCTCGAATAGGAGCTCCTGGAATGGGAGCAGCACCCATTCCTCCTGTACAGCAGCAGCAAATAGGGGGAAGTCCTCAGCAACTGGACCCTTTTGGAGCTCTGTGAAATACAGACAATGAGAGAGAACTTAGGTAGGCATATGTGTGTGTTAATTGTTGTGAACGTCTCATTGTTCTCTAATAAATGCTTTTTCATTTATTGACCCTCGAATTGCATAGACAGGGTTCCCACTGACCTGGAAAACCTGGAAAAGTATGAGATCAACCTGCAAGTAAAAATAGGGTCGGGGAAATCAACCTGCAAGTAAAAATAGGGTCGGGGAAATCAACCTGCAAGTAAAAATAGGCTCGGGGAAATCAACCTGCAAGTAAAAATAGGGTCGGGGAAGTCAACCTGCAAGTAAACATAGGGTCGGGGAAGTCAACCTGCAAGTAAAAATAGGGTCGGGGAAGTCAACCTGCAAGTAAAAATAGGGCCTGGGAAATCAACCTGCAAGTAAAAATAGGGCCGGGGAAATCAACCTGCAAGTATAAAACTGTCGTCGAATTTTGAAAATTTATTCAAAAATACAGAAAAGTCTATTAAAATCATTTTCTCTTTGTCAGGATTTGGGAATGAAAATAAATTCCACTTTTTCATGAATGAGCCTCCTGATGGATTATATTTTCAAAATGCTCTGATAGTTAATTTTTGTTAATTCATTTTGAACTGTGTTCAACCAACTTGATTAGTTTGAATAACAAGTGAGTTGAACATGCACGAACATGCACAAAAATTTGTTATCAGCATGTTCAAGCATCATGGAATAGTCTGGAAATATAATTGAAAATTGCCTGTAAAATCTGGAAAAGTAAGGAATTTGCATTGTCAAAATAAGTGGGATCCCTGATAGAGCAAAGAAAGTGAAATAGTGATAGGCAACTTGGTCCCACCTATTTTTATGGGGCAGGGCTACTGCACTGCAACATATCACTAATTCAGTATGCATGTTTTTAATGTGTATGAATAGAACAGTAGTATTTTTACATATAGTTGTAAATGAAGTTGTAATTTCTATTTTTTATACCCCAAAAGATTATGCATCCTATTACAAAAAGATAAATAATCTTGTAAATATCCTGATGTATTCGCATTTTAAATTTTAGCAATTCATAAAACTAAGTCAAATGATACAGAGTAAGACTCAACTTGTTTCATAATATGTATGCAGTAGCGGTGAAGGGGGGAAGTTGCCCCACACACACTTTTTGCCATTTATGTCCCCGCACTATGCTATACCTTATCTACAAAGGGAAATATACTGTCTTTGTCCCCCCCACCAGTTTTGGAACCCAATCACCGCCACTGCATTTATGTATATACACTCGGAAGCAAAGCACATTTTCATACTACAATTGTTGTGTTGCATAAACTGTCTTCATGTTGGGTCCAGTAATGTTAGTGCTATCCATTACAAATGTGGAATGTGTAATTTTTTGTCACATGTCAGTAGAAAATTTGCCACTGTTTGTTGGGGATTTATTAAAAAAATTCACACTTAAATTCCTACAAATTGTACCCTATCCTGAAAAACAAACTTGCAACACAATACGTGTTTAATGTTACCATTACCTGGCTTTTCTGTCCCCTCCCCCCAAAAATGCAAATTTTCTTCTGACTCTACGTGCAAATTTCAAATATTTTGGCTGCCTTATAAATAACTTTAGATTTTAGAGAAGACATAAAAGTGTTGTGTTGCAACTGCTGAATGAGTATTACTCATTGCATTGAGTTTGGATTGATATTGTGTATGTATGTATTAATATATTCAAAATGGTCAGCATTTTCTTTCCTTGATCCTGTTAGATAATGTGTTTATTTGAAATCCCAAAAGTATCAATTGATCATTAAAAAACTTAGCCTTGCGGAAGAGTTTTTGTATTCTTGCGACCAAATAATTTCATTGTTTCATGTCATGACCTTGGAATAGAGGTGGTATAGCATCTCGTCCCAGACACCATTACCCAGTGAACCTTTGAAATTCATTGGTCACAAGGATAAGTAGAGAATTGTAGAAATCGAAACATTTCCCTGTATTTACCGTTACACAATTTTATATATATTTACTTGTTTTCTCTTTTCATTTTGCAGGACTTTAAGTGGAATTAATGACCCGATGTAAATATATAACCTCAGTGCACTGATCTGCCAATATGACTTTAGTTCAAGCTGAAGATGAAACACTTTAGGTGCAGATTCATCTTTTAAATAGTGTATTTGGTTATCCAAGTCCAGTTGGAAAGGTGTTAAAGAAGAGTGTTAAGGCTGTGGCATGGCATAGGTTTATTATTATTTTTTCAACAAAAATAAAGGTTTGTTTATTTCATGGCCTAGTGCTTACTTTTTCTGGAGAGAGAGAGAGAGAGAGAGCTATTCTCTCTATAGTAATATTTTGGAGTCTCATGATGTGGACACAAGTGAAAAATAAAAAGAGTGCAGTAATTGTGTAATATCAAAAAAATTAAAAAGTGGTAGGTTATGTGTAATATAAATATCGCGTGTGTAATGGTTTGTGTAGCAATATACGTGAAACTAGACATGCTCCTAGGTGCTGATCTACTGTGGAATGTAGAGTTAATAAATCAAAGACTATCTGCACATGTGGTGATGTGTAACTGTGGTGTTGTCTGTTTAGTAACGTCAGTATGCAATACTCAGTAGAATTGTCTTAGCTTTGTCAGTTGTACAGTGTGGAGTATTGATGATATGCATAATACGGAGATGAACTTCAGCATGATCATATCATTAAGGGTACTTAGCATTTGTTGGAGAAAGAGAATTTATCTGTTTCTGTTGCTTGTCTTTGTCTCGTAAAATTCCTTTTTCTCTTTACTTTCGTAGCATCACCGTGACTTCTGAATTAGACCTGTAACTGTTTCTCTGTGCCTTTTGGATTATGGTAATACATGAATATTGTATCATATATATATATTTTAAGAAATCCAGTAATCTGTACCAGTGAATATAGTTGCCACCTGATCTTATAGTGTGGGATACTGTTAGGAAGTCACACAATCAGCGTTGCCGGTAAAATTGTTTTTGGAACATTACGAAACTGACAAGTTGTTTGGTATATGTAGGAGTGACTGATTAAATTGAGCAAGTGTTGTGTATAAACATGTTAATGTTAATTATGACAGACAATACAAGATAAATGTCAAATGAAACCTCTTACAGTATATACATATAAATTAAATAGATGAATAAAGATATATATATATATATAATGAAAGAAAGTTATTTAGATTGAGATACAGTTGATGCTTATGTTACATGTTGTTCTTGTATTGCAAGAGGAAAAAATATAGAATTATAGTGTTTGAAATGTGATAAGAATTGTGAATGTAGACAGTAAGAATCATGGTAAGTACATTCAGTTAAGAGCATGGCATCTTTCACCAAAATTTTATTCATCAAATAGAACAGTAAAAGTATATGGTATTGATCTGTTGTGTGTCTCCTGTTAATTTGAACATTCCAGTACTAGGAAGTGTTAGAGGATTAACCCAGGGTAAATATTATTAATTTATGTACAGAAATGCTGTAATGAAATTCAGATTTTAATCCCATCCCTGTTTTTGGTTTACGTGGATGGCTAAGTTCATGAAGTATATTTTTTGTCGGTACAGCATGTAGTTGTGCTTTTAGTCTGTATGATTTTTTTTTTGGTAAGTTTTTTGTTGCATACCAAGTAAAAAATATCCTTGTATATTGCATTTCTTACACCGAAAAGAAAGTCTCCTCTTTCTTTTGTTGTAAAACTATAACTTTGTTTTTCTTTTTTGTATTGAACATAGGTATTTGTTAGCCTATAGTACTCTGGTGTTAAATTTTAGGTGCTTCATAGAAAAGCAGTCATGTTACGTACAAATTGAGCTTCAAATTGCAATAATGATTAACAGGCTGCAGTTTGGTTAATGTATTCTTTCGCAGCAAAAAAACCGAAAGGTTTATGGGGCCCATGAACGCTCGAACCAGCATAATATGAGTGCTATAGTGCCAGATGTAGCATAATTCTGTACTACTGACTGCAGTATGTGTTTCAAGCTCTCAAGGTGAATGTTGACATTGTCATAAGCGCATGTATTTATTGCCATATATTTTCTTCACTGTATTATTTACCTGAAATGACAATTTTTGTTTGTTGAAATTGAGCAACAGTGAATAAATATCTATGTACCTGCAATATCATTACCAACGAGTAATTTTTTTTGGTCACCCTATCTTTCACCAAGTTTATTGAACGTGGTGCAAGATAATAATAATAATACATTTTCTTTATTCAGCGGGCGAGGTTCAGCCAAGGGCTGCTCTGCCACCTAACCCTTGTCAATATGATAATACATATGAGATTATTTTAAACTTATGGAGCAGTAAGCTAAACGTAAAAAATAATAATAATAATATTATTAATATTATTATTATTATATGCTACATGGTTGTTCTGATGACAGTAAGTAGGAAATTTATTTGGTGCATGAAGTGCATTTTATGTATTTGTTAGCTGTCGTTTGTGGCATAGTGGTCATCACAACGTGCTACGATGCCAGGAGTCCCAGGTTTGAATCCCAACATGGGCATGGGTGTTCATTGTGCGTCCCTTCATCAATTTCATCCTCATCTTTGCGATTAGCCAAAAGTGGCAGAAATGCGAAGTAAAATAAACCAAATTAATCATGTATTTGCTACTGTATGCAATACTTGGAGACTAACATATATACAGTGGAACCTCAAATATATGTTCCTCAGTGGCCTGTGATAATGAATGTGAAATGTGGAAGACATAAAACCTGCGATTAACTAAGTCACTCTCTAGCCTTCTTAAACCCGAAGGTTCATGGCTGCAGAAACACAGGCCTTCCATCTGTCCCTATCTTGAGCAAGATCTATATACTCTTTTCCATCCCTACCAATTTCCTTTAGGTTCATCTCAACATTATCCTCAATCTTTGTCTTGGTCTTCCTACTGGTCTTTTACCATCAGGTTTCCCAACAAGAATCCTGTAAACTCTTCTTTCCTCTCCCATTCGTGAAACATGGCCTGCCCACCTAAGTCTTCTTGATTTAATCATTCTAGTAATAATATCTGCGCATGGATACAAATTATGTAACCTCCACTCACCTGTCTCCTCATCCCTTTTAGGCCCAAATATTTTTCTAAGGATCTTATTTTCAAATTCTCTCAATTTATGTTCCTCTTTCAATGTAAGGGACCAAGTTTTGCATCCATATAATATTACAGGCAATATTACTGTTTTGTATATTTTAACTTTGTTTCTTAGATATTAAAAGAGACTACAAAAGATTATGAAGAGAAAAGTAACATGCATTTCCTGAATTAAGTCTGCTTTTTATTTCCTCTTTAATATCATTTTAATTTGTTAGTATTACTCCTAAGTACTTGAATTTGGAAACTGCTTCAAACGAGTTGTTATCAATAATTAGATTTTGATTATTACCTAACACTTGGTTTCGGCCTGTAAGCATATATTTAGTTTTCTCTTTGCTAACTTCCAAACCTACCTCTTTAGCTGTTGTTTTGAAAAATATTTTAGCATTATTCTTAACTGTAAGTCTACATCATCTGCATATGCTAACAGCTGAGTCACACAGTTTAATTTTAGTCCTTCGTTAATTTCTTTTACCTTCGTAACAGCTTATGTTCAGGCAAAATTAAAGAGCAATGGAGATAATGCATCTTTGTTTTAACCCATCATGAATTGTAATTTTGTCAGACATATTAATATCCACATGAATTTTACTTTGTTTCACTGGTGCATACTTTTATCATATTAACAAGCTTCTTAGGTATTCCAAACTCGACTAACATATTATATAATTTATCTCTTTGACTGAATCATATGCTTTTTTAAAATCAATGAATAGCTGATGGACATTTTGATTATTCACACTTTTTCTGAAGTGTGTGTCTGATGTGAAGAAATTGATCTGTTGTTGATCTGTTACGTTTAAATCCACATTGATAATCACCTATAATTTCATTAGCATATATGGTTAGTCTTGGTAAAAGAATGTTATATGTTGTTGAGAGTAGAGAAATTCTGCGGTAATTATTGCAGTTCATTTTATCACCTTTTTTAAACACTGGAACAATTATGGATTCATTCCACTGTTGAGGGATTTCTTCTGTATTCCATATTAAACAAATTAATTTATGAATTTGACATATTAACGAATTCCCACCATATTTAATTAACTCGGATGGTATTAAATCAATGCCAGGTGCTTTGTTATTCTTTAGCCTTTTAATAGCATCTTTAACTTCAGTCAAGTTAGGTTCTGCTGTGTGTACTTCATTTACTTCTGATTTATCTCCTACATGAACATTTAAAAGGTAATTATAGTACATAGTTCTTCCATCTATTTAAAATATTGTTTGGGTCAGCAAAAAAATTGCCATTTTTACCTATTATGAAGTTTACTTTAGGTTTGCCACCCCTTTCTAAATTCATTTACACCTTTATATAAATATCTGATATTTTTATTTCTGCTGTTTGTTTCAATTTCGTTAATTTTACTTTACAAGTAATCTTCTTCTTTTTTTTTTTTTTTACTTCTAAACGTACTGTTAACTTCTTGCTTTATTCTATTATAATTGCTTAAATTTCTATCATCAGAGTTATTTAACCACCCAAGTCTAGCCTGGTATCCTATACTTTCTTTAGGTGTTGATTCTATTGTATTACATATGTGCTCCCAATTCTTATTTAAGTCTGTTTCATTTATATTTTAATCATTTAAATCCTGCAAAATATCAAATCTATTTGACAGTTTAATCTTTCTTAATTCTATCATCAGCAAATTTTCCTGTATTAAATTTTTGAACTTTTAGATTTTGTTGCTTGTGATTTATCACAGAGAGTCTTTCTCTTAATTTAGCAATTACCAAATAATGGTCACTGGCACTCGTGAAGACTTTCTTTACCAATTATTCTAATTTATTTTGGCCTGGAAAGTTAAATGTATGGTGCAGGAAAATTTTAATTTGGGGTGGATTTAACTCTGTGAATTGTCATTTCTCTCATTGGCATCTTCTCTCATTAATTCATTTCTTAAATCATTTGCCTAGGTTACTAAAAGACTATTAATCTAACCTTTCACCCAAACAAAGCTAAGTTAAAAACTGGATATGCACATTTGGTATGCCCTGGACTGATTGTTGCAGACTAAGAAGGCTCTGGCTTTTGAACTAAGTGTGAATAATCCTATGTGGAACTTGTGTTGTATATTGTCCATCATTGGCGTCACCAGAAATTTTTGCAGGGGGGTTGGGTGTTGGATAGTAGAAAAATAATGAGTATTATTATCAATGTTATAAATATTATTACACAATTATAAATATTATGAACTAACAAGAATAAATTGTAAATTGTATTCGAAATGATGATGATGATAGTAATAATTATTATATATATGGGGAAATTCTATCCACCAAACGAGTGAATAACGAGAACAACTATTTTCCATTATTTCTTTTGCAATTTATGCAGTTAGTATCTGAAATGCATTTTGATATTAACTTTTGCAAGTCTCGTTCAAGAAAAGTCTTTACATGCTAGGGGGAATTGTTTTTCATAAAATTTGTTGCGACACCTCTCGCCAACAACTGTAATTATTGGAATTTTGAAAACTGTGGAACCATTTGTTATTTGGATGGAATGGTAGAATATAACACTGTTGCTTTATTTTTTACTCAATGTTTTCGATCCAATGCATTTTTACTGTGATTATGCTGTTCGAATACTAACTAAATTATCTTTATTTCTGTTCTTAACAATAAAAGTAACAAAACTTTCAGCTTTCTTGTATCTTTAAATGAACAATGTCAATTTTCAGGGGGTCCATCGACCCATTCGATCCCACCCGACACCCATGCTGTCCGTGTGTTCGTAAATATGTCTTTGCCAATTTCATCTTAACACCATTGATGCTCATCTTATCTTACGTGGTTAGCCAAAAATGACACAAAGTAAAATAGCCAAATCAATCAGGGTTTTTTTTTTTTTTGCACATTGAAGAGAGCAGTACTACTCTCGACAATTAATTGACATGCTTTAATTCAGAAGTTCAAAAGATTCTCTAGTGTGTTACCAGTGCATTATCCTCAATACCAAATGGCAAAGTTGGTTGCTGTTTAGTTAATTTTCTGTGTTCAGAACTTTGAGACCTCTTCCAGTTTCAGGTGACGTGTGACCGTGAGAATGCTCTGTTATTGAATTTCTGCAACAAAAAACTAATGGAGATTTCAACACACATAGGTATGTAAATATGTAACCTTGCCTGTTTTATTGTTATGAATTTCCTGTTAATGCTGCATTGTATTTTGGAGTTCCCTATAAGGATCAAACTGTTACAAACAATAACCCTAAAATTTCAATTTGGATATCTTTACTTGGCATATTCAAGGTTCCATCCATGGCTTTCCTACCATATAAACAGTATGATTAATCATATACTACATAGTGTTTGTTTGGTGCAGAGCTTCTTAACATGTAAAGTGTAAATCAAAAACCCTGAGACCTTCTGTAAACAAATGGTCTCACCGATTCGATGTATCACTCAGAGTCAGCTGATTCATGACCGCAATCATCTGCTGTTACACTCATAGTTCGCCGCACTTATTCATTTTATATAAGAGCCTCTGAATGTGAGAACCCGCTCTCAAAACATCAGACGAATATGCAGCCGCATACATTGTTACTTTCCCGGTCATTCTCTCTTTCATAACCCTTAAAACTGCAGACACTGACACACCACTGCACTGGGATACGAACTTAACCACTTCATTTACTGGTTTCTCAGGATACCACTGACAGAACGTTACATAAATATTGAGTAGAATCTGTTTCTCACCCCTTTTCAAAGGCTGTCCTTGCTGGTGTTTTGAAAACAAGCTCGGAGAACACCGAGACTTTCCCGCACGCATAGAACTCGTCATGTTATTTTTCTAAGGATAAGTCAGGCAATATTACTAAGTTGCACTACTTTCTTGCTGTTCAGATGATTATTTTTTGAAAATAACCAATGTTATAAAATATCATTATGTACACAAATCTCTAAGCTCATTGAAAGTTACAATGCATATTACTACAAAATGTTCACACTTACCTTGCCTTGCCATGTCACCAAGTTATTTTACGAAGTGCACTATATTTGGCAGAACAAAAATCGTTATTAGGATGCTTGTCAAAGTTCCCAACCGCAATAAATTTACGAACTTTTTGTCTTGTTTTGATCATCATCATCAATATATTTATTGGACTTACAGCAATGCATATGGCTGTTTATGCCCATTATATATTTTATTTACATAAGATACAATTTACATAAAATCTACAAACAAATTTCAAATACACTCCTATCTATATCATCCTTAGAAATATACGCGTATATTACCATGTTATATCATTTTGTCTAAAAGATGCAAGTAAAATATATTCAATTCGCATGCAAGAAAGAAGCCAAATTTATGGGAAATGATTACTGGTGCAAAGAGTTAACCATAAAGGTGAAGCAATAAGTAAAGAAAGAAAGAGCATTGGGTATAAAGTGAGACGTCATTTGTGGCAGCGTATCCCATACTACAAATTGGCTGTTGTTTTACCTTACGTAATGAATCCTGTAACAAAGCTGGATTTTCGTGTGGATTATTTTACTTCTATGAGTTTGCAATGCTTTCTGCATACAGGTGGTTTTGTTTACAGAAGGTGTCGGGGTTTGTGATTTGAACTTTAGACTGTCGTCTAATGTATGTTGCGTGTCCTTAGTATTAGAGCACAGAGCCATTGAAATGGTAGGTTCAGCTGCGCAACTGCCCAGGGGAAAGAAATGAAAAGAGTTACTAACTTAGGGCCACTGTAGACTATGTTGGTATTCATAATTGAACAAATAATAATTGTAAGATTTCAGATCTCGCATTAAATTTTTAAGAGCAAATTTTCAATATGCTTCCAGATTTTCATTAATTACTATGACCACTATGACAAAATAGACCACTTCGGCTCTTGCAAGACTGTAAAACATCAGAAATCCTTTTTCTCAACCTCGATCTGTTTTCTGCAGCTATTATTGTTTACTTCTGGCATTTTCCCTCCTACCACCAGATCGCCGGTTTCCAGCGGTGGAGAAACTGGAAGGGCCTGCCAGCTGAGGTCAAATTCCGAGAATCACCACCGAAGTATCATGTTTCTCCTGCCGAGTGCTTTCCAAAGGTTTGGAAGATGAATAAACGTAATCCGACACACACACAGAAACTAAAACTACAGACATATGTAAACTCGATGGTGCGACAGCTATGGGCCAGGACCTGCCACATTGCCTTTTTAATTGGGTGACGCATGATCAGCCAGACCATCAAATTCATCGCCTCTGTTTTCTGGTTCCGACACCCATAAATATGTGTGTGTCACAGCCTACATGACATAGTTCGGTTGGAATTGAACAGTTTGTGTAATCTATAAAATTCATTTTCAATTATTTACTTTATATAAATGTTCATAAAATGGCAAAGGACAGTTTCATGGCTCTTTCCATTCAATTCATTACACACTATAATACACAAACAAACACAATATACATATTGCAGACTACATGTCATAGTTCTGATGGAATTTAACAGTTTGTGTAATCTATAAAATTCATTTTAAATTATTTACTTCATATAGCTAAATGTTCGTAAAATGGCAATAGGCAGTTTCATGGCCCTTTCCGAACAATTCATTACACACTATAACACACAAATAAAGAGAAATATACATATTGAAGACTATATGTCCTAGTTCTGATGGAATTTAACACTTTGTGTAGTCTATAAAATTCATTTTAAATTATTTACTTCATATAAATGTTCGTGAAATGGCAATAGGCACTTCCGTGGCTCTTTCCGAACAATTCATTACACACTATAACACACAAACAAACACAAATATACATATTGAAGACTACATGTCATAGTTCTGATGGAATTTAACAGTTTGTGTAGTCTATAAAATTCATTTAATTCATATAAATATTCGTAAAATGGAAAAGAGGGAGTTTCATGGCTCTTTTTGAACAATTCATTACACACTATAACACACAAACACAAATATACATATTGCAGACTACATGTCATAGTTCTGATGGAATTTAACAGTTTGTGTAGTCTATAAAATTCATTTAAATTATTTACTTCATATAAATGTTCGTAAAATGGCAAGGGGCATTTTAATGGCTCTTTCCGAACAATTCATTACACACTATAACATGAAATAAACACAAATACACATATTGAAGACTAGATGTCATAGTTCTGATGGAATTTAACAGTTTGTGTAGTCTATAAAATTCATTTTGAATTATTCACTTGACATAAAGGTTCCTAAAATAGGAAGAACTGAAAACTTGCAAGGTTCAGCTATTTTCTTGTCTCTTCTCAGTTTGTACTACATTCGTTTTTAGTTCGCGGATTTGTAATCCTCGTTCTACACGAGAATCTACAATTTCCGGCAGGGATTTCTTTCTCGGGAGCCGGGAGTAGCACAGTTTCCTCTTTCTGCTGATATCGTCGCCACTTTTCATTTTACAAATCATCGACAGACACTGCTTTCCGAAACACTTGTCTCAAAGGAAGATCACACACATTTGAACTGACACGAGGTGAAAGAACGCAGTGGACCATGCCGTGAAATATGATCGCTCAACAGGACAGCGCATCTGGTATGGCCTCTAGGCCTAAACTATTTTTGGCGTGAATGACCGGCCGGGAATAAATGGTAGATGTCGATCTTTCCAAGAGAAAAAGCTCGGATTATCCTCATAAATTTTGTAGTATCAAATGAAAATATCGGTAGCAGTTGCTATATTGAGAGCGGCATGTTTGTCATGAACGTGGAAGACTAGGAAAGTGTTACATGGAATCGCGGTACATATCATAGTCACACGGAAAATCAGACCGAAGAGCGATCAATAGAGGGAAATCGTGATGAAAAGATTAGTATTAAAAGGGCTTCCAATTTGCATTTCAATACTAGATCTTTCCATCACAACTGCAGAACTATTATACCTATGCAGAATTAATCACTACGAAAATCTGTTTCAAATTTAAATCCTTCGAAATCATTCTTGCTACTTGTAATCAAATTCTACTATTCTTGAACCATATGACCTTTTCTACTACAATCTAATAGTGTGTTTCTGTCGTACACATATATTCAAGGTTCCAAGAGAAAATTGATAGCTGGGGGGTGTTGGTTGTGCCTTACGATAGCTGGTGCTATGTTTTAGCATAGGGACAACCGGACAGACATAACCCTGGCCATAACGGTTAGATACGTTACGTACATCGCTGTTATATATGTATTTCATGCGCAATAGGACATTCTGCTTGTCTTGCAGGACAGAAAGCGCAATAAAAACAAATGGTACTACTTTTGGCGAGTAAAAATCATGTTGTACGACAGTTTGTTCGGACATAGTGAGATGTGTAAGAAGATTTAAATGTACGTACTCCAGATTAGCTACTCGACGGAAGAACAGTGCTTCACGGAAAAACAACATGAAAACCCAATTTTACATCTTCTGAGAGAAGAAAATCTCGTAAATAATGATATTTCCTCGGGGTATATTGTATAATGCCTTACGTAATAAATAGAATTGTCGTATTCGTAGATAAACGTATTCTTGCATAGACATGGACTAGGGCAAAAAAAACTTCCAGGGGGTGAAAAATGAAGGTTACCAGTACGTCCTGAAGCATGAAACATATTTACGGATCATTTTGATTTCTTGTTTTTTCGCGTCGCTTTTAATCCAGTTTTGGCTAATCGCGAAAATGAGGATGAGTGATGATATTGTGAAATTGATGAAGGCACAATCACAAACAACATCCATGCTCAGGCCGGGATTCGAACCAAGGACCCATGGCGTCGTAGACCGCTGTGCCTACCACTCCGCCACGGTTGCAGGCCAATAACAGAAATATAAGTTAACACAGACATGCAGATACATAATACATAACACACTTATGGAGGTGCATGTATGTATGTGGAGTTAAAATAAATACAATTTTCGTATTTTATTTTCCACTTTACTGCTATTGTGTGATTATGCATACACGCGTATGTAATATTATTGTTAGTACGATATTTGGGGCATGAAAATCTGCTTTTAAACAAATTTTTCAGTGTTCCTCTTTTGAGAGTATTTTTTTTTTAATTTAGTAAAACTATTTAGGTTTTGGCCTAAAGTTGGAATGTGTAACGAAACCATGCATATGCAATTTCTATTTAAATGCTTTGAGAAGGTAACACTGTTAATTCAAGCTAAACGTTATATTTTATGTGACTCAGATGTTTTACTCTTGCGACCATGAAACATTGATTTAATTGCATTTTATGCATAGTAAAGCTAATCGGGACTGGGCCTACAGCTTAAAGTGGGATCCGAACTACTATGTGTGTCCACCGGTTATTAAACCAGGGCGATGAAGCTAACAATGTGCCATCGGGGAGAATCCTCCTCCACGGAACAAAACAATATATTGGTCGTTGTTGAAATATTTTTGAAATTGAAATTGATTTAGTGCAATTGATCTGCATTCTTGGGAATATGCCGCCGCCCGCAGCCCCTCCTTGCCGGAAGCACTGTTTGCAGCACGGTAATTTCATATTCCACACTAAACGAATATACACTATCTGCGATTATTCTGTTTCTATTCATCAAACGTTTGCTCCGAAACTTTCTGTCCACAATTTAGAAAAAGAAATACCAAGATTGATCTTGAGGGGTCTTTCCCCTGTTACATATACCCGAAACCGGTTGCATGCAGGTCGAGTGCATCTGGATTTTATTCTCTTGGGTCTCCCCCTCCTCCCGGATTATTAGGCGCTTCGCGCGTGAGGGGATAATGACGCAGACCGCCCCATCTAAATTCTTGGTGAGGAATATTTTTCCTTTCACTATCATAAAATTCAATATATTTTTCTAAAATATATGTATAAAAAGGACATCGTTGTGCAATGTGTGCGATGAGGCGGAGAGGAACATACTTGATTAGTAATTAATTCAACTCACTATAATTGGTTCCAAGATGAAGAAAAGGAATAATTTGGAGAAGGGGCAGATCAAGTAAATTATTCAGTAAATCTTAAAAAATGACTTTCAGTAATAGGCGAGTGTCGCAATAAAATACTTTATGGGAATTATGGCATGATCTAAGGGGGGACGCGCTATTGGTCATGGATGGGGTGGGAGACTGATCTATACAATTGTTAGAAGTTCATTATCCAGATATTCATGAACTACTTAACCTGCGCTTTATTTTTGCCGAAATATTCTTGAAATGGACATTGTGTGATTTATTATCTGAGATACTGGGGAATATGCTGCCCTCAACCCCTCCTTGAGAACAGCAATGCTTTACAGCATACTTTCGCCATCCCGGTACTTCGAGAAATTTCATACTCCAGACTAAGTGAATATATATCTGTGCTGATTCTATTCGCATTCCTGAACACTTTCTTTTGTCAATTTTCAAGTTAGCCCTATAATTTCAAAAATACTCAGTTAAATCTTCCGAGA
This sequence comes from Lepisma saccharinum, assembly GCF_977018435.1. NCBI lineage: Eukaryota > Metazoa > Arthropoda > Insecta > Zygentoma > Lepismatidae > Lepisma > Lepisma saccharinum. The sequence goes on from NC_139234.1 coordinate 38,495,882, forward strand.
GCTTTCCTCCCCGGATATTTATACCTGAAGCAGATTTCTACAGCTCGAAAACATCTGGTGAGTTATCCTCGGGCCTCCCTCCCTTCTCCTCCCGGCTCATTAGTCGTGAACGAGGGTCCGTGAAGAGCCAGGTGACTGGGCTCTGCAGGGTTGCTGTGTCAAGAAAAGTGAAAATAGAGTAAAATGAATTAATTAATTTTCGGGACGTTGATGCAAAACATGAAAATATTAATCAGTGGGTCTCTAGAAACATCCTTTCTCAGTGTTCAATCAAAATTTGGAAAATTTTTGTCGATTGGTTCTCGAGATAATCTTGACCAAAATACCGAAAACATCCCATAAGCTTACATAGAAAATGCTCAGACCTTCGCCGGGGTAGGAGATCGCCTTAACAGCTTTTTTTTTGCAACTTCACCTTCTTTCGACTACGTTTTTACTGCCCATTCTCAATTCGAATCATCATCAGTTCATAACCTCTTAAACATCCTTTCTGTAGTAAAGAAATAAAAAAAAACAAATAAATAAATATATTTTTGGAGGACAAGGTCCTTTAACCATAACTTGTCTGGAAGGTCGCGCTGTAAGTGGCAACTTTCTCTTGTTTTGAAGCTTTCAATTTTTTCGCACTGTGTTCCATACCACCAGAATTTTTTATTTTTTTATTCATTAAATATGTAATTAAAACTGAAGTTATTAATTAATTTGGATCACATTTATATGTCCTTTTTTTCGTTTTTAGGTCCTTTTTTTGAAATTTTTGGTCTTTTTATAGGTTTTTTTTTGGCTATTTTAAGGTCTTCATCTTCCGAGCCCTACTTATGACCATCTTAAAAATGTGCAAAATCTTAACATTCGCAATACCCCTTTCAACCACTGCTTCTAGATAGCGATCATCCACCCCTTACTTCAATCTGCCAACACCTCAGTATAGATAAGATGGAGGAGGGCCTTCATAGTCATGAGTCCAAACCTTATATGTTTCAGTTTCTCTTCCGAAATTGCTTCAATTGATCTCTTGATAATTTCTTCCAATTCTTGTAATGCATGGCTTCAGCTTTAAAAGCTTTGTAGCTCGCCCTCAGATGTCTCAGAAATGTCTGTTTCTTGTGCAAAGCACCGGAAAGGTTCTTGAGGAGTGTTTTCAAATCGTGTTCCGACATGTAGTTTCTCCTCGGTAAGCTCTTATCAAGAACAGACCCTGTTTCCCTAAATTTGCTTACAAGTTTTCAAACACTGTCTCTTGCGTGGAACGGGAATGCCCAGGTTTTTTAAGTCCACTTTATGCACAGTAAGGCTAATTAGGACTGGACCTACAGATTAAAGTGGGTCCCGAGCCACTGTGTGTGTCTGCCGGGTATAGAACCTGGGACCCCTTGATTACAAGGCAATGATGCCACCACTGTGCCATCGGGGAGGCCCATGAATGCCTGGGAATTCTGCTGCAAAACTCATTCCAACTTCCCTACAAGAATTTGTAATTACGTAAGAGTTGTACATAAAAAATTGTTATTTTAAATTGTATGTGTAGCATGGCATTATTAGACTGCAGAAAAGCACAATATGTAATCTAAAACACTTGTTATCGCCTTAACACTTCATAAAGGCAAGCAAACTGGACACCAGCTATCTGGATACTGAAGCACTGACGTGTCCGGTGCCAAGGTCAGCGAACAGCTGAGGGTCTAAATGCTGGTAGATTCGTTCTCACTGCCCAGTATGCTAGTCCCTGGTGCACAGTGATCCAGAATACGAAAAAAGTCAGCAAAAATAGAAATTTTGACATTTCGGTAAGGGGATAAAACATTATTACTTCTGTAAACAAGTAAATGGGGCATGAAACTGCCATAATTTTTTTTATCTAAATTTATTATTTGTTCTTGTTTTCGGGCCTCAAAATGCCTGGTTCGTGAAAATGGAATTTTCGGACTACATTTTGTACTTATTTTTAAGTCATCGCCCAGGGACTTGTTCACTGCAGTTAGTCAACCAAAAGAGTGAAATTGTCAACATTTTGCTCTGTTGGGATTTACAGAGCTGTCCTGTCATGGCTCTATGAGCGTCCCACAATCGGCAGAAGTGGGGTATGGTTGGTGGACTACAATGTGATCCTCCCAGCTAGATCCGAGGGATCTGCTGACCAACGACAGGTGCCGTCCTCCATTCGTATTGGGGGGTTAGGCGTAGAGCTGTCAACTCTGCACTGTAAAAAGACATGTCAAGAATCAGCAATTTGAGGCTGTGGTTGTTCCAAAGGTAAAATATTCTGGAGGTAAAATAGTCCCCCATTCGGATCTCCGGGCAGGGACTACTTTGGGAGGTTCCTGGAGGATAAGATGTACATTAGGAATAAGGATATTAGGAACCTGGAATGTTCTGAGCCTTTACCGGCCTGGGGCATTTCAGTGTACAGATAATGAAATAAGTATAAATTAGATGTAGTAGGTGGCCAGTAGAAGGGAATTGTAAAACTAAAAATTATACTTTTTCTATGGTGGTACTGAAAATCATAATTTTGGAACAGGCTTTTTCATAAATAATAGAATTATCTCAGCTCTTAAAACAGTAGAATTTATTAATGATAGAATATTATATGCAGTTTTACAGGGTAGGTGGTGTAAAATTATTTTAATAAACATACATGCACCAATGGAACATAGAGATGATAATACTAAAGATGATTTTTATACAGAGTTAGAACAGGTCTTTGATAAATTTTCTCAGTATGATATGAAAATTCTGTTAGGTGACTGTAATGCACAGATTGGCAAAGAAGAGACATTTAAACCCACGATTGGTAAAGAAAGTCTTCATGAATTAAGTAATGATAATGGTATAAGATTGATTACTTTTGCAACCTCAAAAAGAATTTAATTGTGAAAAGTACCACTTTTAAACATAAAGATATCCATAAATATACCTGGTCTTCTCCAGATGGTAAAACTCATAATCAGATAGATCATATTCTCATTGATAAGAGAAGGCATACTAGTATAATTGACGTTCGTACACATAGAGGTGCTGACTGTGCCAGTGACCATTATTTAGTAATTGCTAAATTAAGAGAAAGACTCGCAGTGATAAATCATAAGCAACAAAATCTAAAAGTTAAAAAATTTAATACAGGAAAATTTGCTGGTGAAAGAATTAAGAAAGATTACCAAATTAAACTGTCAAATAGATTTGATGTTTTGCAGGTTTTAAATGATGATGAAAATGTAAATGAAACAGACGTAAATAAGAATTGGGAGCACATACGTAATGCAATAGAATCAGCAGCTAAAGAAAGTATAGGATATCATAAACCAAGAAAAGGTAAGCCATGGTTTGATAATGAATGCCATAATCTAATAGAAATAAGAAATCAGGCTAGACTTAGGTGGTTAAATAACTCTGATGATACAAATCTAAGCAATTATAATAGAATAAAGCGAGAAGTTAACCGTACGTTTCGAATTCATTGGCTTTTATTAGGGGTGTGCGGGAGGGGATCGGGACGGGAAAAATTTTCAATTTGGACAGGAAATGTTCGAAATTTCCTGAAGCTCTGAAAGTCTCTAATTCTACACGTCATTTTCACTTTAAGTGATTTCTGGATTAACAATTTACGATAAGTTCCAGAAATTGACAATACAGAAAACGTCGAGAAATAACGACATTTTAAAATGAACATTCGGTATTTCCCGACTGCTCGGGATCCCGAAAAGTCGGGAAATCATTTCCCGAAGTCGGGATCCCGCACACCCCTAGCTTTTATGATATTCCGAACACTGAGGCCAAAACTTAAAAAAAGCCCCAATAATTTTGACAAGCCGGCGCCGCTGATCCAGACTTGTCCCCCCTCTCCATAAAGTGGGGTACCTCATTGGGTACCTGGGGGAGGGGCAACAGTTTTTTTTTTTATTGAGCATTATTTCTTTCGCATCTAAAATTTGTTATGTTGGATTTCATTTAATTTAATTTATGTCAGATGAAACTAACTTTTTCCAGGATTTTGTTTTCATTCTGAAATTCGTACATTTTATACAGTGCAAACTTACTTTTCTTGTGGAGGTCCTCCCCTGTATTCACGTTTGAATGTGTTAAAACAGGTACTGTGGGATCTATGAGTATTACCGTGCAAATTGTCTATCACCATATTCGTGCACTTTATTTGACCCAATAAGAGCTTCAAGAATTAAAAGAAAACTCGTCTCTCTCTTTTTCTTGTACACATACATATACATAGGCGCAGTGGCGTCGTGTGCGGTTCACAATAAAATTTTTATACTGAATGGAGATTTACTCCTCTCCCTTGTAACTTCATATTCAATTGAAAAAGTAAGAATAACAGTTCAACTTATTTTCAACTATTTCCCACAAAAATCACGCTATATTTGTAATTCAAGATTTTTTTATTCAATTAACACTCTTTTCATTACGCAATTTACAATTAGTAATGGCTAGTGCAAACTAATTAGTATAACATGCAATCTCAGGTATGTACAATGCAAGACTACCAGACTTCGCAATCTACTTTCTATTACACCGATCATATGTTGACCAACGACATTCATTCAGCGTTGAAAGCACGTGCATCGTTAGCGGGACAGAGGGGAGGACGCGTCCAGTCCAGAAAAAAATATTTTGTGTATGTAAGATATTTGGGTATTATACAGAATGCCCTCGCCTCGCCCACAACAACTCGGTTCGGATGCTTATGATTGAAGTTTGGGAGTACTTACCTATTGAACAATGGAGAGGTCCGTATGGTGAGGGCCCATCCTTTTTACTCCGTTCGTTCTGCTTCGCTCATTCGCGAAAATGAAGTTTCTTTCAAACTCCTAACAGTATTCATAGTGTACAAAACACAACACTACACTACACACACACACACACACACACACACGCACGTCTGAAAGCCAATGCACATTCACCCAACCGCTTGCCAATACATATTGCGCTCTCAACAGTCGACACCACTCTATCCGCGTTTTGCCGGTTGCCGCCAAAGAGCATAGGCTTTTTTATTGCCCTGCAAAACGAAAGGAACTTGACCTTTCCAAAAATAACGTGTCCCCTTTGCAGTTCTCCTACAGCAACAGTGTTGCCAACAATTGAAACGCAGAAGTTGCTAAACTTCAACATGCGCTAAAAGTTGCTGAATCAAATTTACAGGTGAAAAATGCAAAATCTGTTCTTTTTTTTGCATTAAAAACGTCGATTACTAAAAAAAGTTGCATAGTCTGAATGGCCCTTAGACGCACATGCACAAATCATATAAACCTTGAAAGATATGTAACTCCTGCAGACTAGTTTCTAAAGAAAAGTCGCTCGTCACTATTCCGTGAACTTTAGCGCCCACTGGAATTTAAAATCCGCCAGGTTTAGCGATTTTTCACTAAAGTTTGCAACTATGTAGCGCAGACCGTCTCGAGCACAGAGTCCCCCTAGACATGCCTTGTATATGCTGCACTCTGGTGCCGAATGCAAGAAGTATTGCCGCTTGAATCAGGGCTCCCAGCACCATATGTTCGCACAGCCCAGTGAACATTTTCGCGGTATAGTGGCCAACAGTTCCTTAGCTGTCAGTTTGATGCGATACGCACAGCAATTGTGTTCATCGCAATCCGTGGAACACCGTGGGAGTCAGTGTTACCAACTCTCTAAAAATGTTATCAGACGTGAAAGACGTCAAGTCCGAGTAAATTGTGTGTGTATATTCGAACATCAAAGAAGTATTTTCTGGAATAAATATATATGTGTGTGTGTGTGTGCCTTTAATATGTACGTAATTTAAAACATTTACATGAGTGTTCACGTGCTCATGCGAACATTATCACGCGACGCGCCTGCATAGGCGTAACTTGGAGCAGGCACTTGTCCCCCAAAAGTTTCCAGTTTACTACTTTTGTTACCGTTTGGGATCTTCGAGGAGCAAAGTAATAAAATAAATAAAATAATGTTTGTGGTTTCGTAAATGTAACAGTTATTTAATAATCCTGGGAGTTATTTTAATGTAATGGGAAACTTTCGAGTCTGCCCACCCCACAGTTAAGCCCAAAGTTTATGACCCCCCCTCCCCCCAAAAAATTCGTATGATGTGCCACTAACTTAACTTTATACAAAACATTTATTAAAATATGGGTCATCATTTATTTAACAGTTGTGGGAATATTTTCCGATTTAAATTTGTATCTTGACACGAACAAAGTTTAAGTCCACTTTATGAACAGCTAATCGAGACCGAGCCTACAGTTTAAAGTAGGATGTGACACCCCCCACTAGAAATCTAGTCTGGGACCACTTGAATATAAGGCGATAGCTGTAGCTGTATCTCTGGCATAATTGTATACACTGTGTACATAATTTCGCAGTTAATTATTCTTTGAAATTGATGAAAAGTGTAAATTCAATACCAATTGTTTACAGTTTAGTCATGATTAGCAAGAACGTATTTAGGAGGATTTTGTCTAGACCCCCTCGAAAGACTTACAAAGTATTAAAACAATTATATTTTGATTATTTAATTAATCCTTTGTTATATAATCGATGGTTATTAATTTCCATTGAACTTATTGGAAGGCAAGGAATTAAGCTCATATGGCTTTGAAGGACAGCTCCAAAGATTTATGCACACTACTATTCATGATAATATGCATAAATATTATTTATTTATTGATAGAGCTCAACAGGCCGAGCCCAATTATAGCGCTCTAATTACATAATATTACTACAATAGATTCAGTGTTCCAGTAATAGTATTTTTAAAATTGTATAAACTCATTGCAAAAATATCAATTGTGTTATGTACACATCAAACTGTGTTGAAAGAGTTGCACGCTCTCCACACCAGAGAGGTAGAAAGAATTGATGTTTTCGCTCTCTCGCAATGAGAGATGTGCTTAAGACGTGTTTTGGAACTGGGAACATTTAATTTAATTTAATGGGAATTTAACATTATTATAATTATATTATTAATATTATTATTGAGACACTTGGTCGGACCCTCCGAAATGTATTTCTAGATACGTGCCTGATGATTTGGTTCCAATTGTCTGACGTCGGTCTCCGTGGTGAAGTGGTTAACATGGCACGTTACGATGCCAGGAGTCCTGGTTTCGAATTCCTAAATGTGCATGGGGTTTATTTGTGTCTCTTCATCAGTTTTATCATATCACCATCGTCACACCACCTCATCCTCACGATTAGCCAAGAGTGGCAGAAAAGCGGAGTAAAATCAACCAAATGAATCAGTCAATGAAACCAATTGTCTGACAGAAATGTGTTGCAAATGAGTGGTGAAGTGGAAAAAAGCATAATCGTCAATAATTTGTTGTTTCTTCTCAAATATCATGCCCCCTTAGTGATAAAATTTATCAAGCAGAAGAGGGCGATACAGGTAACCATCCCCGTACGTACATACAATCACTTTCTTGCAAGAGCCCCTCTCGTTGCGTAGTGGTAACGTCGTCGGCTTGCAATAACTGGGTCCCTGGTGGAGGCACATACTGGTTCGTATCCCACTTTAAACTGTAGGTCCAGTCCCAATTAGCCTTTCTGTGCATAAAGTTGACTTAAAAACAAACTCAAACTTTCCGGTAAGAAGCAACGTTTATCGATGCTAATGCAAAAATAACTGACTATAGATATGACAGGATCTGATTAGTACAGTGGGATCCATGAGTATTATCGTGCAAATTGTCCACGACTATTTTCATTAATTTTTTCTCTTACATCCTATGTGGTTTTAAGCGATGGATTTTTATCTATGCTGGTGCAGGAGTTGTCAACAGTTTCTTTTGAGTTTTCATTTAATTCTTGAAGCTCTTATTGGGTCAAATAAAGTGCACGAACATGGTGATGGACAATTTGCACGGTAATATTCATGTACCCGTGGAATGTATGGAAATCACACAGCAGATGTGGCTCATTTAGGCTTTCTTTACGGAGCACCGAACTGTGTCTGCAATGCTTCTATGGTTGCTTTGCTGGCAGCGCCTTCCGAATCCTGGGAAATGCCAACATTACATTCGCTTTTATGCCATTATAATAATTACAAGCGTGGAAAAGCGCCACGCCTGGAACCTATAAACTTCAAAGAAAACGAAACTTTTCTTTCGTGTTCACTGAAGAACTGGCTGTGGGTGAGGCTTCCAACTGACTCTTCTGCCCTCTAGCGGCTGGATGATTCGGTAGGGTTTATAAAAGAGAAAGCACTACTTGCAGCATTGTTCTTAATCTATGATCATTTAAATAAACTCTTCGTCACCAGGTGGCATCAATGGTTTGGGAATAATTAACGTTGTGCCCACATTTGACTATTTTCAGTCGATAGAGTATATTTACCGTCAGATTCGGCATATTTTCGTCTTTTCAAGGTAGAAGAAAGTTTTTCCACTTCCAGTGGATTAATCGTCGTGTGCGAACCAAAGGAATGCAACTCCAAGAAGCGGTTTTGTGTTTCCTCTGAAGAACTCTATTTGGAGTCATCTCTAATCCTTAGCGATAAAGTGAAGTCATGTATCTGCAATTGGGGCCTCCCCGATGGTGCAGTGGTAGCGTCGCCGCCTTGTAATCAAGGGGTCCTGGGTTCGATTCCCGGTGGAGGCACATAGTGGTTCGGATCCCACTTTAAACTGTAGGTCCAGTCCTGATTAGCCTTACTGTGCATTAAGTGGACTTAAAACACCAATTCAATCAATCAATCAATGTATCTCCAATTTATTTACCCTTTTTTAAGAGTCTGACACATTCATAAGAATACATTATTTCCTCTCTCTTGTAACTTTTTATAATTTGGAACTACCTTCCTCTAGACGGAATTTGCTTATCTTGTTTCGGTCGAAGGAGAAAGATGCAATTTCTAAGTTCAAGGCTTTGCCGACTGACAATAGGCTATCACATTTGAAAATGTGCACCGAGTATTCATTATGCATTACAACTCGGACTCAAAAAATGAGCTAACAAGAAGTACGTGACCATATCCTAACATATGGTATTTATATCAGGAAGAAAATAAATATTCCTACTTACTTCCAAATTTCATACTCTTTACTTTTCTTTAATCTTACATAAGTAGGTCATACAATGAATGGAACAGAATTTATTAACTGTAAATTTGTATCGTTTTTAGGACAAATTTACGAAATTTTTAGGTCATAAAAATCCTGGGCCTAATTTAGGGTCGAGTTCGTATGGATCAACAACAACTCGGCACAAATTCACCTTTTTATCGTTCTCTTTCTGTCGATTAACTTTATTTTCGATTGCAATTGCACTTATTATACCCGACATCACACTGCAATTGCACTAAAGCAAGACTCCAAACGTAATCAATACATAGATACTTTCCCATTCTTTGTTAAGTGACTCGCGAATACGGCGGCGCTGCGTTCTATGACCACGTGAAACTCACCATAACTGCATCTAGTATTCTTTCAGCGTGCGAAATTGTCTATTTGTCATATTTTCCTACCTTCGACGTTCTTTTTTTTTAGGAATACTGGGCGGAAGGGGGGACTTATAACCCCCAACAACCCCCCCCCTTGAGCACGCCACTGCCCCAGGCGTCGTAGAGCGCTGTGCTAACCACTCCGCCACGGAGCCCGCCGGAGCAATCAACATAGGCCTATATCGATTCCATTGTTGGCATGAACAGACAAGTGGATGGGTGGATTGATATGAATTTATAAGTGTAATTATGTAATTATTTTTATTACTCCGAAAAAGAGACAAAATACATTTATGCAAACTTCCCTTCAACCTTGTAATACATTCAAATACATGTTGTTCTTTCTTCAGAATAAAGACCAGTCTTATGACGTTATCTGGTGCCCTAGCACTGCGGGTTGAAGCCTGTAGCTAACTTGAATGGCCCTGGGCTACATAGACTCTGGTTTAAGACACAATCTGTTGTTAATGAACAGTAAAAGTTGCTACTCGATTACATTTCTTTCGTGTACTTTTCAATTACCTCCAGTCTTTAATATCAGCTCACTGTAATAACCTTGTTTGCTGATTTGCACAGGCAGCATTTGCCGTGAGAAATTGATAAACACATTGGTGCAGAAGAGCAGGATCTGAACTGCAATTATTGTGCAGTTGAAGTTGGTTAAGTAGCTCTTCATGCACCTGATATTATTTTCCTCATTTCCTAATAGTTCTTCCGCTTCTCACGTGTCGCTGGTGTCGCTTTACTTTCCCTCGTCTCGCGTTGCAACACTGTGGAAATATATACTTTGTTCCAACTTGCTTACCAGAGTTCCCATCAATAAGCTTCCGCCATTTTATCACAAAACAAAAGAAGTCTCACGGTCTTGTGATATGGGACAACTAACCTGAGGTCACTATCTCGTTCTACTCGTATCTATGCGTTAACACATAACGAATTAGTTACTCACAGGTGCTGTGGGTTGATCGAATGTGACAAACTTGACGGTAAGAAGCACGCTTCATTGATTTAATCGAACATGCAATATTTCAACGAATAAACGAATTTTTCCCTTTCCCATAGCATAGATAGTGACACTGCTGGTATTGTACTCTCATGTAATCTTACTGTTTAGATTTTCCTCGTGCGCTCACAGGATTACTGCTTCTTTTCTTGTAAATTCTTTCCAACATTCGAGTTTGTTCTTCTGTCTCTCTCTATCTTCTTAGATTTTGATCATAGGTAGAAATGGGAGAACAAATTACGTGCCACTTGAAAATGCTACTAGCGTACATAGCCGAAGCTAGTGATTTCTGCGCCCGTGAGAGAATAAATGTTTGTGTCCCGTGCAACAAATAAGATCCCTTTTGAAGTAAATGTTATTCTCCTAACGGATCCTTCTTTTTAAATATTCGCGAGCGATCAATCACTTTCTGATCCCCGTATGTCGCCCATTGCAAAAATGTGAAACAAAAAATATTTGTTTCTTAACTAGCAAAGCTCAGTCAAAATTGTCCTTCAACAAAAGTTAGAAATAAATTTGGCATTATTTATTTCTCTGTTCTATTGTGTAATATGCAATGAACTATATTGATAATTACTCGTACAATTCGAGCGCGTTAAGTGGTAAAACTTCAATCTCGCCACCGGCGTTTCAGGGTTTGAACCCCAGCCTGGCTATAGGTGCTCTTCATGATTGTTCCTTCATCAATTTAATTCATCACTCATTTTCATCGTCGCAATTATCCAAAAGTGGGAGAAAACGACTCCAAATAATATAATAATAACAACACAAAAAAGAAAACAAATACTATCATTACGTCGTTAAAAATATAGTGTTTCTAATATATGAACATTATTGAAATGGACAGTACACAACACCAGTCCACGTCTGCTGTGAGTCTAGACGCCAGAACCTTGCATGGGTGCACAGCCCCCCCCCCCAACGCCAATGGCGCATCTCCCCAAAATCATGTCATGCTGTCATGCGCCCCCTCCCCAAATCATATCATTCGCACCCTTAAACCATATCGTAATCCCCACAAAATATTTAATTACTACAGCATGTCTACTGAAATAATCTTTTTCTTAGCTTTACTGAACATTATAATTGATCTGCCCCTCCTCCCTAAACAGGGGTGCCATCACTCAAGACCACCCCTAAAATTGTTCATCATAATCGAGAATATCGCGTGGATCCCACTTTAAACTGTAGGTTCAATCCCGATTAGCCTTAGAGTGCATAAAGTGGACTTGAAACACCAAATCAATCAATCGAGAATATCGCTTGTCTTCTAATGCAGCTTTAGTATAAAAACTTCATATTCATCTCATTAAAGCGCCAAACACACATCGTAGTAACAAAGGATTGTGAGCGAAGCGAGCAAGAAAATTTTTACATCCATTTCTTTGCAGGCTTTGAAGAATATTAATTTAATGGGGTGTCAATACTTTCTTAAGATCCCGAGATATTTAGTCTTTTCCTTTTCCAGCTTTTCCTTTGGCACATTCGGGGTTGAAAACGTGTGGATGCCTTATCGCTAAATACAATCTCCAAAATGTAATGTTCGAACTCTATCTCCACTACAGAAATCCCTTGACAATCTAAGATTTAACACTTTATCAAGAGCTTTCTATCTCCCCCTTTACATTTAATACTCAATCCTACCACGAAAATTTCCATGCCAATTTTAGACTTACTGTTAATATTGAAGAGTGGATATTGCCTTCTCCAAAAAAATAATTCTCAGTTTTCACACCAGAATTTCCGCAACAGTCTAAAACAATAGTAATACACAAGAATTGGATACTCCCTTCAATTTAATGCTCAATCCCCCTCTAACTAAAGTACTCTCCATAATCTAAGACCTAGAATTGGATACTTTTTTACATATATTTTGGAAAAGATATAAATGTTGAATTTTATATTATTTGAAGGGAAAAAATCCACCCCAAAAATCTCGATGGCGCAACCTGCGCCATAAAACCCCCTGTGGGCACCCCTGGAACCTTGTTAGTCTGCACAATGCAATTCAGGGTGTACTACGTGGCAGAGAGCTTGAGAACTCGGTGACTACTGAGACGGTCGTTCAACTCTCTGACTTCAGAAGTGACAACTCGAATTATCCTTTCAAATCAAAGTACGAGCTCCAAACCATGTGCAGAGAAAATTGGATTTGTTTGTGTGAAGATAGAGCAGACAGAGTCGATGATTTGAAGACAAAAGTTGATTTCGTCTCTTTATATAACCATTGTGAGAAATGAGCAAATATCTAAATATTTAACAATCGACTCGCAAACAAAGGTAGACGATTCCTGAATGAAATTTCATTGTGAATGTAGTGTTTATTTCAAACAATAAGTATTGTTTCTCCAAAAAAAAAAAAAAAAAAAAAAAAAAAAACACTAGTGGGGCACATTCTGGGCCAGAGAGGGGCAGTGTGAGGTTCATATGTCGAGCCACAACCTCTTCTTCAGTTTACTTATAGTTCAACTGTGGTCTTGCTTGAGTACGCAAATTTCAAGTTAATTTACGTTTGTTAATTGTATGTACAGTTACCAGCAGTAAAAACAAATATACACCTTGACCGTGAAATACTCGCTTTACTGTAATGCATTATGTGTGTTGTCTAACCCTACGGTCGAACTTCAATGGAATAGCAAGTTCGACCATCGCCATAGAATTAGGCAACACACATAACACAGTACAGGGAAGTGTGTTTTTCAGAATTTTTATTGCGGGTGACTGTACATGCCGTGAACATTTATACTTTTTAAAACGTTGTGTTGTGGATAAAACCCCAAGTATGATGTAGACAGACCGGTTCGACCCCCCCCCCCCCCGCCACATCTCAACGCCCATGAAGAGTGCTCGTATACATTTATATACCGTGCGTCCATTTCGATCTTCAGCCGAGAGATCGGGAGAAGCGTGGCGGTTGGCGCTGACGGAGATGCCGACATTTGCGCCCTGTAATGCCCGCTTATTTTTATGGACATATGCAGACATTTATATAAATATTGCAAAACGAGCACTAACTTGTGTTATAAGAGTACGGTTTTAATTTTAGTAGCTTAGTGGCTGTATGTGCCGATGATTTTGACACGCCCACCTCTTGTCAAACACGGCGTAGAGGTTTGTTTGGAGAACGTTCTAACGCTGCACCAAAATCATCGAGTTTTGCTTCGGTCAGAATCCGTCGTTTTTGCTTAGGTGTTTTAAAATTTAACGATTCAGTTTCTCGTAATTTAAGGACAAAATGTCTAACCGTATCTCTGTGTGGAGTTGAAACGCCTGGGAATTTCTGTACAAATTGCCTACACACGTCTCGACACGAGTCTGTTTTCACGTACGTGTCATACATATTTTTTTTTGTTCTAACGTGAACCTTACGGCTGGCATTCCAATCGTCTCACTGACAGAACGCACATACACACTGCAATAACACAAACAAGTAACTGCAAGTAACCAAGAATAACACTCTTGCGCACAGTACGAAATTAACACGCTCTTGGTTTACATTGCTCGCCACTATATTCACAACTCTGTCTTCATCTAGTCGCGAAGGAACAAAAAAAAACTCGAGCTCGGATATTTCGGATTGCAAGGAAGCTCACGAAAAACCATTGACTTTTAACGGTTTCGTCTGCAGCGTAATCTTGATACAGTGTTGCACATTCGAAACCTCCAAACGATTCCCATGGACACAAAACTCTTTCAAGGATATAAACTTAAGCAGGACGTTACTGGTCAAAACTATGATTAAAATGTTTTATTAACATTGTTTCTAAAGCGTATTTATTTGTGTATATAAGGGCAGAACTTGGATGAATTACAGAATAAATTTTGCGTGTTATAACACAGGTTAGTACTCGTATTTCGCAATATTTATATAAATGTCTGCATATGTCCATAAAAATAAGCGGGCATTACAGGCCGCAAATGTCGGCATCTCCGTCAGCGCCAACCGCCACGCTTCTCCCGATCTCTCGGCTGAAGATCGAAATGGACGCACGGTATTTGTTCTGAACATGGTAAAAATGTGATCCTCAGTGAAGGATAAGTTAGTGTTGCACACTACAAAGCTTTTCACCTAAAATTCTGCCTGAGGTTCCCGCGCCAAGGGAAATATCCACTGATGTGGCAACACTGTATCTACGGACACTAGCAGCGACATCGGACAGCATGTTGGACATAAAGTGTGATCCTACAGTCACGCTTCTCATACTCTTACACACAGGTCAATTTCGAACTCACTTTCACCTTTTACACTGACCTTGAATGTCACCTAGGGTCATGACGAAGAAAAGGGAAAAAAAACTTTCTCTGGGTGAAGAAACAGATATGGTCAGATTGTTTTGGATTCAGCGACTGGTGTTAACGTTTCCAGTAAACCCATTAATGTTCCTTAAGAAAGCTCGTTAGCTACGGGAGAAAATCTTACCACCAGGGGGCTATGTGCTCTATGAAAAGTCGCCTGGATTTATTGCAGTTGGAGGGAAGTCGTTGAAGTCGAGGTGGGTGTAACGTGACTCCACCAGCACTTTCTCTCTTAATTTAACGTAAAATGAGTGTAACGAATGGAGTTCATTTTATGTCCAGTTGAATTACTTCTATCTTAAGGTTACATCTGTGTCTGCATGCTTTCTATTTACTATCGGCTTCTCTAAATATTCCTTAATTAAGAAGAAAACAGTTTTCACATCAGAGTTGATTCTTTGATCTCTTCACGAATTTCATACTATAGTCTCTAATCATCCTTATCGTTAATATTAATACAGCGTTATCATAAAAGATGTTCCAGATTTGAAGCATAAGTTACTCACGTTTAGTGGAATCTAGGTGTGCAAAATTCTTATGGATAGAAAGATAAACTCAAAACGAGAAGTGAAAAATATGCTCGGTGCTTTTTTTTACGTGGAAAATAAAATAAATGTTATTCCCTTTTCAAATACCGTATTTGCCGGCGTATAAGAAGCACCTTTTCCTCTTTAAAAATAGGCCCGAAAAACAGGGTGCGTCTTATACGCTGTTGGTTATCGTAGTTTCTGGAAATTTTCTCTGTTCTGAGTTAGACAATTTCTTTCTTGATTCCTTGCGGTGTGTGACGAAGAAGATTAAAATATATTTCTTTCTAGTTAGATTAGATAAGTTATTTGTTGAAAATATACGTACATATTACTTTATATTAGAACTACTGTAAATGAAATATAAATACAGTGATAAGTTTTTACTCAAAATTGTATTAAAAGGAGGGTGTGTACGCCGGCAAATACGGTAATTGAAAATAAACCATTGTCCCCCATGGGGAAATGTTTATTCCCCCATGGAAAAAAAGTATGAGTACGCCCATGTAACACCACAAATTAGTTTTATATATTTGCTATGTATGCATATACACCATCAGAACATTATTGAATTATGTACTTGAATTCATCCAAATGTTGTGTGTAAAATATTATTTTGAATAAATTATGGAGAATAGTTTTTACGCAGACGTAAAAAACTTTTCGACGCTAAGTAATTTACTATGAAATAATGCAATTTACGTCAAAACGCGAATCTGGTAAATTACCTATTCACCGACTCCCACCTTCACACACTTTGGGCAGTCGTTGCCCTGTCGTCAAACGTTCCGAATCTACTCGACAAATGTGGCGACTTGAAAATTTTACGTAGACGCAAAACAAAAAAATTCTAGTGCATTTTGCGACTTGCGATCGTTAATTTCGTACATGGTGCGATCTTGGAAGTTGGCTTCAACAGAGGCTTCAACAGGGGTAGGGAAGGTACAATTAAACAAGCTCACCTCTGGAAGAAATTTCGAAAGTCTAGAACTGGGATTCCCAAACTTTTTCGTTTCACGGCGCCTTTAGTATTTTAAGATTTTAACGCGGCGCTCAAGATAGATTGTCGGCCTATCTAACATTTGCAACGCTCAGTTTGTGTGGTTATGTTGCACACGTTTCAAATTCAGAAACATCTTATTAGTGGGGTCTGAACACCGGAAAATATTTCACTTCCGGCTGAGAACGTGCCCTTTGGGGGGCGGATATACATTCATTCCCGAACCTAAAACGCCCCAGACCCCAAGATTTTAAGCCCTCGTTTGTCTGTAATGGCGTCTTCAAAATGGCGGCCATCACCAAAATTGTATTCCTGTTCATTGCAGTTATTTATCATTCATCACATATTATTTCCACCTAATTTGCAGTTTATTACTGTATTATGATACTAAGAAATTAAAAAGAGCCACTTTATCATCAAATATTATTAGATATTGTGGCCAATATGGCCGCGGAAAGTCTAAAAATAACCCCTTCAGCTATGTGATCATGTTTGAGATCAAACCTTATGTCTTGGAGGTTCCAGAACTCAACGGTGGCATCAAAAGTAGTGTCAAACTAAGCCCAGGAAATAATATTAGTTCATTTTTTTATAATCTGTATATATACAGGGTGTTTAAAAAGTCTGACATCAAAGGACAAACTGCGTTATTAGTGCAGATGGCGAGAAATGGAAAGAGGGGAAAGTTATTGGAAATATGAGGTTTTAAATGTAATGTGCTTGAATTTTCAACATAGCATGCACCGTTGAGGATGTACGGTGGCACGAACCTCAATGAGAACTGACATTGCCTTTTTGCCACATGCCTCGTCCTTAAAGGGAGCATTTACGTTATCGCAACATCGTAATGTACTCGGTAAATTGAGAATGATGGCGCGAAATTAAAGGCAAAGTAAGAAGTGCATGTGTGTGTGTATACACAGAAACACAGACACATACTCACAAGCACACAACTAGAAAACCTGTAATTGTGGCTAATGTTTTCTGAAATAAGGGTTGTTGATTAGGGTATAGTGTGTCACGGACGACAACAATCCGCAATGGCAGTGCTAATTGCCAAGGCGACGTGACTTACTCACTTCGTCAGTTTGTATACCCAAATATACTACGGGCTATCACGTTACCAACGTGTAGACAATGAGGCACAGGCGAAGAAAAACGCACAACCGCTGATCGGTCGCACGGCAGCTGCTTAATTGCTTAGCTTTATGTAAGACGCAATTCATCTGCGTGTGTGTGTGTGTATATATATATATATATATATATATATATATATATTCATATAAATATAACTGTGTATTATTTCACTCTCCACTATAGCCTTTCAGTAACACACACACAGAGCTGCAAATTATGCCTGCCTCTGTCTTCTAATACCTTATGATCTAATTTCACCTCGGCTAAAACTCAGACGGCTAAATGGGATACTCTGACCCCTCTCAGGTACGGGCTTGGTGAATAAAGCATTGAGAACTTAAGGGAGGTGTTGGTGAATCATGAAATAAATGAACGACTTTTTTCAAGTTTTTTAAGATTGGCAACTGCATCTTCTGGGAGGTTACTTTGACCTTTCTTTTCCATTCATTTTTATCCAGGAGCTGGTTTATTTCCAATACATACGAAAGCTTACATTACACTCAAGTTACAATTTACAATCCATGAATATCCTTAATTTTAAAAAAAATACAGAATCCCCTGTTCGTTAATATTCGATTCGATGAATCCAGAATTCTAATTTGCTGCATGTCTCCATGGGAAAAATCCAATTATGTATATGTGCAGGGAATAGTTACGTGTGTATGTGTGTCGCTAGGAGGAAGCCGTACCAGGGAAGAGAACCCTGTCGTTTTTGTAATCGTAGACGAAGCTTACGGCCTACCATTCAGTAGCAGACAAAAACTTTCATACATGCCCCTTCCTACAGCATTGCGACCAAAATGTGTCACGAGTATCGATGTCAATACGGGCAGGATTTAAGCAGAATAGAATCTACGGGCTCCACTAAGTACTTGGGATCGAGAAACGTTAGTAGGCAGAGCTTGCATCAAGATACACGCCAATGATGACATTTTCGTTTGAAAAACTAGAGACATTGCGTTACATGTCTAGTCTTGCTTCCTTGCCCAAATAAGTCTGCGTTGAATAAATTTTGAAGAAGGCCAAAATAAAGTTCGAAGATCTGAAATTCTATCATTTATCCGTAAGAATGAGAACATATGGGTCAACAGTGACAAATTCATGTCCAATAGGCAGGCGTCATTAACCTCAAAGGATTTCGGCCGATCCTAATCTGTCGTCCCATAACATTATAAATTTCGAAGTATAAATGTGCTTGGCAAAATACAGGTATCTTTATTCCCAAGTGTCATTAGATGCTTATATCGTAGAGCCGACGCTGATGGAATGCGTGCAAACTAAGCTCCGCATCTACATATATACCTTTCCCATCGATGCTCACTTGTTAAGCATTACGTAATTTGCACAGCGCGACTAGCGACATTTCCAAAAACTAAATACTCATCAATGTCTATATTCACAATCTCAATATCAAAGTTTAACTAATTTCCACGTTGCAGCAAAACCAAATAAAATTGTATAAGGGGAACGATTCATCTCTGTTAATAAAGACTAAACTCGAATCATTGGCCGTTACAACTTAAACTTTATTGATTAAACTTAAACTTCGTTGCTAAACGAAATCTATGTCAATCTAAATCATAAAGATTTTTCTTCCGTGAAAGAACACAGATTTACATATCCAATATTAAAGATTCGGTCAGAAAATTAACATATGGTTTATTACATTAGGCTGCATTTACAGTTATTGTTATAATAAAGGAAATATTTGTGGATTATAAGCCTAGTAATAATCTTTCTATTTATCAAAAATTATGAAATATAAAGTATTACAAATATGAAATATTAATAATCAAATAATAAGAACCAACTACTATAAAATAATCCAGAATAATTAACGGCACATGGATATGATCCGTGAGGTTCATATCAAGTGATATGAACAAAGGATAAAATTTCGAAACGAAAGGGGTCTTATTTTTTCCCCTTCTAATCAGGGTAGATCAATAATAATAACAATTCGTTATTATTGTTTTCCATTCTTGTTTTACTTTTATTGTGCGTATTGATGTACGTAGATTTGTTAATGATCTCTTGATAGAGAAAAATCATTGAACACTCACAACTACAGTAATTTGTGTGTGTTTTCGATATTATTCTTAGTAAAGTATACTTGAAATTAAAAGTAGTTGCTTATATTTTGTTTGTTGGAACAAAAACTCTCCCCCCGAAAATTTTTGGTGGCGGGGATTTTTGAGACCAATATTGTTGGTGGGGGGGGAATCCCTCATTCCCCCAGGATTTCGCACCCTGAGGCAATGTCAGTTCTCATTGAGGCTCGTACCACCGTACATTCTCAACGTTGAAAATTCAAGCACATTACATTTAAAACCTCATATTTCCAACAACTTTCCCCTCTTTCCATTTCTCGCCATCTGCACTAATATCGCAGTTTGTCCTTTGGTGTCAGACTTTTAAAATATAAAATAAGATTATAAAAAATTGAACTAATGTTATTTCGTGGGCTTAGTCTGACACTACTTTTGATGGCACCGTTGAGTTCTGGAACCTCCAAGACATAAGGTTTGATCTCAAACATGATCACATAGCTGAAAGGGTTATTTTTACACTTTTCGCGGCCATATTGGCCGCAATATCTAATAATATTTGATAAAATGGCTGTTTTTAATTTCTTCTTATCATAATACAGTTATAAACTGCAAATTAGGTGGAAATTAGATGCCATGAATGATAAATAACTGCAATGAACAGGAATAGAATCTTGGTGATGGCCGCCATTTTGAAGACGCCAGTACAGACAAACGAGGGCTTAAAATCTTGTGGTCTGGGGCGTTTTAGGTTTGGGAATTAATGTAGTATCCGCCCCCCAAAGGCACGTTCTCCGCCGGAAGTGAAATATTCTGATATTTTTTCTTGAATTCCAACCGCACTATATTTGTAAAAAGTACTAAATAAGCACTGTATTTAGAAAAAAATCATATAATTTCTGTGAAAATACGGTCTACGGGCCTGTGATGCTGCTGTTCAACATATGCAACCGAAAATGTATCAATTGACAATCGTTGACTCGAGTAACGCATTAAAGTGCATATACTACAATCACAGACAAATTACATATGTAATTTGTCTGTGCTACAATGATTCCCTCTCCGTGCATTAAAATACACACGAAATGCATCAAAGGTTACTTTTATCAGTTCTACTAGTCCGTGTTTTGCTCATATGATATCAGACAGACAGGATCATATCAAAGAAACCAAACTACAACTGTTTCAATAGAAGCACGAAAAGTTCCTCAATGTTGATTTGATACACTTCGAGTTTTGTGTGTTCAATTTATAGATTCCGTGAGCTCTTGTGAAAGAACGTCCCCGGTTCATTATTTCCAAGAAGGGATAATTTAACACGGGAACAAAGGCTAGCTAACGAAAGCTCAAGTCTAATTAAAGTTCTCTTGTGTACTGCTCATCAGAAGAAGAAAGCACCTAACGACTGCGTGGCTGAAAGATGTAGGTGGCGACACCTATCCAACTTTGGGCGTGCCAACACCATTTTGCAAGGTCATTCATGGCGAGTGCTAATTTCTCTGGTATGGGAATTTTTGAAGAATCCCAAGGATTTGTTTGCGTACAACAGATGTCAGGGTTACAAGATAACAACACTGACGAGAAGTTCTGTCATTTTAGTGACATAATAATTGAGATTCGTGCGGTAATATCTTCATTTTAACTCCCCTTATGTAAACACAAGAGATTTTGGGGATTTTTATTTCAGATTTTGCACTGTCTTGTGTTCGAAACTTTTCTAACGTATGTTTTGGTTGTTTTACGTGAATATAGATTATTGTTTATGTATAAAAACATCTTCCATTCTTCTACTTGTTTATTGCTCTAACATTTATATTTTAGCACTTTTTAAACGTCTACACTGTCAAAGGTTGATTGGCAAATTGACGATACAAGATCGTCAATTTTCACTGCCATTCAATTACACTAAAATAAGTAACCATTACCGTTTTTAAAGTATTAACAGACATTACATACTTACCCAAATTAATGTAATTTCAATAATAATTCGTTTCTAAAGAAAACGTATGTACGGTACAAAATAACTTAAATTTATGCACGATAAAATATTCAGATTTGAATCAAAATTGCTGCTTCCTGTTTCTGTAAATTAACAGACACACTGCTAAATTTTAACGGTAGAATATTTTAAACGTTACCGTAACTTTTAACAGTATAGTTAAAGATATAGAACTAAACATGTAGGGATGTAATTTTCCTTTCGTTATTACTAGTCTATAGAGCTTATTGATTGATTGATTTGCTTTATTTTACTTCGCGTTTTGTGCCACTTTTGGCTAATTTGCGAAGATGGGGATGAGTGATGATATGATAAAATTGATGAATGGATACTCACAAACATCCATGCCCAGGCCGGGATTCGAACCCGGAATCCCTGGCGTCGTAGCTAATGATGTGCTAATCACTACGCCCCGGGGGCCGGTGAGAGAGCTTATTGCATGCTATAATGAGTACTCGTTCTTACTGTAGGAGGAGAAAAGGAAAATTCCGCCACTGGTGTATAGGTACATCACAATATTTAACATAGTATAGGAGATACTCTATTGTTTGCAACACTATAATACTACAATTTTCTCATAGATTCTGTAGAAGGTTTACTATGGTTTCAGTACAATTTTAAAGGTTTGAAGTGTTGTTTCATAATTATATTTTAACTAAATAATAATGAACTGAATTTATTTCCGTTATTCACTATTAAAATCAAAAGTTTTCTTTTTATTCTAGGGGGAGTTCCGACATTTCCGACACCGTCATTTGCGACACTAAGGCAAAAACTGGTTTCTTCCCGTCATAAGCGACACTGCTTGGATTTTCCCCTACGATTTCTAATTTGTTTACCAGAATTAGCGACATTTGCGTACGTGCAGCAGCAATAGCATCTCTGAAGAAAGTATTTTCCGAGGCTCAGATCAATGGTTGTAATTATCACTTTAACCAATGTTAATGTGTGATGGAAGATGCGCCAAACCACGACATATTGAGAAAATTTTTGGATTATTTCGTTGAACAGTGGATGAACAACTCTGTTTTCGACATTTCCATGTGGAACTGCTCCCAACAGCGGCACAGGACTAACAATGCAGTCGAGGGATGGGAACCATACAGTTAATGTATTGACGGAAAAGTCAAGTCCTAACGTATACCAATTAGTGAAGACTTTAAGATTAGGAGCTGTGGACAACGACTACTTATGTGAGAGAAAGGCCTTGAATCTTAAAGGGAAACGTAGACGACGTCAGTACATTATATTAGATTAGAGAATACAAAGAGCGTTTACCGACTATGAAATGCATAGAGATCTTAAGCGCTTTTGGAGGAGAATGGCGTACGTTCAGAAATTAGAATGAAAATAGTAAGATGTTGGTTCAACTACAAGAGAAGCGACGATTTCTACATTGACAAGGGATTGCAGTCTGCTCCTATACTGACAAGGGATCTAAAAAATCCGTCATTGACAAAGGATAAATACATCCAGCTTTTAAACACCCAGCTTCCATGATGCTGCCAGTCCTAAGCCTGGATAAAGTGTGACGGGAAGCTATTTACACTTTGTGTCGCAGATGACGGTGTCGCAACTGTCATGGAATATATTTTCCATACAGTGTCGCATATGACGGCAGAAATGCTAGTGTCGCAAACGACGGTGTCGCAAAAGTCGTGGATTCATTCTAGGGGTGGTCGACTGACTTGTTCGAACTCAGCTCCCGACGCCCACAAGCGTGGGGTAATGCTGCGCTGTTTGCAGCTATCTCCGCACGAAAATATTTCCTCTCTGAATACTACTCAATAGACACAAATGACAAAAGGTGCTGTAGATGACTTGTATACGAGGCCGCAGTCGAGAAGATTGTGTTTACATTTCGGATCCCCTAGAAATCTGATGATGAAGATGAAGAAACAGAAGGTGAGCATAGCCTAATCAACATTTTTTCCAATTTTCTACTCACGATTGTGTATTTTTTCGATTTTTATTGGTTTTGTGTGGACATGACGTGCTGTAGACTTCCGAGAAACAACTTCTACCCAGTTCTGATATCGCGCAACATTACATAACCATATGTACACAATTATCCTCCACCATGCAGTAATTGTGTGCTTTGAACAGTTTTTTAAAGTTTATGTTTCAAGTAAACTATGTTTTTCTGAAAAGAGAATTATAAGGAATTGAAAAGTGCACAAGTTGAAGTTTGTATCAGTGCCTTTACAGTTCATTATATCTCTATTGCATAGTCAGCTGTTGAGTAATTAATCTTAAGTGTCCCTCTACCTTACGCTAGGACTTGTAGCTAAAAAATCTATTGCACTCGAGATACAGCGAGTAAGAGGAAAATAAGCACACTATTGTTGCAAGGAATATCTTTAGTAACATGTGAAAAGTGCTGGAAAATAACAAAAAAATCTTCAAATGAATGGGGGAAAACGATTACACGTTATAAAACAACGCAAGACGACTGCGGTGAAATCACAGACTGTAACGAACTTGCTCCAAACTGTTTAGACGTTAATGTGGGGTAATGCCCTTACACACTTAGGTTGTATGGTGGCAAAGCATGAAAACTTCCTACACCATATAAAGTACACACAAAACACAGCAGGACATTTTTATGATAAATTATTCGACAATTTCTTACTTTATTCATTTGCTTTGTAATTCAGCTGACCCTCCGTATTATTCGCGAAATTGGGAATACGTATCGGTAAGATCGAACAGTTCCGAAGTCAGAAAATATTGATAATTTTATTTCTTTTATTTCTTTATTGAACTCAACAGGTTCATTACAGATTTCATTACAGAGCCCATATATATATATACTATATATATATATATATTATAATATATATATATATATTAATATAATATATATACTATATATATATATATATATATATATACTATATATATATATTATATATATATAATATATATATATGATGAAGTTGTCTGCCTGAATGGCAGCTCTTTTGACCGGAAGGTCGCTGGGCAAGGTGAACCCATGGTGGTTTGCCATTGCCTTCCATGGGATGAGGATGAAATGGACATTTAACAACAACCATTGCACGACCGGGATAATATATATATATATTATATATATATATATAATATATTATATATATATATATATTATATATATATTATATATATACACACACACACATATATAGTATATTTAAAATTATTTATTTTATATATATATACACTTTATCACACCATTTCATTAGGAACTTGTTACGCGCTGAAAAATTAACCAAAACTGAACTAACTAAGCAACGCAACAACGCAGAATCGCTCGCCGTGACACCTGTCTTTAAAAACAAGTATTAGATTCCCTTGGTAATAGACCGAACTGATTGTTAACCCATTACAATCAACCTTAATAAAATTCACATTGAGTAGATAAGCAACTAATTAGAATACTCGTGACCTCCAGGTTTCCTTACTAGCCTGCCCTGTAACATCGTTCTACGAGCCTAATTCCTATTTGCTTCCTATTTGCCTACTCTTCTATTTGCCTATTCGTCCATTATTCGGGCCTACTGTTTATACTCTTACTGGTCTATTCGCATACTCGTCGATTATTCGGCGTACTTTTTTACTTGCCTACTTTCTTATTTGCCTACTCGTCGATTGTTCGGCGTACTTTTTTACTTGCCTACTTTCTTATTTGCCTCCTCGTCGACTGTTCGGGCGTCAATTTTTGTTACGCGCTGAAAAATTAACCAAAACTGAACTATGCAACGCAACAACGCAGAATCGCTCGCCGTGACACCTGTCACGCGAATTAAACATCACATGAATTATAATACGGTCAGGATAAGTGCCTACAGTCGGAGTTACCGAGAATAAACCTAGGAGGATTTGATTTTAAATACCTGAAATGACGTTACATAATACTACGGTGGTTGTGAATATACACATATATTAAAGCACAGATAAATACACAGTACATCTTGCCCTCTTTCACTCGATCTCTCATTCATACACTCATTCCATGGCATATTGCGACAATATGACAATTACAAAGGTTAGATTAATTAATACTTTGACCATACTCTTGCTATTTCTTGGCTACATTGCCTTTTACAATTTACCGTTTAGGATTTTAAGTATAATGTGAATAATTGTTCTTTGTGCGAACCCTTTTATCTTTTCTGAAGGTATAAATATATTTCAATGAACTATTGTTTAGCTGTAAACATAAACTCTGATCTATAACGTGATTGTCCGCCGGAATACCGATGTCTAGTTATGCCCTAGCACTGATTTAAGTTATGCAATGATTTGATTTACGCAGATTCGCGGTGGATTGGCGCCATCTCTCTCACACACGCACATGGTTGGATCTTACCTTCACTGCATTCCCTCTGACCTGGGTAGGGTGAAAGTGGTCCTACAGTACTGGAAGACGTCTGCACTCCATTGTTGCACTTCGCGGTTATCCTGGTTGGCGAAAATAGATCTCCCGGCAGTTCCGTCTGGCATCATCGGATCCTGGCTTCACTCATTCACTTCTCGCGGTTTCCCGTGGACACACATGGATATTAAATGTTATTAACTTCTGCTAACTTAGGACGTTGTTTCGGACGATTGACGCAGGTGGACGTGTCTGGCGTTATTCTCATATACCACACGTATGTGCACGAATGCGTTGACGGCGAGGGGGAAACGACCCCCCTGGGTCTACTCTGCTCTACTCCATGGCTCTAAAACACTCACTCGAGGAAAAAACAAATCCAGACCACGGGTCTGGTCGCGACTCCGAGCTAGGTGGCGCGTAGCTCACACTCCGGTGTCGATTCTAGGCAAACTGTTTTTCGCTATTCCAAATCATCCCTTTTATTCAAGATTTGAACGTGGTAACGCTCTAGCCTCTGTGTTTAGGTATTCATTTATTGTGTCTGGTGCTTTGACCGTTGTCCTCCTATCCTGGTCAATGCTCACTCCGGTCCTTAACCTCTGGTAGCAGCCCCTCGTGCAGAGATTAGGCTAAATCCTCCTCTATTGTGTCAGTCACGGACAGAGAGGGTCAACTCAGTAGGGTAGCGTCTCCCATTGAATCCAGCGATGAATCTTTAATAATTCATAATTCCCGTAGTTCTGTTCTGATTAGGCTCAAATCTTGGAATCAGTACTTTCAAGATGTGATCTTCCGCTGGTTAAAATCTCATCCAATTCGGTCCATTGGTTTAGAAGTTGCTCTTTTTCTGCTATTCCCCATAAGAATGCATGTAAATCCGAATTCGGGCGAAAAACGGAGGTTGAGCAAGTTAGTGTTGGCTAAGACAGTCGCTAGACACCTGTGCGACGGATTTTAATATTACCAATTGTAATTAATTCTTAATAACGGGCAATTAGGTTAATTACTTGTTACTCAATATTTGACCTTTATAAACTTATGTGTTTAAGCTAGGCCTTTGTGTTAATAGCGGCTTTACTGAGGTCCCTTAGGATGTCAATGGTGTTATTCTTGATTAGCAATTTATTGTAACTGGTGCACATTCTCCACAATGGAGATTTCTTTTTAATTTCCGATCTAGCCTTCTTTATAAGAAAAACTACATTCTTGAGTCTAGTTTTGGACGGCGGGATTCGAAAATTTATCTGGCAGAGTAGATGTTCTGCATCTATTTCGTGATTTAACAATTTTCACAAGAATACTATTTCATGTAACGTTCTTCTGTGACACAGCTTTGTAAACCAACAATCATATATTAGGTTGTATTAGTGTTCAAATGTGGGGTAAACTTTCGAAAATTTGTATTTTAAAAATCTAAGAAATCTTGATTGGACTCTTTCAATTTCTTCACTGTACTTTGCTGTGTCTGTATTCCATATAACAGATGCATACTCGAGTTTTGGTCTTACATATGAATAATACAAAACTTTTAGTGTGTCTATACTCTTGAAATTCCTCCCCATTCTAAGACTAAACCCAAGGCTCTTGAACGCTTCACTAATTACTTGTTCTACGTGTTTATTAAAAGCAAGATTTGAATCAAAAGTAACCCCTAAATCCTTGACTGTAAATGTTCTTGGTAAAGTATTATTGTATATTTGATACTGAAATTCAACTGGGTTTTTTCTTTCGAGTATATGTTACAAAATGGCATTTATTGATATTTAGTGTTAGATCATTGTTTATTGTCCACGTTTCTAACTTTGTAATATCATTTTGAAGTTGAACACTGTCATTTTGTTTTCTTATTTTCCTGTAAAATTTAAGGTCATCTGCAAACAGCAATTTGTGTGAATTTTCAAATGAATCAGGCAAATCATTAATAAGTAACGTGAAAAGAAGTGGCCCAAGGTTTGACCCCTGAGGTACTCCTGAGGTGACTCTTATCTCGTCGGATGTGTGGCCTTTGTACGTTACGTACTGCTTACGGTTCTGCAAATAGGAAGCGAACAGTTGACGCAGTGGTTCAGAAATATTGAAGCATGCTAATTTACTTAATAGGATATCGTGGTTAACCAAGTCGAACGCTTTGCAAAAGTCGGTATATATTGCGTCAACCTGACCTTCTTCGTTCAATGTTGAACTTATAAAATTATTAATATCGGAGAGATTGGTCAACACTGATCTACGTGGTACAAAGCCATGCTGAAACGATGAGATTACAGGTTTTACGTGGGTAAATATGTAAACAGTGCATGATTTTTTTGAAAATTTTTGCTGGGGCTGATAGTATACTTATTGGTCGGTAGTTTTGTACGTCATTAGTGTTATGGCTTTTGGGTAGTGGATAAATTGCCGTGGCTTTCAATTTTTTCAGGAAATTGTGTTTTGCAAGAATTAAATTGAAAATTAGATATAATGGGTATTTCAATATATTACTGCAACCTTTGACTACATAGGGCGGTATCTTGTCCGGTTCAGCTGATTTCTTAGGTTTTGAGTTTTTAATTGCTTTTTCTACGTCTTCAATTTCTATCTCTGTAATATTAAGATGATCCAAAGTCACATATTGTTTATGGTTAGGCAATACATTCATGTCATATCTAGAGGATCTTTTTTATACACCGACTGCAAATGCTGTGCAAAAGCTTCGACTCTGAACGTCGGTCTGACAAAACTTTATCTTTAAACAGTAACTTACAGGATATTTGTTGCTTTTCCTGCGTTTATTTGTAACAAACGACCAAAACTGGGTGCTATCTTTTGCAATATTTATTTCCGAATTGGCAACATAATTGTTGTATGCGGGAACAGACTAATCTTATCGCTGCTACAGCTAGCAAGTTCAATGAAACTGGAAGTTGAGTAGACATTCGGGGGAAGAAAGGAATGCAGCTTGACAGGGAGCGAAGTTTTCGAACTGAGATTATGTGCATGGGAAATCCCAATTTGCAGCGTCTTCCTGATGTGATCGAAAATAAAACGTTCTTCAGCTGCAAGTGGTAGGAAACTTTAGGCAAACGTTTCGTTACAAATCGACAGTTTGCGCTCACAACCTCGATTGCCTGTTTTTGCGTGTTTTCTACTTAATTTGATGATATTTCACGGTTATCTCGCAAAAAAAACGTTCATTTCGTGGAAAAGCACACATTTCGCATTACTTCGCGAATAAAACTCATGCATATTTTATCATGGGGGGGTGTAGTTACGTGCAGAATGTTCAAAATTGCATTTTTTTTTTTACATTTCGCGATTTCGCGCATCGCGAAAATTCAATGTCCCTACCAATTCTATATATCTTCACACAAAAATGGGGGGATCGTATCGTTTGATTAACTTGTTATTGATTTTTAGTTTTGGTTATTATGTTTAGTCTTTCTACCTAACTGTGGGTGATCGCGGCGATTGGGTTGAAATGAAACATCACCTCTTATGCCTTTAGAATTGGTTTGGATGGAGGGGGGTGTGGTATTCGCATTAATACAAGGTTAGTCGAGCAGAAAAAACTGTGCAGAATAAGGTTGAATAACAATGGCAGTGAGCAATTACCCCTTCGATTTCAAATTTTATGCAAATAAAAATTGATTTTGTAAAATTTTTTTGCTTGCTTCGCTCGCATAATCTGCTTTTCTCGTTTTCGTCAAGTTCAGACCTGTAGCTAGGGACGGCGGGAGTCGGCCATGGGCGCCGAATGATCTAAAACATTGGTTTCCAACTTCAGAAGGTCTGAGGGCCAAAATTATATCTAGCAGTTGATTGGCGGGCCGCATTTTTTTGGGGGGATTAAAAATTACAAAAATTGTAAGTACTGAACTGAAAATATGTAGTACTTTCGCATGACGTAAATTTCTAAAATGAGGCAATAAAAACAATGGAATCACAAATCAAAATTATATAATTACAATTTATTTCACAAAAAAAAAAATACTTATGGATGAATTGAAAGAAATGAAAAACAGACCATACAAATAAGAATCCTTCATAGTAAGTGTTCAATGTAAAAATTGAGGCTTCTTGTATTTAAGTTGAAATGTCCACTTCAATTTCTGTATTTGAAAGTCTCAGAAGGTGAAGCAGTGAAGAATCTGCCAGTCGGCTTCTGTAGCGGTTCTTGATGAACTTCATTGAAGAAAAAACACTTTCAAACGTTCATTCCGCATTGCGAAGGGGTTGAAATGCATGGTGTGAAGAGAAAGTTACGTCACTTTTAGATTCTGATGATGATCATTATTGACTGCAAAATAAATTATACCTGTGATATGGTCTTTCTTCACAGAGCTTCCGTTCCTTCAGTAAATAGAGAACGTATTTTAATAAAATTAATGTATTTTGCAAACTGGCTTCGCGGGCCGCCAGTTGGAAACCCCTGATCTAAAAAAAAGTTGTAAAAGAGAGAATGCCATGGCGTCCAGTAAAATTACTTGCGCCCTATTAAATCCATATTGTTTTCAATTGCAAGAATTGGATCTAAAAAATTTCTTGCTCGCTTCGCTCGTGTTCTACTCGTTTTCTGTAATGTAAGGTATTTAAATAATATGTGTTGTATATCTGTATTGAATAAGCTTTGAATACGTACACAATTTAGTGTTAGCTTGTTGCATATATATTTTCTATTTTATGTCGCTCTATGTTGCATATGTGTAAAACATTATGTTGTACATGAAAGTTACACATGTATCTTCGGAATGCATTTATCATTCATTTATCTGCCATTCAAAAATACAGTTTCTGTGCTTGATTTCCATTATTAGCTAATGTGAAATTGACGGTGTTGAAAAAATATTCCAAATTGTTTGTTCCAAAGAAATGCTTTAGCGCAGACTTCTACCCCCTTTTTGCTTAATTTATGAGGATAATAACGTCTTTTATACTACTACTACTACTGGTAGTAGTAGTAGTAATTATAATATCTAATAATAATAAAGCCATTATTAATGTTATTATTATTATTATTATTATTGGTATGTTTATTCTTGTACTTGGCCCCCCCCAGACAAAAAATCGTGGTTGCACCTCTGGTATTATATTTTTCCGCAAATTTTGTCTGACAAAAATAATTTGAATAATTAATTCGGCATAAAGTGGGGTGGGAATGTTCTACCTTTTTTGGGGGAGTGCGTCATGGGCCTTGGGGGGGGGGGGGACGGGCACCCCTGGTATGCATCAATAATTTCCTTCCTAACTATTGTTCGAAATTCGCTAAATTTATTGTGGTGATATCGAAAGTCTACCGCCTGTTTTTTCCACTTCTTGTGGTGATAATGTTTCCTACTTATATTTTTAATAATGCTGCTTGTAAACCAACACGGGTACTGTCTTTTGCGGCTTTTCTTTAAGGGGACACATTAATCGAATATTTTAAATACAATTTCATAAAACACGTCTGTGGCTTGATCAACGTCATTCTTTGTTTTGAATACATCCCAGTTCGTGTTAAGCAGCTTGTGATGATGGATGGAAAGTCGGCCTTACTGAAGTTGTACTGTAGCTTATGACAAGTTTTATCGCGGGTTTCTTTTACATGATTAATATCTACTAGCAGTGAGGGATGGTGTGTGTCTTCATGAACTAGTGGCTGTGTGTTTCGTATTACTGTTATTCCCTGCCCATTTGTCAAAATCAAATCGAGTGTTTTCCCATTGCTATTTTTAATGTCGTTCAAGCTTTTTAGTTGATATACATTAATAAAATTGTTTAAATCGAAATATGTTGTTGCTGATGAAGTAGTTACATTGTAATTGCTGCCAGTTATATCTGTCAGATTAAAGTCCGCCAATCAGGAGTTTAGCGTCACCAGGTTGACAGTGCTTTTTTATGAACCTAAATAATTTTTTACTTATTTATTGAGAACACAATAGGCAGATGCCCAATTCTATAAATTTAGTATTGTACTCATTCATAATAATAATTATAATAAACTTAACTGATACAATTGTACAATACAATACAATACATTCAATAATGATACACAATACAATACAATATAAAATAATGAAGATATAAAAATAAAGGAAGTACAAGGATATAAGTTGATTACTTTATATTATATACGTATATACTCGCGTACTGTCGACGTGGCCTTTGGCCACGTCTTCTACGCTCGCATGCGTGATCTTCGGCCACGTTGTGATCACAATCATGTTTTAGATGGTGTTGTATTGGATGATGGGGAACATGTGTACAAGTTCGCTAATTTGAAAAGTTTAGAAAGTAACTTTATGTGTGTATGGGCTATAATAAGGTACAAATATTCAAACTATTATTGTCTATTTTCTTAATAATGACCTGATTAAGTAATAACCGTTTCAAGATAAGTAGTTGGATGTTTTGCATAAACGAATTGAATAGCGACTAAATTGAAAATGCAATATTTACGTATTTTGTTATTTTCACATTTTTGTACGTAATTGGATAATAACTGTTTTCCGTCATTCCCCTCAAATTTATACCTTGCCTCTGTAATAAAATTCTGATGCTCGTATTTTGAAATTCGAAAAGTCTAGCATAATTCCCTTACAGTAGTTTTCGGGGGTGAAAATAAACTTTCTTTAAGTTCCCTAGCAACGTCCGTTTCCATGGACAACAACAGGCACGGCAAGCTCTAAGGAATTGCATGTCATTATACCCCCTAAACATTTAATTAAAACAAGCACGATGTAGATATTTACGCATTGAGTATAACGTAATTGTATCTCGGCTGAAACTCCTTATTATGTAGATGTCACCCTTGTTTCAGGCACCTTTTCAAAGCCAGGAGTTCATTCGTCTGTGTGCTATTGATCTGTGAGAAATATAATGTATCTCGACAATTAAGAATTGAAGGAAACAATGTGTGCAAAAGAAATGCCCGTGGCAACGGTTGCTAAGGACGTGAAAAAAGGGCATTTTCACCCTTAAGGAAGGGCCGATTGAACGATTTTTGAATTTTCTCGGCCTTTTGGGACGATTTCATGGGGGGTCGTAATCGTGCATTTTTCGCCTCCGGGGCTTCCTTCATGGAGAACATTTATGTCAGTGAGTGAGTGAGTGGTGGGATTGGGGCTATATATATATTGGACTCGCGTACTTTCGACGTGGCCAAGGCCACGTCTTGTACACTGGCGAACTTTAAAAAAAGATCTCCCTCCTCTTAGTTAGATTGGAAGGTAGTTGGAAACACTTCATGGCTTCGTATTGGATAAGAAAGTGGGGGAAGGCAGTTGCAGACAAGGCCATCACTACCCTATGCGTACGTAAACTTGTTTCCGGAAAGATTTCTGTTGGAGTCGTGTCAGGCATGATCTGGGCAGTTTGTGGAAGAATTTCCTACCCCCCCCCTCCCTCCTCTGTGTATGTGTGTGTGTGTGTGCGTGCGCACGCCGACACCTGTTTCTTTTTAAGTTTGGCGTATTTTTATTGCATCGACTAATTGCTGTTATGGCTGGGAATAATCCAAGTTAGCAATGGGCAAATAAAAAAGTATAAAAAATACCAAAATTCCTGGCATGAGTAATTAGTAGTAGTAAAGGTTAGGTAAAGTTCCTCGTGCGTATAGCAACGTGCCATGAAGGCACATTTAGGGGATGTGGTAGTAGGGCACCGCATATTCTCAAGCTCTGCCATTTTGGAGGTGATACGATCAGCACCACACTCCAGCCGCCGTTTTTTCGCCAGGGTTGTAGTAGAAATGAGAAAATAGAAATCTTTTACATTCTGCGTATGTGACAGTATTCTTTGGATATTGTCCCTGAAGTATCTGTTAACATCCTAACCCGCAATTCTTTTCAGGATAAACTAGTTGAAGGCCGCGAGTGGTTCCTGAGAAGTAATGAACATATCACAGAATGCGCACTAGTTTAGCTCACGTTTCTTGGGAGGAGGGGGGGAGAATGATATACAAATTTATTCTACGAATGCTTACGTCATTGTGACCATGGAGTGTATTTTGCAGACTAACATGGATCTGGCGTCTAGACACAAGGCCAATATAATGGTCTGAGGAGTTTGCGCTGTGCCCTACGTTTGTGATTGCCTTTCACAAATTTCGTCTTAACACACCTTTCATCCTTATCTATGTGATTACTCACAAGTTGAAGAAAAGCGAAGTAAAATAAATAAATCAATTGGTCATAGTGTCCCTGCGTTTTTCAATATTTCTTCCTGATCGAAAATTAATGTTTCACCGATGTAATGCATCACTATAGTCATGTGAATTATTATTTTCCGTCATCATAGTGTGCTTAATTATTCCTTAAAGCATAGACTTTAACGCTGTTGTCCTTAGTGTAAACGATCTTAACTGTGTGGAAGTTTTTTATGTAGGCAAAAAATGGTTAAGAGTAAATCCCAATTGATTGTTAAAAATTTAAAATATTATAACTCTGACATAATACATATTAACTGTTCTTAGTTCACTGTCAAGGAACGATTTCTCCTAACTAAACAGGATTCCGGCCTCCGCGGTAGAGTGGTTGACACAGCTTGCTCAAACACCGTCTTGGCATTGTGTTCATTCGGTGTTCATTGTGAGTGTCCCTTCATCATTTCATCGCTCATCCTCATCGTCGCGTTTAGCCAGAAGTGGCAGAAAAGCGAAGTAAAATAAACCAAATCAAACATAAATAAGAAGCTGAAGGGAAAAATATCCCATTACCAAAAATTATATATATATATATATAATACAGTAATTACTTTGTTGACACTGCAGTTTTTTTGGCAGTGTGTAGCTGTCTTAGGGTCGTATGTTCGAATTAGCTGACCTCAAAATATACGAAGAGTGAACGATTAATGGAAATGGTGATGCACATTTCTATTACATTAGTAAGCGTTCAGTCGTAAATCCTGTGGATACAGTGTGATTTTCGTGCAAGGAAGGGTTCCTGGGACATCAACTAGGTCGACGTTTACTTATAACGTTACGAGGGTATGGATTTCTCTCAACAAGTGCAACAAATGTTTATGGTCATGCAAATTATTTATACAATTTGTTTGAGTAACGTCATTTTCTACCTTTTGAAATTAATGGTGACTGGAGATGAAAAGTCACACGTGGTAGATTGTAACGTGCTTTGAAGACAGAGGTCTTAAGTTCGAACCATGATTAAGGCATGTTTACCCCATCACATTCATGTTATCAATTGGTCATTCATTAACCAAGAGGCAAAAAGGCAACGTAATATATCCTAAATAGAAAAAAATACAGAAAATGGACAAGGAAATGCACATATCGTGCCGAGCCGAGGTTGTGTGTTGCAAGACGGAAATGTGTAACTATTATCGCAAGAGCACGTTCAATTATATTAGGGCAGAACCATATATCACACAATACAGGTGAAATTATTGTAGGTTGACGTGAATTGTTAATCTGCCTACACTCTTAAAATACTCTAATATTAGGTTTTTTGTTCCACTTATTATTACAATTTTGAGGGTCTTCATAACAGAGTGCTTTGCATACTGCTCTATGAAACCGGAGACCCTATGTTCGATTGATGATTGATTGATTTGCTTTATTTTACTTCGCTTCTTGTGCCACTTTTGGCTAATTTGCAAATATGAGGGAAGCCTCCCCGATGGAGCAGTGGTAACATCGTCGCCTTGTGATCAAGGGTTCCCGGGTTCGATACCCGGATCCCACTTCAAACTGTAGATCCAGTCCCGATTAGCCCTACTGTGCATAAAGTGTACTTCAAACACAAACTCAATCAAATATGGGGTTGAGTGACGACATGATGAAATTGATGAATGGAGACTCACAAATCCATGCCCAGGGCAGGATTCGAAGGCGGGACCCCTGGCGTCGTAGCGCGATGTGTAACCACTCTGCCACTGGGGCCGGCATCTATTTTCGAAGGTTTGGTAATATTTAAGAGCTTATTGTGTTCGTTCATTTTTTCTGGTCACTCCAACATTCGTCCTTATCGTTGAAAGTAAACAAGAGGGATTTAATATGGTCGTAAAAATAGCACGTCACGTGCCGAAAGAAACTACCTTCTTTGCTCGTTTTCTTTTTATATTTGTTTTAGAGCTAATGACAAAAGAGAGAAAAGAAACGATAAAATGAACAACCTATTTTCATTCATGAAGGAAATAAATCGCCAGCTCAGATCCTGATTTCTTGAGAGCTCAAAATGGACAACAAATATTTCTTCTGAGGCCGAATGACCACAGAAAGAAACGCTGTGCTTATTCCTTGATGACTCATGGTTAACATTGCTCTCCTGTGTGGTGTTCACGACTGACAGCTGTACAGCTCTTCCTTATCTTGCATAGAGTTTCGGCATTGACGATGCAGTGTTTCCAATTCAATATCAGTTTTTGTTTGTTTTGTTTGTAAAAGGTGAGGTCTCAGTGAGGCCTTACTAAAGTTTTACACTGTACGCTCGCATGCGTGATCTTCGGCCACTTTGTGGGCGTAATCATATTATAGATGGGGTAAAATGTCTGCATGTTGTATTGGATGAAGGGGGACAAGTGTATAACTTCACTAATTTTAAAAGTTTAGAAAGTAACTTTGTGTGTGTATGGGCTGTAATAAGGCACAAATATTCAAAGCATTATTGTCTATTTTCTTAATAATAAACTGAGTAAGTAATAAGAGTTTCAAGATTATTATCTGGATGTCTTGCATAAACGAATTCAATAGCGACACTAAATTGGAAATGCAATATTTACGTCTTTTGTCATTTTCACATTTTTAAACGTAATTGGATAATTATTGTCTTCCTTTATTTCCCTCAAATTCCTACCTTGCCTCTGTAATAAATTCTGATGCTCATATTTTGAAATTCGAAAAGTCTAGCACAATTCCCTTACAGTAGTTTTCGGGGTGAAAATAAATTTTCTTTAAGTTCCCTAGCAACGTGTTTCCATGGACAACAACAGGCACGGCAAGCTCTAAGGAATTGCATGTCATTATACCCACTAAACATTTAGTTGAAACAAGCACGATGTAGATATTTACGCATTGAGTATAACAATATATACGTAATTGTATCTGGGCTGAAACTCCTTATTATGTAGATGTCACCCTTGTTTCGGGCACCTTTTCAAAACCATGAGTTCATTCATCTGTGTTCTATTGATCTGTGAGAAATACCGTGCGTCCATTTCGATCTGCAGCCGGGAGATCGGGAGAAGCGGGGCGGGCGGCGCTGGCGGAGATGCCGACATTTGCGGCCTGAAATGCCCGCTTATTTTTATGGACATATGCAGACATTTATATAAATATTGCAAAACGAGCACTAACCTGTGTTATAAGAGTATGGTTTTAATTTTAGTAGCTTAGTGGCTGTATGTGCTGATGATTTTGACACTCCCATCTCCTGTGAAACACCGCATAGAGGTTTGTTTGGATAACTTTCTAACGCTGCCCCAATTTCATCGAGTTCATCGAGGAAGCTCACGAAAACCATTGACTTTTAATGGTTTCGTCGGCAGCGTAATCTTGATACAGTGTTGCACATTCGAAACCTCCAAACGATCCCCATCGACACAAAACTCTTTCAAGGATATAAACTTAAGCAGGACGTTGCTGGTCAAAACTATGATTAAAATGTTTTATTATCTGTGACTCTTATCGTCACTTCTAAAGCGTATTTTTTTGTGTATATAATTGCAGAACTTGGATGAATTACAGATGATGAATTATAACCCAGGTTAGTGCTCGTTTTGCAATATTTATATAAATGTCTGGATATGTCCGTAAAAATAAGCGAGCATTACAGGCCGCAAATGTCGGCATCTCCGCCAGCGCCGCCCGCCAAGCTTCTCCCGATCTCTCGGCTGCAGATCGAAATGGACGCACGGTATAATGTATCTCGACAATTAAGAATTGAAGGAAACAATGTGTGCTGCAAAAAATGCCCGTGGCAACGGTTGCTAAGGACGTGAGAAAAGGGCATTTTCACCCTTAAGGAAGGGCCGATTGAGCGATTTTTGAATTTTCTCGGCCTTTTGGGACGATTTCATGGGGGGTCGTAATCGGTCATTTTTCGCCTCCGGGGCTTCCTTCATGGAGAACATTTATGTCAGTGAGTGAGTGGTGGGATTGGGGCTTTATATATATTGGACTCGCGCACTTTCGACGTGGCCTGTGGCCACGTCTCGTGCGCTCGCCGACGTGGTTCGCTTATTTGGAAAGTTTTGAACGTAAATTTATGTGTGTATGCGCTGTAATATGTACAAATAATCAAAATATTATTGGTTTCTTTCTTAATAATAAGCTGGGTAAGTAATAACAGTTTCAGGATAGTTAGTTAGATGTTTTATGTAAACGAATTCAATAGCGACACTAAATTGGAAAAGTAACATTTTACTTCTGTAGTCAGTTTTACATTTTTAAACATAATTGAAATAAAGAAATGTTTTCCTTCATTCTTCGCAAATTTCTATCTCTCCTCTGCAATGAATTCTGATGCTCACATTTTAAAATTCGAAAACTCTAATACTGTGCACAAAGTGGACCTAAAACACCAAATCAATCAATCAATCAATCGAAAACTCTAGCATAATTCCCTTACAGTAGCATTTGGGGTGAAAATAAACTTTCTTTAAGTTCCCTAGCAACGTCCGTTTCCATGGTGAACAACAAGCACGGCAAGCTCTAAGGAATTGCATGTCATTATACCCCCTAAACATTTAGTTGAAACAAGCACGATGCAGATATTTACGCATTGAGTATAACAATATATACGTAATTGTATCTGGGCTGAAACTCCTTATTATGTAGATGTCACCCTTGTTTCAGGCACCTTTTCAAAGCCAGGAGTTGATTCATCTGTGTGTTACTTATCTGTGAGAAATATAATGTAGCTGGACAATTAAGAATTGAAGGAAACAATGTGTGCAAAAGAAATGCCCGTGGCAACGGTTGCTAAGGACGTGAGAAAAGGGCATTTTCACCCTTAAGGAAGGGCCGATTGAGAGATTTTTGAATTTTCTCGCTCTTTTGGGACGATTTCATGGGGGGTCGTAATCGGGCGTTTTTCGCCTCCGGGGCTTCCTTCATGGAGAACATTTATGTCAGTGAGTGAGTGAGTGGTGGGATTGGGGCTTTATATATATTGGACTCGCGTACTTTCGACGTGGCCTTTGGCCACGTCTTGTACGCTCGCATGCGTGATCTTCGGCTACGTTGTGGGCGTAATCATGTTATAGATGGGGTAAAATGTCTGCATGTTTTATTGGATGAAGCCAAACAAGTGTATAAGATCGCTAATTTGAAAAGTTTAGAAAGTAACGATATGTCTGTATGGGCTCTAATAAGGTACAAATATTCAAAATATTATTGTCTATTTTCTTAATGATAAACTGAGTAAGTAATAACAGTTTCAAGATAATTAGTTGGATGTGTTGCATAAACGAACTCAATAGCGACATTAAATTGGAAATGCAATATTTACGTCTTTTGTCATTTTCACATTTGTAAACGTAATAGAATAATAATTGTTTTCCGTCATTCCCATCAAATTCCTACCTCTCCTCTGTAATAAATTCTGACGCTCATGTTTTGAAATACGAAAAGTCTAGCATAATTCCCTTACAGTAGTTTCCGGGGTGAAAATAAATGTTCTTTAAGTTCCCTAGCAACGTCCGTTTAACAACAAGCACGGCAACCTCTCTAAGTAATTGTTTATTATATCTCTAAACATTTAGTTAAAACAACCACGATGTAGATAATATTTTCGCAACGAGTTTACCTATGTAATTGTATCTGGGCTGAAACTCATTATGTAGATGTCACTCTTGTTTGAGCCACCTTTTCAAAGCCAGGAGTTGATTCATCTGTGTGCTATAGATCTGTGAGAAATATAATGTATCTCGACAATTGAGAATTGAAGGAAACAATGTGTGCAAAAGAAATGCCCGTGGCAACGGTGCTAGGGACGTGAAGAAAGGGCATTTTCACCCTTAAGGAAGGGCCGATTGAGAGATTTTTGAATTTTCTCGGCCTTTTGGGACGATTTCATGGGGGGTCGTAATCGGGCATTTTTCGCCTCCGGGGCTTCCTTCATGGAGAACATTTATGTCAGTGAGTGAGTGGTGGGATTGGGGCTATATATATATTGGACTCGCGTACTTTCGACGTGGCCAAGGCCACGTCTTTTACGCTCGCATGCGTGACCTTCGGCCACTTTGTGGGCGTAATCATATTATAGATGGGATAAAATGTCTGCATGTTGTATTGGATGAAGGGGAACAAGTGTATAAGTTCACTAATTTTAAAAGTTTAGAAAGTAACTTTGTGTGTGTATGGGCTCTAATAAGGCACAAATATTCAAAGCATTATTGTCTATTTTCTTAATAATAAACTGAGTAATTAATAACCGTTTCAAGATTATTAGCTGGATGTCTTGCATAAACGAATTCAATAGCGACACTAAATTGGAAATGCAATATTTACGTCTTTTGTCATTTTTACATTTTTAAACATAATTGGATAATAATTGTTTTCCGTCATTCTCCTCAAATTCCTACCTTGCCTCCGTAATAAATTCTAACGCTTGTATTTTGAAATTCGAAAAGTCTAGCATAATTCCCTTACAGTAGTTCTCGGGGTGAAAATATACTCTTTTTAAGTTCCCTAGCAACGTCCGTTTCCATGGACAACAACAAGCACGGCAAAAACTCTAAATAATTGTTTGTTATTATACCTCTAAACATTTAGGTAAAAGAACCACGATGTAGGTAACATTTTTCGCATTGAGTTTACCAATATATACGTAAGTAATTGATTCTGGGCTGAAACTCTTTATGTAGATGTCACCCTTGTTTAAGGCACCTTTTTGTACCAGGTGTTGATTCATCTGTGTGCTATTGATCTGTGACAAATATAATGTAGCTAGACAATTAAGAATTGAAGGAAACAATGTGTGCAAAAGAAATGCCCGTGGCA
The DNA here is from genome assembly GCF_977018435.1 of Lepisma saccharinum. Taxonomy (NCBI): domain Eukaryota; kingdom Metazoa; phylum Arthropoda; class Insecta; order Zygentoma; family Lepismatidae; genus Lepisma; species Lepisma saccharinum. Next base: position 38,536,593 of record NC_139234.1, read on the forward strand.
ACGGTTGCTTAGGGCGTGAGAAAAGGGCATTTTCACCCTTAAGGAAGGGCCGATTGAGCGATTTTTTAATTTTCTCGCTCTTTTGGGACGATTTCATGGGGGGTCGTAATCGGACATTTTTCGCCTCCGGGGCTTCCTTCACGGAGAACATTTATGTCAGTGAGTGAGTGAGTGGTGGGATTGGGGCTATATACATATATATTGGACTCGCGTACTTTCGACGTGGCCTTTGGCCACGTCTTGTACGCTCGAATGCGTGACCTTCGGCCACGTTGTGGGCGTAATCATGTTATAGATGGGGTAAAATGTCTGCATGTTTTATTGGATGAAGCCAAACAAGTGTATAAGTTCGCTAATTTGAAAACTTTAGAAAGTAACGTTATGTCTGTATGGGCTCTAATAAGGTACAAATATTCAAAATATTATTGTATATTTTCCTAATAATAAACTGAGTAAGTAATAACAGTTTCAAGATAATTAGTTGGATGTTTTGCATAAACGAATTCAATAACGACAATAAATTGGAAATGCAATATTCACGTCTTTTGTCATTTTCACATTTTTAAACTTAATTGGATAATAATTGCTTTCTGTCATTGTCCTCAAATTCCTACCTTGCCTCTGTAATAAATTCTGACGCTCGTATTTTGAAATTCGAAAAGTCTAGCATAATTCCCTTACAGTAGTTCTCGGGGTGAAAATAAACTTTCTGTAAGTACTCTAGCAACGTCCGTTTCCATGGTGAACAACAAGCACGGCAAACTCTCTAAATAATTGTTTGTTATTATACCTCTAAACATTTAATTAAAACAACCACGATGTAAATATGTTCGCATTGAGTTTACCAATATATACGTTTCGATTATTTGGAAAGTTTTGAACGTAACTCTGTGTGTGTGTACGGGCTCTAATATGGTACAAATATACAAAATATTCAAAATTGTCTATTTTCTTAATAATAAAGTGAGTAAGCAAGTTTCAAGATAGTTAGTTAGATTTCTTGTATAAACGAATTCAAGAGCGACATTAAATTGAGAAAACAATATTTACGTCTTTTGCCATTTTCACATTTGTAAACGTAATAGAAAAATAATTGTTTTCCGTCATTCCCATCAAATTCCTAACTCTCCTCTGTAATAAATTCTGACGCTCGTGTTTTGAAATTCGAAAAGTCTAGCATAATTCCCTTACAGTAGTTCTCGGGGTGAAAATAAACTTTCTGTAAGTACCCTAGCAACGTCCGTTTCCATGGTGAACAACAAGCACGGCAAACTCTCTAAATAATTGTTTGTTATTATACCTCTAAACATTTAATTAAAACAACCACGATGTAAATATGTTCGCATTGAGTTTACCAATATATACGTTTCGCTTATTTGGAAAGTTTTGAACGTAACTCTGTGTGTGTGTACGGGCTCTAATATGGTACAAATATACAAAATATTCAAAATTGTCTATTTTCTTAATAATAAAGTGAGTAAGCAAGTTTCAAGATAGTTAGTTAGATTTCTTGTATAAACGAATTCAAGAGCGACATTAAATTGAGAAAACAATATTTACGTCTTTTGCCATTTTCACATTTGTAAACGTAATAGAAAAATAATTGTTTTCCGTCATTCCCATCAAATTCCTAACTCTCCTCTGTAATAAATTCTGATGCTCATGTTTTGAAATACGAAAAGTCTAGTATAATTCCCTTACAGTACTTTTCGGGGTGAAATTAAACGTTCTTTAAGTTCCCTAGCAACGTCCGTTTCCATGGACAACAAGCACGGCAAACTCTCTAAATAATTGTTTTTTATTATACCTCTAAATATTTAGTTAAAACAACCACGATGTACCCCCACACCCCCTATACGCCTTCATGGCGTGGTGCTATGCACAGGGGAACACTTTTGAACCAAGTGTTCATTCATCTGCGTGTGATCTGTGACAAATATAATGTAGCTAGACAATTAAGAATTGAAGGAAACAATGTGAGCAAAAAAGAAAAGCCTTAGAAACGGTTGCTAGGAACGTGAGAAAAGGGCATTTTCACCCTTAAGGAAGGGCCGATTGAGAGATTTTTGAATTTTCTCGGCCTTTTGGGACGATTTCATGGGGGGTCGTAATCGGGCGTTTTTCGCCTCCGGGGCTTCCTTCATGGAGAACATTTATGTCAGTGAGTGAGTGGTGGGATTGGGGCTATATATATATTGGACTCGCGTACTTTCGACGTGGCCAAGGCCACGTCTTGTACGCTCGCATGCGTGACCTTCGGCCACTTTGTGGGCGTAATCATATTATAGATGGGGTAAAATGTCTGCATGTTGTATTGGATGTAGGGGAACAAGTGTAGAAGTTCACTAATTTTAAAAGTTTAGAAAGTAACTTTGTGTGTGTATGGGCTCTAATAAGGCACAAATATTCAAAGCATTATTGTCTATTTTCTTAATAATAAACTGAGTAAGTAATAACCGTTTCAAAATTATTAGCTGGATGTCTTGCATAAACGAATTCAATAGCGACACTAAATTGGAAATGCAATATTTACGTCTTTTGTCATTTTCACATTTTTAAACATAATTGGATGATAATTGTTTTCCGTCATTCTCCTCAAATTCCTACCTTGCCTCCATAATAAATTCTGACGCTCTTATTTTGAAATTCGTAAAGTGTAGCATAATTCCCTTACAGTAGTTCTCGGGGTAAAAATATACTTTCTTTAAGTTCCCTAGCAACGTCCGTTTCCATGGACAACAACAAGCACGGCAAAAACTCTAAATAATTGTTTGTTATTATACCTCTAAACATTTAGGTAAAAGAACCACGATGTAGATAACATTTTACGCATTGAGTTTACCAATAATACGTAAGTAATTGATTCTGGGCTGAATCTTCTTCTTATGTAGATGTCACCCTTGTTTTAGGCACCTTTTCGAACCAGGAGTTGATTCATCTGTGTGCTATTGATCTGTGAGAAATATAATGTAGCTGGACAATTAAGAATTGAAGGAAACAATGTGTGCAAAAGAAATGCCCGTGGCAACGGTTGCTAAGGGCGTGAGAAAAGGGCATTTTCACCCTTAAGGAAGGGCCGATTGAGAGATTTCTTAATTTTCTCGGCCTTTTGGGACGATTTCATGGGGGGTCGTAATCGGGCGTTTTTCGCCTCCGGGGCTTCCTTCATGGAGAACATTTATGTCAGTGAGTGAGTGAGTGAGTGGTGGGATTGGGGCTATATATATATTGGACTCGCGCACTTTCGACGTGGCCTGTGGCCACGTCTCGTGCGCTCGCCGACGTGGTTCGCTTATTTGGAAAGTTTTGAACGTAAATTTATGTGTGTATGCGCTGTAATATGAACAAATAATCAAAATATTATTAGTTTCTTTCTTAATAATAAGCTGGGTAAGTAATAACAGTTTCAGGATAGTTAGTTAGATGTTTTATGTAAACGAATTCAATAGCGACACTAAATTGGAAAAGTAACATTTTACTTCTGTAGTCAGTTTTACATTTTTAAACATAATTGAAATAAAGAAATGTTTTCCTTCATTCTTCGCAAATTTCTATCTCTCCTCTGCAATGAATTCTGATGCTCACATTTTAAAATTCGAAAACTCTAATACTGTGCACAAAGTGGACCTAAAACACCAAATCAATCAATCAATCGAAAACTCTAGCATAATTCCCTTACAGTAGCATTCGGGGTGAAAATAAACTTTCTTTAAGTTCCCTAGCAACGTCCGTTTCCATGGTGAACAACAAGCACGGCAAGCTCTAAGGAATTGCATGTCATTATACCCCCTAAACATTTAGTTGAAACAAGCACGATGCAGATATTTACGCATTGAGTATAACAATATACACGTAATTGTATCTGGGCTGAAACTCCTTATTATGTAGATGTCACCCTTGTTTCAGGCACCTTTTCAAAGCCAGGAGTTGATTCATCTGTGTGTTACTTATCTGTGAGAAATATAATGTAGCTGGACAATTAAGAATTGAAGGAAACAATGTGTGCAAAAGAAATGCCCGTGGCAACGGTTGCTAAGGACGTGAGAAAAGGGCATTTTCACCCTTAAGGAAGGGCCGATTGAGAGATTTTTGAATTTTCTCGGCCTTTCGGGACGATTTCATGGGGGGTCTTAATCGGGCGTTTTTCGCCTCCGGGGCTTCCTTCATGGAGAACATTTATGTCAGTGAGTGAGTGAGTGAGTGGTGGGATTGGGGCTATATATATATTGGATAAATAGTTTTTAAACTTATTACGTCTACTGTTTTAAATCATTAAATGTATTGAGTATATTTAATCGGAATTCCTTTAGGTTCATAGAAAATATGTCGATGGTTTTGATCCTAGCTACTAGACTGCTATAACTTTTGCACATTCTATATAGCTATGGGTGATTTTTTTTAGGATGTTAGTTCTAGCCAGCTTCGTTAAAAATATATCATTCTTGTGTCTTGTTCTCAGTGAGGGAACCCGAAGTCTGACTTTTAATAAGAGATTTGTTGGGTCGGTGTTGTTATTTATTAATTTCCACAAGAGTATGTTTCCATGAAGTGAAATGATGACGAACAAAGAAGAAACTGAATATGGGAAAAAGTTGTAGGGAACGTGCAGGACGCTCTGTAAGAGGGAAGCATAAGGCATGCTTAGCAATAGATTATCCTCGCTGATTTCAGAAACTAACTAGGCAGAAGTGTGAAACTTAATACGCCGAAATGCACCAGTGACATTAGAACAGTTACACAGATGATAACGACCTCACCAGAAACAAAATATCAGAAATATCCATCCTTGAAACGTTACTTGAATTCGCTCACAAACCACGTAATGCAGGAATTCCCCTAAGTTGTCACGATAGTTGTACTTTCCGTGAAAACTGCATTGAAATTTAATTCCAACCAACAAATGCGAAAGCGACTCTGGGAGACGAAAGAAAAAGGTTAACAAAAATGCGGAAAACAAACAGAGAAATTAATTCTCGTCACGGGAGAAAAGCAACAGCGTGAGAATTGAGGTTTCACAAAGGCCGTATATTCTGCACAAGAATACCAATGCAGGCAAACGTAACTATGATACGTAACCAAGCGTGTCGACGGCGTCAAATTGCAACAAGAGTTTCCCTCTATTATTTCACGCAGAGGGATAGAGGAACAAGCCGTTTCGGCGCCTTTTGTCGCATTTGTTATGGAGGGATGCAATAGCTGTGACCAGTGGCGTTCTGTTTTTTTTAGAGGAGTAATTTTGGATGTGCCCCTGATCTGTACACTCCACAATTGCATTAGCTGCAGCTGTATTTTTATATAAGTTCCGACTTATTTAAATAAACCAGTTGATGCCATTTACAGAACGGTTAAATGGCGTTTCCTGCTATGATAGAGTAAACTTGCTTCCCTTTCTATAAATAGCAGTGATGTTTCAAACATGGGCCAGCGTTCAACAAACGCCAAAACAATGCAAAAGTAATAGTTTGTGGTTTTTTATTAGTGTTTCTCGCAAATTGCACCACATTTGGATTTCACACTGTAAAGATCCCCACAAAAATTGTAACATTGTGCTGCTGAGTGTTTTTAATGTTTTCGATAAACTTCTGGCGAAAGTAGTATGTTACATTAAAAAAAAAACAATTGCTATACAAGGTGACAGGTACATTGCAAGTTCTTATTTCTCTTCTACTCCCCGCCTCCCAAACAAATTTCCAGCACACTAGTTTTTAACCAAGGTGTAGTCGCTGGGGAGAAGCTCCTGGGTATTAAAATCATTTTTACGAAACCACTATTCAGTTGTAAGCTCTTTTATTTCAATAAATTGGTTGATTTAAGACGTAAGGTATATTGATACATCTCCGTCCAAATAGAATCCTAATCCATTAGTAAAAATTAGCAAAGATCATATTTTTGGAATAAGCTATCTTGATAACGTGTAGAGACACATTTAAGATGGAAATAGGAGTGAAACAGGGAGATAGCTTGAGCCAGCTACTCTTTTTTGTATTTCTGGATGAAATTCTAAAGATATGCAAAAGAAGAACAGCAAGAACAAAAGTGGGTAATTGGAATATGAGACCGATACATTGCGGAGCATTAGTATATGCAGATGATATAATGCTAATAGCAGATACAGAGAACAAGCTACAAGAGGCGGTTACAGAATGGGCAGAAGTGCTAAAGGCTAAAAGAATGACCGTAAGTGCAAATAAGAGCAAAGTGATGCAAATAGGAAAAACAGAAGAGGTAATAGAAAGAATACACATAATATGCGATGGAATAGAACTGGAGCAGACAGAAATATATAAGTACCTGGGAAAATCATAATCCAGACAGGAAGAATAGAAGAGGAAGTGATGCATAGGGTAAGGAAATCTAACAATGCATACTACCAACTAAGCCAGACAATTTTGGGAAAAAGGGAAAAAAACACCAAAACTAAACTACAAGTGTATAAGTCAGTAGTGGAACCAATTCTACTATACCGAAGTGAAAGCTGGCCAGTAAGAGGAAAAGAAGTAAGACAAATAACGACAGTTGAAGTGAAATGCTTCCGTAGAATAGTTGGTAAAACAAGAAGAGATAGCGTACGTAATGAAAGAATCAGAGAAGAATTAAATCAGAAGCCAATAGAAGAAAAACTGACACAAAGACAATTAAAATGGTTCGGACATGTGGTAAGAATGGACGAAGATAGAAAAGCAAAACAATTTATGGTAGTTAGAACAGAGGGAAGGAGAACAAGATGTAGACCCCGGAAGACATTCGAGAAAGGAATAGAATAAATAGGACAAAAGAAAGGAAAAGGAATAAGAGAATTGAAGAGGATGGGAAAGGAACGGGAGAGATGGAAGGAGTGGATAGAGGCAACCCCGACGCTATGAGGCAAAAGGGAAAAGAGGAAGAAGAAGCTATCTTGATGACGTGTAGAGGCAGGTAATTTCGCGCAAAGAATTGTGGGGGAAATTGTTCGCCAATCATCCATTTCATGCTTTATTGAGAGTCAAAACGGCATATTTTCTTTGAATGTGTATCTTCTGAATGGTGGGTCAATATTTACTGTGAAATAGTAAACGACTATTGTAATATTTCTAATAGCACGATTGTCAAATTTCAAGCGTGGTTTGGTGCCCTTGTGTACGTCAAAATTAGATATATTAAAATTAAATTAGTCCAAGACAAGGGCAGATGAGAATGCTCCGAAAGTGTTTTCCCTGGATGGGAATTTTTAAAGGTTTATGATCCTAATTCTAGTTCGTACTGTAAAAAGCACAACTTGCGATTAATCAAAAGTTGCAGGCAAGCGACATAAAATAGGAAATAATAATAAACGGCAAGACACTGCTTGATGATACAAGTGACAACGTTATGCTGTGGCACACTCAAGCATTATAAATCTTTGGCCCTTATCTACATACAAACAGTGGGTAAATAAGAGTTGTATTCTAAGATCATTCATGCACAATTACTGCTGGCAAGTATATGGAGTTCATTACTTCCTGTAGTAAAGGTCCCATTAGAATAGGAGTAAGGTGATGTCGACGACACTGGGATTTATGCGTCATATTATCCCTTGGAAAAATAAAAACAACAGAATGACGTGCACTTTTTTCACTGTTTTAAACTTTTATGACACTCTTACTTCATTTAGTTATCAGATGTTACGTGTCATTTTACTGCAGTTTCAGCTGCTAAACCTACCGCGTTTTCCACGCCATATTACACAACGTAGGGGCAGTGACGTCACATGGGACATATCCAAGCATATTAACTAAATACAAAAGGTTTGAACAGATTTATCTTCCAAACGAATAATATTCTATCTCCTTTGAATCTCTTGAGTTGTACAACTGCTTTATAATAATCCTCCATTTTGTTCATTGCATGTATTGCAAAAAATGCAGGTAACTTATAGCTGGTATTTTATTTTTAGAGATTGTACGTTGTACAATATTAATGAAATATCTTCGAATTTCGATGCCATACGCTCTCCTAAAACTGAGTTTCAAATTGTGCACTACGTGGTTTTTACGAACAACTGTTTATAATTGAAGTTATTCAGATCGTAGGAACGTAATCTATCATTTATGTAACATCAGTCTTTGTCCCTTTCAGTACATTTTTATAATTTCTTCTTCATGTCTATCTTTTATGCAGACTTACTGTTGAAAGTTCTCAGATATAGGCTATACATATACCTATATGTATCTTCATTTATCCGTAACTTCTATTATTGTTTTCGTTGTCCTATCTGAGTTGCTTTAACCTTCGTGACCGAGTGGTTAGAATGGCGCACAACGAATAGTGACTGGTAAGCCACACGGGTTTCTTTATACATTATTCCTTCACGTCTTTCGTAAATTCACAATCGTTATTGTGATGATTAATCTCCAGGTGTAGACCTTAAAAATGACTTAAAATAGCTTAAATAAAACCAAAAGAAGCTATCGACTATATAGACAATCTGCTTTAGAAGATAGCGAAATCTAACACAACCATCCTTTCATACTCCACTCCTGCTTTTCACTCGAATGTGGTCATTCAACAATCAGTGTATTTATTCTTATATGTGAAAACCCATGTGTAGGGACGTAGGTAGAACGATTATATACAAAACTTAGTATGACTTATAAATTATATATTGTTTTTATGTTAATAATATCCACTACATACAATTTGAACATAAACATAATTTATGCACCACATGAAATTTTATTGATATTCAGTAGTAGTAGTGTGTAAATGCGTAATTTTCATTTCCTCGACCCCACACTTCGCTGTAGGACAATCTTTAAGAAATGGGAAATTACGGTTTGACTATTTTTCGAATACTTGCAAGATACATTATTACGTTTATATTCAACTAAAAATATTAAAGTGGAATATTTCTCTAAGACATGGAAAATTTTTGGAGGGGCACAAGAAAATTAACGGCATTCCTATGAATGTATTTCTTTGTTTCTATTGAACATTTGCAACCCACATTTGCAGCAGCCATAAATTTTATAGTGTATCGAATGCAATAGGTAAAAATCTAAAAGGTGAGATAAAATTGGATTCCTTATCAGAATTAATATAATAATTGCAGCTGTTTTTATCTAACTTTAACGTCACAGAGAGTTGGAAAGATAATTCAGAGAAGACACCCTTTTACTCGAAACAAAACATGTTTAATGAGATTTACATGCAATTTGTGTTGTGCAATCGTGTACACTGAACAATAAACGTGTAAAATTTTACGCATGCTTTATAGTGAGCTCATTTGTATTAAGGAAGAAGTACAAATCCTTTATTTGCTACCTAACTACGACGAGCATGTGGAAAGCGTGTCAGTTGTTTTACAACGAACTTATATTACATTTATCTCTCCGACTTTCTTCAACACCTTCCGAGAGCATGCATTAATTTTTATATGTATTGCAGAAATATTCATAAAACGTCACGGCAACAATGTTTTCAGTAGAAAAACAAACAAAGTAATATTATGTCTTCCAACTTGTTCTTGCCATAATAGTTTGTTGCTCTTAGGGTTACCAGACGTTCTCTTTTACCCAGACATGTCCTCTTTTTCGGGTCCTAAAATTGGTGCGGGCGGGTTTTTAGGGAAATGGGGAAATGTCCTCTTTTTGGGAGTATAGACAATTGCTTCAATTTCAAGATTCGTAACAAAATTTTATATTTGTAAATAATTGTTAATATTGTTTACGTGTTCAATGCCAAAGTAAGGAAATACAACACTCTCAGTTACAAGCGCAAAGACAAGAAACTTTTATTCCAACAAAGAATGAATATAGTTTATGCAGTTCATTATTATGTAATATTCTCCATTCCCGTGTTTCTTCATCTTTTTTTATGTCCAAATATTCTCCTAAGTACTTTATTTTCAAAAACTCTCAATTTATGTTCTTTTAAACTTAGAGACTAAGTTTCGCAACCTTACTACCGGCATAATGAATAAATATTAGACTATTCAGACATTTTCCTGTAATGAGACCTATTATTAGTTATACTGAAACGGTGTAAAATTATTTTACAGGGGTTTGTGATCTGCAAGCTCACCAAATCGGCAGTAAACACAAAACTTGTTTTCGAAGTGCTGCATCTAAAAATGTCCTCTTTTGTAGATTATGAAATCTAAAATTGTCCTCTTCTTTAACCCTAGTTGCTCTGAAAATTCATTTCCGTTAAATTCGTAGAGCTAAGTAACGTAATTGTTTCAAAATAAAGCATTTTCGAACTGTGTTCTTCTACGGATATGTTCGGTTTTCTTTTCAATGTTTTGAATGTGCATAAAATAACATTTGGAATCTGTTATAAGCACACTTATCAAGTAAGTATGTTTACAACGCTCTGAAACGTTTGTCGGAAACTTGGCAGCGAGCTTTATTTTGCGAAATTAATTGTGGGGGGAAGTTAAAAATTGAATATCATCGATTCCACTTTACACTGCAGATTTAAAACGGTGCCGAAATAAACTGAGTCCGAAAGACAAGACAATAACATAAGAAAACTTCTGGTTGGCTCTGTTATTAGTACTTATGTAATGTCTTTTTAGGAGTAAATCTTGCCATTAACTTCCGTCACGATTAATTTTGAGATTCACGATTGTCAATATATCCATAAATAACTACATGAATTCTTGAAGAGAATGGAGCTGCAAATTATGTAACAGTGTCTGGTCACACTCTTACTCCTGAGTTACTGATTTGGTTTCAACTCGACAATGGAATAACCAAAAAGCAGCGTAGGCTACATTCGCTGCAATGGACATAAACAGTGAATTCCGCTGGAAGGGGAACAATGAAAATTTGAAATTAGAAGGAAGCAATCTTCCGCAACAATGAATGCAAGTAAAGACTATTGTTTGTAGTCTAATATGATTTTGCCACGATGGCATATACTGTTTGAATTTCATGAGGCTTTTTATTGCATTCGTACTTACATCAGCGCCTCTCTTTATTGTTTCGTATCTGTCGAATTGTCTTTGTTTGAGCTATCCAGCGTTACCAAGCTATCAACACGTCAAAACCGTACGCATATGTTAATAAATGGACCGATTTTTTCCATAGGAATGTACCTTTGCATCAGGCGCCGATCTCCTTCACTTGTCTCTCGCATACATTATATTTAATCTATAATAATATGCATTAATATGCATTAATAAGTTAATGAATAACAACCCTAATTCTCTATGTATATTTTGACAGATTCGTGGAGACTTCGTAATATTTCCCCACTTTTCGTCATATCTTTATCACGATGATGATGATGATGGAAGAAAATAATAAACATTCTCTACTTATCATGGATTCGAACCATATTTTCGTCCGTACAGACTGCGGAGTAGTGCTACATATTGTTTACATAAAAACTATGCAAATATTGGTTAGAATTGACTTCAGCGGGGAAATCGTCCTTTCGAAGTGCCATTATGGTTGATTGATTGATTGATTGATTTAGTTTATTTTACTTCGCGTTTTGTGCCTCTTGGCTAATTTGCGAAAATGGGGATGAGTGATGAAATGATGAAATTGATTTGATTTGATTTAGTTTATTTTACTTCGCGTTTTGTGCCTCTTGGCTAATTTGCGAAGATGGGGATGAGTGATGAAATGATGAAATTGATGAATGGACATTCACAAACAACCAAGCCCGACCGGGATTCGAACCCGGGACCCTTGGCGTCGCAGCGCGATGTGCTAACCACTCGGCCACAGCATTATGGATTTCTATGTGTGCGCGCGCGTATGTGTATAGCCCACTTTAAAAGTCTATACCCTAATTAGTCTATATGAAGCATAAATTGAGCACACATAGAATTGTTGAACAATGGATCTATATTAAGGACATGCAGAAAAGTGAAGGATTATGAAAATAGACGTTAGAGCAGAAAAGTGCCTATGGCCATGACATGACACAAACACTCATTCCCCACATACACACACCGGGCATCGAACCTGTCTGTCGACCCTCCCTAGATATTGAAAATAAATAAGAAGAGTGTAAGATCGAGGACCATGTTATGTTTTTATATTTTACAATTTAATTTATAAAGAATAACTAGTTCCACAGTTTTCAAAATTACAAGGTCTCTGGCTCGAATCCCGACCTGGGCATGGGTATTTGTGAGTGTCCATTCATCAATTTTATCATCCTCATCTTCGTAATTAGCTAAAAGTAGCAGAAACGCGAAGCAAAACAAATCAAATCAATTTTTCAAAATTCCAAATATTAGTTTTAGGTGAGAGGTTACACAACATAAACTTTATGAATAAAATTCCCCCCCTAGCTTCTGTAGTTTTAGGAAGGGGGGTGGACGAGGTGTGTAAAACTTAATTACAATAGAATAACTATGCATTTCGGTACACCAAGTGGCAGTAACAGCGATTGGATGCCAAAATTCGGGGGGAGGGGGCAAGGAGAGTTTACTTTTTCTTGGTAGACAAGGCTTAGAATTAAGAGGCCATAATGCTTGGAGCAAAAAGTAGCAAAAGTGAGGGGGGGGGCAACTGCACCCCATGCCCCCTCTAATCGCCGACACTGCAAACGGCATTAAATGTAAAAAACATAATGAAACAGTTGTGCCTTACTCACTCAAATATTGTGTGTACCTACAGTTGTGGAAAGAAATCCTTCCCCCATATGACTGATGTATTTTTTTCCATCACTGCACGTGTTCGCTATGTAGGTTTGTGTTCTTGAAAATGGATGTACAAAGAGTAACAAACAACTTTATAATCATGTCTGTCCTTAACACGGCGCCAACAGCAAAACCACTTATGTATTAATATCACGTCAGGCGCGAAGAAAGGAAGGTAACTGTTATTAAGATGAACAGTGTGCTTGAACTCTGTATTCAAACAACTTTCTTTGTTGTAAGAAACAAACTTTGCTTCTTTATTATCGTTATCTCTTTTCCTTCATCATGAACTATGGCGTCCTTTTCCCACAAGCAGTTGCTTCGCTGAGAACGTTTCACGTACCCTTGTCCCAAATTGATTACCTCCTGTCAAAATCTATCTCAGGAATTGTCTGCGTGATTTTTTCTGCTTTAGTGTTCTTCTCGTAATGATTTCCACTGGTGAGTGATTGTGGCTTCGTATTGTATCTTTAAGGCCATGTCTAATTGGAAAGATTCTTCATTGGAAAGTAGACTATAGACCTCTTGTTGAGGGTCGAGGGGTTACTATCTCAAGGCCATGAGATGTGGAATAGGTGTAAGTGAATTTCATAAAGGTTGATATCACCGTATGCGACAGGGGCGGGGGATTTGCGACCATTGAGTCGATGTCACACAGTGATGTTTTCAGGTGGCTTTGTGTGGTGGTCGTGGCTGCGGAAATTAATAATAATAATAATATAATAATTATTAATAATGATAATGTGTTTATTTGTCCGTAACCTATTTACATGGGTATGGACATTGTCAATCGAAGAAGATATGTAGAATCTGCATCGTATTTTTAAACATGCAATTAATAGTACATAAAATAACTTAAGTATAATGTAATGCATATAAGTGAGCGTACTTAGATACTTTGCATGCAAAACCTATGCTTTAGGTACAGATGTCTTAATCAAAATATATAATGCATACCTGTAAATTTTCTAAATATACATTAATTGTATTTTAAAAATTAAACAATAATAATATTAGGTGTTACAAAAAAATCAGCACATCGAAAAATACTTTGTATGTATGAACATGAATATCATATGACATGTTTGTATGAAATACAAGATAATATCACTGTGTTAGTAACACTAAAATTCTTGTGTATGTACACATCCTTAATTTCTCGTTTACATCCACAGACTTAGATCCATATTTAGCATCAGCATTTTATATTGTTTGCACCGTTCGCGCCTTTTTATGCTATATACTCTGTCCCAGCTAACTGTGGAGCAGACAATAGAAAACAAGTCTCTGCGCAAGTAATGACGCGAGACGGCTCCACCAATGAACACGTAAAAGGAACTGAATTGCGTGGAGTGGGGGAAAGCGACTGCAGTTACCAGCCTTCCCAGCAGCGTGTACTGCTTCGCTCTGGCCACTCGATTTCGCCCCTTCTCTGTCGCTCTGCGCGACCTTGCTCCACAGTTAGATGGAACAGGGTATAGTTATTTCAATACCCTGCTACGATTCTTCCAGCCTCGGCGCTTCGCCGTCGCAAATACGAATTTGTGTGCTGGCTGAATCTCCACATTTCTCCGCTGTAGGCGCTCAACGCCGACTGGTGCTGAGCAGAGTTTTCATGTGCACCTGTGGGCGTTTACGCTTGTAGTGAGTGGATGTTTTATTGTTATGTTGTGTATGTTATGGTAATTATTGTTACAAAGTGATAAAGTCGAACCTCTCTTAATGCAAGTTAAAACAAGAACAGTTGTAAAATGTAAGTCATTTAGAAACACTTGTTTAACTTCTAAAGTAGCAGTGAAACGTTGAAAGAATGAATGAATTGATTGATTCCTTGATTTCGTTTATTTTACTTCGCTTTTCTGCCACTTTTGGCTAGTCGCGAAGATGAGGATGAGTGATGATGTGATGAAATTGATGAAGGGACTCTCACAAACATCCATTTTCGGCCGAGATTCGAACCCGGGACCTCTACCGTCGTAGCGTACTGTGCTAACCACTCTGCCACGGCTGATTTGAATGAATGAATGAATAGTCCTGTTAACCTGAAACTTGTTTTTAAAAAAAACTTCTAATATTTCTATCCAACTTTTGCCGCTGGAAATTGGCTAACCAACAATTACCCGTGCTGAAAATACCTTGAAAAGTTCTTGCTTTATATTCTGCTATTATTGTGTATTCTTTTTTAAGTAAGAGAATTCTTTCGCCTTGCTGTGAATTTCGTATACGTTAATTATGGAAGAAGGAACCGCGTTGGTCCAGTAGTTAGGACTTCAAACTACCACGTGGGGGACCCTGTTCGATTCCCTGTGTGGTCATCTCGGATGTTCCATCGGTGTTCCTACATAATAAGGTCTGGGTCTCACCCAGGTTCACATAAGTTGCTACCCAATGGAAGCCCTGGGTGAGTAAATGTCGCCTCTGCGTGATGCTGATCACATCACTTCCACTATGCCCAAGATCGAGAATGTATCAAGCCCTAACTGAACACCCCAATTTACCTTTATGCGAACGAAACTTTTTTGCGTGGAAGGCCGGGGGACAATTATTTTCCAGCAGGACAAATAACACTGTTCCGTTGAGGGGGGACAAATAACGATTCGATTTTGTGTCAATGTTTCATTTTCAATTACTTGAAAAGGGAATAACATTTAGTTTACTTTTCACGTAAAAAAACGCAACGAACCATATGACATTTTCACGACTCGTTTTTCACGGGGAATGTCCCTCCTTGTCCCCCGCTAGATACGCCAGTATGTCATAACCATTTAGTACATAGATGAGCTATTTTCGATTTGTTATTCAAAGTATAATAACTTTGTTACGTTTTTATTTTATTTTAATTAATTATTTAATTAATTAATTAATCGCTTTCTTTTGAGCTTCTTCTTGGCAAGAATTGGTACAACTATCTTCCCTTGTTTATGTTGCTGAATTTGTAACGAAAAATATTATAAAATTTATGCCTTGCTCCAAATGCAACGCATCCTGTGGTTCGGCATGCATATAATTTATAAAAGTGTCAAAAAATCGAATGATGCGCTATCCCCATCAATCAGCTATATTGGTGTTTCGTGGACAATTTAAAAATATATATCGAAAATTCTGTGCCTCTCTTGCCCAGAGTGTGAAGCGAAACCTACAAGAAAATATAGAGCCTACTGCCGGCTTTGAGACAGTGAATAATGATCATTCTGAAGACGTAAATCAACTTATTTGCAGATTCTTCATTTCAATTATATCAAAATGCATTGCTTCCTCAACGACAGAAATGTTTGAAAGACCAAAATACTTAAATCACAAGCCTCTCAATCATGGCCGTATTTAGAGGTTTTTTTTTTAGGGTTCAACCCCCCTTCCCCCCGAAACTTCTGGCATGTTGGATTAATGGAAGTTCAGAAACCAAAATTTGTAACACATTTTCAAAAATGTATTTGCAGTTTCACAAAAATACAACAGGGAGACAATCCTGGATTGGTCAAGATAGAATTTACAAACATTTTGAATTCTGAAATTTGAGCGAAACTGATTGAATCCTCAGAATCACAGCCCACCCGCGACCCCTTCATTTTCACTTCTGCTGTCCTCTTTCCAGTGCTGTTCCTGGATCAGACTGAAAATTCCCTTGTGATTGTCCCAAAATTCCCGTTCCAACTTTTAAATTCCCCCTTTATAAGAGTTCAAACCTAGGATATCCAGCTTCGTAACACGTTACATTCACTATCCTTCACCCAGCTGTTCGATATAGTACATACATTTAACCTATATACGGTCCTATAAAACAAATACTTGTATAGTGCAAAGTGGTTGTACATAATGCTGTTTGGTAAGTATAGGGACAATATGAGCGTCGGAAAGTGGGATCGAACTGGTTCATAGAAACCCCCCTCTCCCACCCGAATTGCCATCGTTTATTGCAAGTTATAAAATAGCAAAACTTTTGTTAGTTTTATTGTTAATAACGGAAATAAAGTGCAGTTAGTTAGTATTCCAACAGAATAACAAAAAATAAAAACAATACAGGCACCAGGTTTTGTTTTACCATTTAATCCAAAGAATAACTGGTTTCACAGTTTTCAAAATTCCAAAAATTAATATTTATGTGAATGGTCAAAGAATATAAACTTTATGACTAGAATTTCTTCTCTTACTTTTAAAGCTTTTTCTTGAGGTACCTAAAATTTAATATCAAAATATAATAACTGTGCATTTCAGTATACACGGCATGAAATAAAATAATTGTTGTGCTGCATATTCACACTTCTGATGGATAAAGTAGAAAAGTCTCCTAAAGGATATAAGGACAGCAATAATAATACTAATAATAATACGTTTGTAACTAATTAGTTTATGAAATTTAAAAATTATTATTATTATTATTATATTAACAATTATTATTGTTTATTTCTATTATTCAAATTTCTTGCGACGCCCATGGGAACAATTATGAGTGAACCCCCTGAAAATGTTTCCTGCCTACGGCCATGCTCTCAGTCATCAAGTTCACCTGCTTTTGAAGCGTCTTGGTAGAAGCAGACCAGTCGGCCATCAGCGCCATTAGGTGAGTAGTGGCAGTAATTGTAAGTTCTTGGAATAACATGCGAACTGGTTGAGTGCCGAGACTGGAAAGATCGTAGCGGGTTATGGCTATTTCCATTATTATTCGCTGGTCCCTTTCTCACCTCCTCCTTTTCTTTCTTTCCAACTTTTCGTTCATCTTTATTACGTTTCTTTACTTCATTTCTCTGTTTTATTCATTCTTTCTTTCTTTTCATTGTCTATCTTTTCTATGTTAATTTGTCATTTCTGTCTCTCTTCCTTTCTTTCTTTCTCTCTTTATCAAATTATTTCTTTTCATTCTCCCTCTATTATTTTTTACTTAACTTTCTTTCATTTTTTATTTTTCTTTGTTTTCTCTCTTCCTGTATTATCCTTTTCTTCCATTCATTTCACTGTGTCCTTCCTCTGTGTCGTCTTTCTCTCTCTTCCTCTGTTCCTCCAATCATTTATTTAATCATTTTCTCCCTCTATCTCTCTGCTTCTTTATCTCTTTCTTCTTCCTCTGTTTCTTCACCTCTTCTTCTCACTTTCTCTATTTCTCTTTAACTCTCTGTCTCAATATATCGTTCTGTCTTTACTGACCATGTGATTCTTCTCATAAGTAATTCTGAAGCATTGCGCTAATATTATTCAAGTGCGGGCTAGGACCCACTCTTGCCCAACTGGAGCCGACGCCCCTGGTGTCATATTTTATGAATTTATATGTACATGTTAAGCAGAGCCAGTCCTAGGTCAATGTATCAAAGGACCTCACGGGAGATCAATTTTACCCTTTTCAAATTTCAATGTGAAAATCAAACAATTCTATTTTTGTTATGTAGCGTCGCTTTCCTGCCACTTTGGTTAATTGCGACGATGAGGACGAAGAACACCCATGCCACTGATTTATCGACACACCACAACACCCCCTAACACCCCCCAAATTTCCATAACACCCACTAAACATTTCACAAGGGCCTAATTTTTGGTCATTTTAGCTATAAATTTACCTTTGCACCATTAACTACAAATTAACATCCCCCAGATGGAAAATGTTGATGCCCAGGCCGGGATTCGAACCCAGGATCCCTGGCGTCTGTGCTAACCACTCCACAACGGAGGCCGGCTGAATATTGAACAAGGCATTTTTAATGTGTAAAGCACGTTGTTTTGAACATGCAAATCCTGACTCCACCCCTTTGAAGTGTTTTAGAGAGGTATGGGAGCAGAAATTGCCCCCTTCCCCCAAAGTAGACGGCCATGTCTCTTGCGTTGTGCTGGTCAGTAAGGATGGCCACATTCCCATGCCAATTTGGTTCTTCGGAAAGAAGGGAAAAACGCACGTGACCCTCCTTCGGTCTTTCTCAGAGAACAAAAGATTTTGCAGGATTTAAGCAACCAGCGTGTTTGACAAAAATCTCGCTAAAAGAAGAAAAAAAGCGTGACACAACAGCAAATTCGCACGGTAGGGTGTCAACTAGCACCCGGAAGAATCTCTGTCGCCTGCGGAGGGTGTCAAAGCGAAAGGACAACCATAAAAATAAATCATGGCGGTATGATTTCTCACTTATTGGAACGTTTCTGCAATACACGAGGTGCATGTCCATGACTGGCTTTCGTGGAATGTTCAAGCGAATGGGAGCCATGTCTTAATTGCAGACAGCCTCCGTGATTAGAGTTGCGTTGTGAAATGAATTGTTGGACTTCATTCTTTCCATGCGATCTCTTTGAACGAGGCTAAACTCTGGTGGTAACTCGGCGAGAGTAATTTGCATGCGTTCTAATGCATGTAATAAACGATTAAATCTGATCTTTCATTGTTCTTTCATCAGGTTATGCAATCAGATATCTGAATCCTTCTACAACGGTTATAAAAAATACACTATAGAGTAGGACTGAGGCGATACCGATGTATGGCTTAACCTGGATGTTGTGTAAAATTCAAAGTTCCCGTTGATTTTGTACCAATATTTTGTGAAGAAAACCTGTCTTAAGAGGTATATTTATATTCTGATGTAATTTTTGAATATTTTAAAGCAAAACTTTGACAAATTGTTACTTTTAGTTGGAGTTGAATACTCACCCACTGAGACTAATAAACAATAAACACAGAACGGATTTATATGTAAATACATATTTATTTATGAAGCTGAAATGAGTTATATTTTGTATTATCTTTCCCCATCATGTCATGTAGACTCGAATAATTAAGTTCTTACGAGTATTTTCCATATTTGTACATATATTAGGTTTTGGCTCATATTTTACATATTTTAGTAATTGTTACATATTATTTCTATAGTTCACAACATTTCTCAACATAACTAACTAACTAACTCTCTAGCCTTCTTGAACCCGAAGGTTCATGGCTGCAGCAACACAGGCCTACCATCTGTCGCTATCCTGAGCAAGATCTATATACTCTTTTCCATCCCAACCAATTTCCTTTAGGTCCATCTCAACATTATCCCTCCATCTCCGTCTCGATCTTCCTACTGGTCTCTTACCATCAGGTTTCCTAACAAAAATCCTGTAAACTCTTCTTTCCTCTCCCATTCGTGCCACATGGCCTGCCCACCTAAGTCTTCTTCATTTAATCATTCTAATAATATCTGGACATGAATACAAATTATGTAGTTCTAAATTATGTAACCTTCTCCACTCACCTGTCTCCTTATCCCTTTTAGGTCCAAATATTTTCCTAAGGATCTTATTTTCAAATACTCAACATGTACTCCATATTCGTGAAATGACTACATGTCCCCGTACGACCGAAAGAGTTCAGTGAATTCTTGTGAATAACTGACAAAGTCCGATGCAACGTTAAACAAATGAAAGATTGTGACTTTTTTATACCCTCCAATTGCGTTAATTACAAGCTTCCTGTCATCCGACCAATAATGTTTTTTCCCCCACCTCCCAACTGTTTGCTTTTGATATTGTAAAACACTTGAAATTCCTGTTTATTTACAATATGTTGTCAATACTAGAGAAAAAGGGCTCAAGCATCGTATCCTGGTTCTTACAAACGTTATTTGGGAACGTTGGAAGATAATTCCAAGTCGAGCAGCACATTCCTTACGGCTAACCCCAGCATCGCTTCTAGTTGCTAGTGTTGCCCACGAGACGAGACTTTGGCCTGTCTCGTCTCGTGGAAGTCTCGTGGAAATGCTGTCTCGTCTCGAAAATATTAGTTTGTCTCATGACACATGGTCAATCTCGTCTCGTCTCGAATTTTTAAAAGCCTGTCCCGTCTCGTCCCGTGGACAACACTACTAGTTGCGCACCCACAGAACGATTTTGTGAAACCTACGGGATTCCCTTCTGCTTTCTCTTCAGTCGCGGTAAGTTACAATGCCCATGCTGTATTTTGTGTATCTCGTGTAGTGCCTTATATTATTAAAAAGGTAAATTTTTATAATTTTAAGTGTATATTTTGGTGAAAATAACTAAATATGTATTTACATATTTGTCACATTTTTACTACATATAAATAAATCCGTTCCCTGCTAATAAATATCTTTAGCAACTTTTGTTACGATTTTCAAGCTGCGGTATCGGTATCGGTGGGAATCGGTAAGAGTATCGGTATCGGTATCGGTGAGAATCGGTATCGGTATTGGTATCGTTATCGCTTGGAAGTGGTGAGAGTATTGGTATCAGTAGCGGTATCGGTGGGAATCGGTAAGAGAATCGGTATCGGTATGGGTATCGTTATCGGTGGGAATCGGTAAGAGTATCGGTATCGGTAGCGGTATCGGTGGGAATCGGTAAGAGAATCTATATCGGTATGGGTATCGTTATCGGTGGGAATCGGTAAGAGTATCGGTATCGGTATCGGTATCGGTGGGAATCGGTAAGAGAATCTATATCGGTATGGGTATCGTTATTGCTTGGAATCGGTGAGAGTATTGGTATCAGTAGCGGTATCGGTGGGAATCGGTAAGAGAATCGGTATCGGTATGGGTATCGTTATCGGTGGGAATCGGTGAGAGTATTGGTATCAGTAGCGGTATCGGTGGGAATCGGTAAGAGAATCTATATCGGTATAGGTATCGTTATCGCTTGGAATCGGTGAGAGTATTGGTATCAGTAGCGATATCGGTGGGAATCGGTAAGAGAATCGGTATCGGTATGGGTATCGTTATCGTTGGGAATCGGTAAGAGTATCGGTATCGGTATGAGTATCAGTACCGATGGGAATCGGTATTGGTATGGGTATCGGTTGAAAGTGGCGTCGGCTCAACCCTACTATAGAGCGTTAGGTAAAACTCTGCTGTGTTGGAAATGATACATTTACGAACCAGTGGTTATTGGAAATTGGGGTTTGTAGATTTGATTCTGTCAAGGACATATTTCGAGTTGGGGGCAGGGGATTCGGATCCCCCGGCAGACTTACTAAGTCAAAATGTACTTGCTTACAGTGTCGGCGATTAGGGGGGCGCGGGGGAGCAGTTACCCCCCATACTTTCCCCCCGCACTATGGCCTCTTAATGATAAGCCTTGTTGTCTACCAATAAAAAAAAAACTGCTCTTTTTTGGCACCGGATTTACGTTAGTGCTTGTTTAGCATTTGTTGTATAATCGACGGTTTTTTATTTCCGCCGAGATTAGATTGGGATTTTGAATTGACAGTACATAAGAAGATTTATGCACACTGTTACTTATAATAATCTGTATAGAATATTACACGGGAACTTTATTTTTCATCAACTGGACATAATATATTTGTTTGTCATTCAATATATATTCGATTTTTAAAATTTTTACGTTGATTTCCTTGGCTGAACAGTTGTTTTTACACAAAATTTAAGGATCTTAACTACACGTAAGCTATTATACGTATAATAGTTGATGAATACGTGATACTGTAAGTCTTTTCTTGTACACGCATCGGCGAAAGAAATAGTAGGCAAATTGTCCATCACCATTTTCATTCAGTCCGTTTTCCACAATGTGATGATCATGAATTGAAGTCAAAACGTCATTAAGCAGAGGACAACATCTGCTTGGTATCAACAGAAATACATTCCTTAAAACAACACAGGGTGTGGAATAAAGAGCAATGAAAATAGTGATTGATAATTTGCCTACTATTATCTTTGCCGTTGACTGTACCGTCTTTTTACCTATTCATGTAATAATGATACAATGACAATATTAATTAATATGCCTATTTTGATAATTATTATTGTGAATAGAGATATTAATTATGTTGTTATTATTATTATTTGTGAGACAGTAAGTTTGGACCCTTCCCGAAATATATTTCTAGAAACGTGCATGATTCTTGCAACACCTAACCTAACCTATAGGTTCAATAGATTAGTCTTTGTGGCTAAAGTTGGAAAACGTTACCAAGCGTTTTATCAAGGAGATTGTAACCATGCACTCCTATGCTACTTACGGGGACCCACGAATAAAGGTGCAAAACACGCTGTAACTATTTTGTATTTGGCAATCCCTTCAGTCAATCTATAACCTTTTCCAAAAAACAATCTACAGAGCCGAGAAAGCTATAAATCTTCCTAGCTGCCGCGCAGTGTGATGTGTAGCGGAGAAAGTGAACTCATGTCAATGGGATTTGGAATTATCCCATGAGAGGGAGTGCTCCATTTTATTCTCTCTCTCTCTCTTTTTCTCACTTTAGGGAGGGGAAAGGCGTTATGAAACAATCGTGCAGAGCAGCTGCATTGCAGGCAAAAGACGCTTCAGTTTTGTGGTGGTCGCATTATGTGTCAGAGGCCTTCCTGTTCCTTGCATTGACGTTAACAGCAACAGCTACTGGTGAGTACCCATGGAGAATGTGCAATGGAGAACCCTCGATGCTTGATTAAACCTGTCAAGGATACTAAAGTGGAGTCTGCTTGTTCATGTCTCTTTGATGATGTGTGTTTGTTTTCTGCATATCGGAAAAAGGCAATCGTAATTAGACCTGCTTGTTGTGCCAGTGGATTCAGAAGTGAACAAAGTGTGATGTGATGTTGATTGAAGTTGGGTTGTGGAATCCTGCGTATGCTGTACCTGACCATGAATCTGACGACCTTTTGGCTTGATATAAACCCTAAAACTCAGCTTTATTTTACATCGCTTTTGTGCTAATTTGCGAAGATGGGGGATGAGTGATGAAATTGATGAATGGGCACTCAAAACCATCCATGCCCTGGCCAGGATTCGAACCCTGGACCCCTGACGGCCTTCCCGATGGCGCAGTGGTAGCGTCGTCGCCTTGAAATCAAGGGGTCCCGGGTTCGATACCCACTGGAGGCACATAGTGGTTCGGATTCCACTTTAAACTGTAGGTCCAGTCCCGATTAGCCTTAATGTGCATAAGTGGACTTAAAAACACCAACTCAATGAATCAAACCGGGACCCCTGACATCATAGCGCGATGTGCTAACCAATCCGGCACGGGAACCGGCGTCAAAATCAATTTTGCTCGTACGAGAACCCTTTGTGTTGAAATTGTAAATGGGAGGAGGGGTGTATTTGATTTGATTTAATTTTTTTTTTTTAAATATTTAGCGTCGCTTTTCTGCAGATTTCGGCTAATCGCAAAGGTGAGGATGAGTGATGATATGCTGGAATTGATGAAGGGACACTCATAAAGAACATCCATGCCCAGGCCGGGATTCGAACCCATTATCCCTAGCCTCGTAGTGCGCCTTGCTAACCACTCCGCCATGGAGGTCGGCAATTGTGTGGTAGGAAGGACGAGGTATTTATTTTGATTTGGTTTTTCTTATTGGCTAATTTGCGAAGATGGGTATGAATGATGAATGGACACTTATAAATATCCATGCCCAGGCCAGGATTCGAACCCGGGACCCCTGGCGTCGTAGCGCGATGTGATAACCACTCCGCCACGAGGGAGTATTTGCTCGAACCTTGGGAATAGCTCTTACGTTTGACACCCATAGAAACGCTTCGAAACACGAAATTATCCGGTAACAGAATTCTGTTGTCTGCTTCTATTGAAATCAAATGGTGTAATGCCAACCACAGGGAAACGCTCTGAACCGAAGCGCGGAATTTCCAGCTAGAAGTCTGCACGTTATCTTACAGGTTATCGCCCAATGAGACACCGGAAGCAAAACTATCCCGTTCCGTTGCGGCGTCTCAGTGGGCGTCACGTTTTATAGCTCAACATGTTTGTTGGCAATAGGGCTTTGCGTAAATGTTTCTACCTGAAGGATTACCATCCCCTTTCTGAATGTTCCTTCATAAATTTCAGCCAATCATCACTCGGGGTGTAAGGGGTGACACTTCCCGAAGACACACAAATGTCAACCTCCCTTCCACGTAGTACAACCTGGACTGCAATTTGCAGGCTAGCGAGGCTGTGGCGTCTGGATTCACGGCCAGCATAATCCTCCGTGAGGCTCGTGTTGTGTGCTGCCCATGTGCGTTTGCGATTGTCCTTTCATCCAGTTTATCCTATCATCATTCATCCTCATCTTCGTGATTAGCCAAAAGTGGCAGAAAAAGCTAAACAACAGAAATACAAAATACAAAAAGAACCTCTACCGAGATTCAGCACTTGATAATGCAAACTTAAGATTAAATGTTAATAACCTACCTTTGTAATTAACATTACTTAAATAATAGGGCCGATTTTTGATTCATTGATGTTAAAATTTTGGATGCATCAGTACTCAGGCTATTTGTACCCCGTCTCAGGTCCTTACCAACAAGTGAATTAAAATCATTTATAGATATGAGAACTTCATATCAGTAAGTAAATCTTAATTCCGTCAAGAACTAAAATATTACAATACGTAGCACTCAGCACATAAAGGTTTAAAGTAAAGTAAAGTGTCATTTTAAACTATAGGCCAGTCCCGATTAGCTTTCCTGTGCATAAAGTGCACTTAACAACAACGACAACAACATATGGTGGAATGTGGATTTGTGTCACGCATTTACAATGGCGTCCATTTGTGGAGGTGGTGTGATCAACACCACGCTCCGGCCTCCTTCAGCTTGCATTGTTGCACACGATTACTTATAAGCTGGGTGAACCACAGAGCCTCTCCATGCAGCGGCATTGATTGGAAAATTCTTACCTGAAATCACTCACTCCATGAATCGAACTCGAATTTTCAGCTAGAGAGTCGGGCTTACGAGAAATTAAAAAGTGAATAAAGCTCTGCTGTGTTTCCGTTATTCAAATTTTTGATTAAATATAATATTTCTTTCTTTAATTCAATTTTGTGTTCAAGCGTCGTTAGCTTTGATTTTTTGAGGTTGACATATTCTTAACATTATCTTAAATAGAACATAATATTTTTCTGGATTGTTGGGTAGTCGCGCCCTCCTTGTCCCCCCGATAATGACTCCAGTGTTGTAGACGGTGCTGTAGAATTCTCTGGGACACTGGATTTTTTCGGAGGAGGTTCGTGAACAGTGGCGGCGATTGGGTTTCAAATCTGGGGTGGGGGGCAAGGTTTCAAAACTGGCGGGGAGGGCAAGTACAGTCAGCTCCCCTCTGCGTACGCCAGTGCTCTGGGATATGTTACCTTCACCTCAATAAACCCAACTTGCCTTTGATTTTTATACCCCAACGGCCAACTCTGTAGACAGTCCAGTAAAGAAACAGCTTTTTGATTTCAAAGAAGTTGAAGGAACTTTTTCTTGCAAACGAATTCGATGTTTGTGTATTTCATTATAACTACGGATGGGAATTAATCCCTGCAAATCCCCTTCTAACTATAAATACAAGATTATATTCCGGAAAGCCTAACAAAGTTCAATATCCATATTATAAACAAATATTCAAATTAAGCGACCGATACCAAATGACTTATTTTTTCTCCAACAGATGGCAGGTGCAATGCATTATTCATTTCATTTATATTTATTCTTAACAGATAAAGTAAATTTAAAATATATATTATCAATCATTGAGATATATATGGACTATTTAAAAATTTATCAAGGTTTTTTCAAAATTATTGAGAATGAATTCTTAATTTTATATGCAAATGAAGAGCTCGCGACATGTTACTTGAGCAATCGCGGTCATTAAGGGAAATACGGGTCCGGAATGTTAGCTTTGCGCGGTGGCGATATCGTAACCAATGAGGATTAACCGAGGTGCGATTATTGCTATTTGAAAACTTTTACCAATACCCCGCTAAGACGACGTGAAATACCGTCGGCTATAGCAATTTTTGGGAGTTCTTTCGAGAACTGTTATTAAAATTTAACAACTTTATAATTTTTAATTATTACAGATACATTACTAAACATGTGACTGAGGAAAAACGAGTGATTTTTCAATGCAGTATTTTCTGTCAGACAGCATATTTGCATTGGGGAATACATAAAATTCTCTTGAGTCTTTACATACAACTTACACTTGCAGTCTTATCCTGTTGTACTTCCCAAATATTTAATCCAGTTTCAATATAGCAACAGTGGTAGCGTCGTCGCCTTGTAATCAAGGGGTCCCGGGTTCGATACCCGATGGAGGCACATAGTGGTTCGGATCCCACTTTAAACTGTAGGTCCAGTCCCGATTAGCCTTACTGTGCACAAAGTGGACTTAAACACCAAATCAATCAATCAAACATAGCAACAGCATTTGTATAAGCGTTTTGCACCATCAGGGGCGTCTCCAGAAAATTTTAACCGGCTAGGCAGTAACCCTACATTGATAAATTAGAGTGGGCAGATAGGCATTATATGACATTAAAAAATATGTATTGTCTTTCTATCTCTTTATCTATTATTCTGACTACTGATTTCTTTCCCTTCCTGTCTATGCCTTGTTATTTATTTATTTATTTCTAGCATTATTTCTTACATTGTGCTACTCCTCTCTCTTGCTCTATTCTTCACATCTCCCTATTAATTGATTTTTCTTAGGCATTCTCTCTATTCTTCTACCTTTTCCTATAATCTCTCTATTTCTATCACATGTGTGTTTTTCTCCCTCTTTCCTTAACGCCATCAACAAAACAACAAATTAATGTGTTGCCCTTGCCTTGTATCATGAGGATTGCAGCTTTTGATAAATCTGTGTTATACATTTAATTTAAAATGCTATCAATTTTTATAGGCGAATGAAACAGTGTTAAGTATACATGTACTTTCTGTGAAAAATATTGAACAAAAATATTAATATTGAGCTTTCCAAACTTATTGGTTACCAGTTTGCGAGAAACCGTTTATGCAATGTGCAATAATATATTATAATCGTTCTACATTCATACGATATCGCATAATAAACTAGGCTTATGTTTGCCTGGGTAGTTTGTTTGCGAATGTCATCATATTTTACGTTTCGGGAACAACAAGAGCTGCAAAAATTGGACTTGGCAGTTGTTTGAGCTTGATCTGCAATCCTATTTAATTGCTACTATCGACATATAAAATGAAAGGCCCTCTGTTTCTTCTTGCAGTAATACAGGGCATATTTGTACTATATATAAGTATATTCAGTGGCAATGATAAAATTTGGCCTATCAAGGAAATGGTGAAGAATCATTTCTTGTCTATAAGTTTTAAAAAAATGTGCGACTCAATGTATATCTTTTGCCGTATTATGACTTGTGAACTGAATGTGCTTCTCTTTTGTTAAGAGCTGACGATCCTACTTCTTCGCTCGCGTTTTTTTTTTATTGACTGACCAATGTGACATGAATCTTTTAAAATTACTGCCTCATTAGGAAAGTTTGAAATCGTATTGACTGCTTGATTTTTTGTTCATTAAATAGTAAAGTTTCCGGGAGTTAGTAACGCGAATTTTGCTTTTACAATCATGAAAAGTGATAAACATAAACCAATTTGAGAAATATAACATATATGGAGTACTGAAGAGACCGCGCAGTACGATTTCTCAACTAAATATCGATGAAAGCATGTATAGTGGTTGAGATAATATACAGGTTTCGTATGTTGCAGGTAACAATTTTAACACCAAAAAGCATCAAAATTGATTAGGCCTATGGTAGGCAGCTGGTTGACACTCAATAATTATCAAGTTAATAATTCTGACTGATTTTTCCAGATGTACAGAAAATATAGACCCTATACAAAAACAGCTTACCTTGACTAATTGCAGTGTTGAAGTGAATACTATGACTGCTTCCTAAGAATTAGAAGTAAAATAAATACCGTAGTTTTTATGGTTTATGCCATACTTAATGCTGAACTGCTAGTTGTCCAACGAATTGTTAAACGTAAGGAGCACTAGGAATTAGCGTACTAACAAAGTAATTCAATAAAACGCTAGAATATCGAAACTTTATTGTTAAAGAAAGGTATTTCCATGCCATATTTCAACCTTTTACTTATGTAACGGCGACAGTTTGTTCTTCTGACGAATGGAAGAAAGAGTTACACAAAAATATTCTTGTTTTTCTAGTGCTTTTCCAACAGGAAGCAACAGGATATTTGTTTGCGTGTTTATCGATTATTCTTGCCATATCTTCTAGAAAACATGTGCACAATTATTCTTATGTTATAAGTTCACTGAAAACTGTATATGTTTTCTAAGAACAGAATTACGGAGGTTGTGAAAGGAAAGCTAATATTAATTTCACTCAACGTGTTAAGTTTCAGGATATTTGCTACTGTTTTCATAACCTTGCTCTTTAAGTACAGTTGTGAAAAAGAACAGTGAAGTTTCTTAAGGACTAATCCTTTGTGAACATTCATAGTTTCGACAACATTCACGAGGAAAATATGCACGAAATAAAGACCAGAATATACGTATTTATCAAAGTACATTTTCCTAAAGCGTGTGCTTATTTTCATGAATTAGTTTGCGTGGGTAGAATAAATGTTTGATGGGCCGCTGCCCACCCGCCCCTGTCCTTCATCCACGTGCCTTCTGAGAAATAGTTCCTCTGCTATGTGTTAGTTTCTGTGTTATTTGGGCATGAATATATTCGTCGTAGTTGTATGTACGTACATCTCATAATATAATGTCCCACAGCCACAACTTTAATATAGCAGCTACGTTGAGTATATGGGTTTATCCGCAAAATTCTTAAAATGTCCCCATTGTCCGATAAGATCTGTTCTCGTAGAACATCGGTTGAACACAATATCCACAAGAAACACAATCTAAAAATCTCCAAACAAAAAACTGCCACCTGTAACAATTCCTTCATTGTTGCAGGGATTAGGGAGTGGAACAAACTGCCTGCACCATTGACTAACATTATTTGTCAGAACAATTTTAAGAAAAACTAAAGAACTTACTATTGTTCCAACAACTATATTAACCTACATATCTTTATAATTTCACCTGCATCCAAACGCGTAACCTTCCTGTACAACTGCTATTCTCAGATGTCAAGTGTATTCGTTTACATTGACTTCCTTCTTACAGCAGACGGAGAATAGTTGCATATTTTTCCCAGAAGTCCAAAAGTTAATATGGATCACGTAAACGGCAAGAATATTTTCAGATAATGTAATTCCGTGTACTGATAGCATAGTTATCTTCTTTCTAAAACCAAATGAAATTGGAGGGAAGGGGTCCAGCTAAATTTAAAAAAGGGGCATAAGGGATGCCGAGAGTCGCTGGTCTGCGCAGGCTTTTTTGCTTGTTATTCCACTATAGCATCGCCACTGCCGACTTCTGGTCCCTCGCAATAAAAAAAAATGAATTTTTGTTTGTTTGTTCCTCTATGGCATAATCGATTTCACTTCAAGCTTGTGCTCATTTTTGCCATGCCAAAAAATCTCTACAGTGCACCTAGTCTTAGCTTACATTGCAGCTAAACTTTACGAAAATTAAAATACGTCCTGTAATGGTAGCATTTATTGGGGCGCCCAATACCAGCAAGTATAATGCTTCATTAACTTGCATTCATACACAACGCTATCATAGTGGCTACCTGGGGGCTAACGACGGCCAGAGCGTGTTGCTAATCACATCACTTGCACTATGACTAAGATCGTGAAGATTTTGGGCCCGAGTACACTCCTCATTATAACACGGTATGATGCACAGGGGATGGGAGACACTTTATTTACACGACAATAATCTATTTATATCAGTCTTGTGTACAATATTGATGAACATGACTTTTTTTTTTAAAAAAGAATGTTGTTGAACGCTTTAATGTTTGAACACTTTTGAGCATTTGTCTTGTCTATTTTCTGAGCAATGAAATGTGATCTGTGAATCGAGATCGTGGTACTATTATTACAAGGAGGAATTTATCCAAAAGTTTGGGAAATTGAGTTTGTTTGGGAGTGTCTCTTATAGGCAGGAACAAAACAAACAAAAGCACGTGATTTGGAAGTTTGCACAATGGTTACTTTTCAACTCAGGTCGTCCATAGATATAGTGAACGTTCACATGGAACAGCCGCCGCCAAAACCAACCAATAGGATATCTGGCAGATCACGTGGCTTTTTGGAATTGAGTGTGACATAAAATTCCAATACATAACAACTCTTGTCCAATGCACGTTCAACTATTCGAAACATCCCTTGCCTCCCTAATGCCAATTGTTCTATTGACAGCTCTAAGGCTGTTATACAATCTTCAGATCCTATTGTGGTGGGTAACAATGTTTCGATAACGTATTTCGATTTCAATTGTTGCATCTTCTCTTTTCTAAATTATGAAACGTGAAAGGTCCTTCCACCCTTTGTGCAGAAAAACCATGAAGTACACCTTCCTCTAATTCAGCAGTCATTTGTTACAAGAATATTGCACTTGGTTATTGCCATTGTACAAAGAGATAAGCAAATATTTACTTGTACTGTACAAGGAATCCTGATATTGCCGTGAGCGATGAAGACATAATTCTCGGTCCCTGAAAGTTAAAAATTATCCATGACCAATTGAAATTGAGGAGCTCCATTGAAAATAACCGGAACAAATTGACGATTGCTCATCAATAGCTGCTCTGGTCTGTTACGAAACAGTAGTGTGATTGGTACCACAACCAGTGCCGGAAATGATGAGCCCCCCTCAAGCAGATTTGGCTACACTTAAACCTAGCTCAACATGCCCATATGAGCTTTTTGCTCAAGTGTGGAACCCCGTCTAATCCAAGATTTTTGTAAAAATGCCCTCGGGAAGTTCCTGTGAAATGATGAGCTCCCTCAGATTGATTTGTCCACACTTACAAAAGGCACTTCTGTCAGATTGTTGTCCATAATCCTGTCAAAAATATGCCCCTCTTGATATTTTTTTTTGCCCACACCTAAAAGTAGGCCACACACACACACACACACACACACACACACACACACACACACACACACACACACACACACATACACACACACATATTTACTTCTGGTTTAAGTTCAATTGGATACCAGGTTCAATTTGTTTATCTAATATTAAAACAATGTAATTCTTCTAGAATTGCTCTGTGACTCTCTCATTTCTTACATCATAAACATATGATTTTTCACCTATGAGAATAACACTACATATGGTGTTATCAGGGAGTGTATCGTGGAATTCACAGATAATTTTAATGTTTGTCCTGTCATTAACCACAACTTGTTTTCTTTTTGAAGTGTTGATTACAAACATGGGTCTCTGTGCTTTGAATTCATCTGGTGTGTAATACATGTCAGTATTGCCAGTAGTGACCCTTTTGTATGCTGTAAATGCCTCATATAATTTGAGGAAATCATTCTTGGACATGTCTAAATTATAATTTTCTCTAGGGAATACCTCATTTCTGCCATTTTTAAGATATATGTTCTTGATGTTGCAGTTATCAAATCTACTTGAATTTTTTTCCTGATTATTGTGTCTTTCAGTCTGAAACAATACCACCACAAAATCCGGCATGTCATATTGTATACTGGAGAATGAATTTGTAGCATCAAACTCATAATAAGTACCAGTTGCGGGCTTCTGTACACATTGTTGATATGTATAAAATTGTAAAGGAATCTGTGGATTTTTTATTATATCTGCTTTGTATTTAAGAGCATAACTGGCTTCATATTCAACAACTGGGATTCTTAGCTCCATAGTCTGAATAATGCACTTGCCCTCATCAGGTAGGGTATTGGGCATAGCTTCCCCTGTAGAGTTTAATGCACTGTACCTCATCAAAGCATTATTATCATTGGCAGCTCTTCTAAATGTGATTCTTAAACCACCCTTCCACATAATATCTTTGTAATCTGAAAAGAATCCTGGCAACAGGCGCATAGGGAACAGCACTGTGTGGCTTTTAGATATTATTTTATCACCAGCCTCAAATCCACCTATTTTGTAGTAAGAAGCCTCGGTTTTGGATAATTTTAGTGTGGCCAAAGCTGTGGAGGTAATGCCGGGATAATCCACTCTCTTTATAACAACACCATGCTTTCTGATCTCAATTTCAGAGAACAGATGCGGCACAAAATTATCCACCAATCTTATATTTGAATTTGCCGGATAATCTGTTCCATCGAGCTTTACAACATCAAATTTGATGTATAGATCTGCTCTGTGGGGGTGTATAAAGCCATCCCCTACATCAAGATCAACCTCAATCTCTGTGTTGGGTTGATTTAAATTTGCAAATGTCCTCCTGTTTGGAGGGAATGATTGTAGCTCATAACTCTCAATATTTTCCATTTTTTTTCTTGTATGTATTTTTATTTAAATATTAATTTCTATGATAGCAGTTGTTGTGGCTCCAGCAAAATCAACTAATTCTTCTTTTTCATTAGTGACCATCAATTCAATGTAATCTATTCTATTATGGCACACAGGAAAATATAATGTTGGGGATGGAGTGTAGATGATTGGCTCCATAAATTCAGAATTAGGTTTAAATGTTGCAATGATGCCAGTTTGTTTGTGAGTGCCTATGCCATTTGATTTGGTGATCATACCCTCGGCCACATTACAGTGAATATTCAGAGTCTCTATGGCTAAGAATTTAGGTATATTAATAGCAGTGTGTTTGATGGCCGCTTCAAGTTTTGTGTTGTTCTCAAAGCCTAACAGCTCTCCTATAGTACCCAGATCCACTGTTTCTGTAGCAGATACAATCTCTACTCTGTGAGTGACAGAATTTTGACTTAACACTATACCTCTGGGTAATTGAGCATTTAGAGTGGACAGATTATATTGCCCTGGAGTGATGACAATTTTTTGATCCCCTACTGCAATTTTGTTGTTGTGGTGAGTAATATTAGGGATCAAGTACATGCCATAAAATGCTCTGAGAGCTATTGTTTTGGGATACACTATGTCATCATGCAATTTGAGTTTCAATATTGAATTTTGGCTGGTGAGATGGAATACCCCCATGATGTTTCAGATACCACAGGGCTTTTTGAAAATTTTCAATTGATGGTTTATTTATTTGAGACATATATCTGAGAACAGATAAACACAAATGTCCGCAATTAACATCTTTGAAGTTTTGAACACGGGCATTATTGTAATAAAGATTAGGTGATTTTAAATATTTTATTAAATTTTCAGGTGGAACACCTCCAAATGAATCAAACACAAATGCCGTATTGTTTAAATATTTAAGATAACAGATCCAGTGAGTGCCCTGATTTTTGTACTTATCCAAATTAACAATGCCACATTCTTTGTTGAGTGGTTGCTCTGGCAAAGAATCAGACATGTACACACCTCTAAAATTTTTGATGCCCAGTGGCTTGATTAAAGCTTCAATATCTTGGTTTGTAAGCGGCTCTTGTTTTTTTTAAACTTATTCATGGCTCTCTTAACACCTTTGCCTTGTTTCTCCATGGCCAGGTTATGGCGCCTCTGCTCATCTAATTCTGCCCTATTCTTCTTGGCATCTATTACTGTTTTTGCTCCGAGAGCAGCTAAGATGGCAGGGATAGTAAATATGAAACCCCCCACATGTGATTTTTTCCTGGATTGTTGTAATTTTTTTAATTGGGGGGTACTGAGTAACAATTTCATACCATGGCCCTTTGCAATACAAGAATTTTTTTTCTTGCGCTGCTTTTTGGTTAAAAGACTGTCAATAGTTTTAAGAGATTTAAGACCTGCATAAGGTATTTGATACATAACACCCTTGGCCTTCATTGTAGGTTTATTATATACATATTCACAGCCCCCACCCCAGTTTTTGTTTGGTGTTCATAGCTATGGTGGTCCCCAATGCTGCTATTCTCTCACTTAAAGAAGCATCTTTGCTTACAAATCTACCAAATGCAGCCTCTTCTAATTTCTTGTCTGCAACATGTCTCTTGTCAAGATCAGAATGTGTGTTGTATGCTATGTCATGGTCTCTACAAGCAGCATCTAGGGGATTAACACCAGGATCCCCTCTGTTTAATCTATGGTCCAATTTTGTACCGGGACCACAATACTGATAGCCTGGAATATGTAGTTCAAATGGCAGCTTGTTTATAATGTCATTAACCAACCCCCGGCCCTCAGAAATATTCCAAAATTTAGGTGGTAGAGTATTAATAATTTTTATAAGATATCCAATCCCCTTAGTGTCATTCACTATAAAATTAGACAATTTTGTGCTTATCATGTCCATAATTCCAACCTTTTCATTGTAAAAATTGTGGTTGCCAGCATTTTCCTCCCCAGCTATCACCAATAACCTATCTACAAGTTTCCTGACATCATCAACCCAGACAAATTCTTTAGGCAGGGTGTTGTATTGTTTGATTCCACTGCCAGTCTTGATCTGTGACCATATGGGCTTGATTAAATTGTTGTATTTTGCTCCACTGCTAGACTTGACTCTTTTTTGTGTGGGATCATTGTTCTGGTATAGAGCATCTGATTTTATTAATATTTCTTTGTAATGTTCATAATCTTGATCTGTATAGCTGCCAGGCCTTTTCCTAGTTATGAGTTCCCACAATCCAGGTGTGCCGGGATATTTAACAAAACCACCTCTTTGTCCAAGATGAGATTCTGAATATACAATTGTATCATCTCCCATAAATGTTACTCTGAAATTGCCAATTCTATGTATGATGCTACCATCACGCTCTGTGTCAGCATATAAGCCAAAGACCTCATCTTTGTTGTCTTTAGGTGTGCTTAAATATTTTTGAGCAAGAAGACCCAATTCAATAGGATCCTGAGTAGCTTCAATTCTTCGAGGAGCAATAGGACTAGGTGTATGAATACTGGAAAGTTAGGTGATTGGATAATGTAATATGTTCCTAGCAGCTACAGGTACAAGCTCTGTGATCAAATTTTGATTTTGCTCTGTAACAGTTTTGATATTTTTACCTAATTCACTAATAGCATCAATTATAGGCTGTTCTGTTTGTTTGTGTTGTTCATAAATTCCTCGGTTCTGTGATTTCCATCCCTTAAATCTTTTTACAAGATAATCTCTTAATTTAAGATCATCAATGATTGGCCTTTTCATGGTTATTTATATATGTTTCAATGTCTAGAAAATTGTTGATTTTATTTCTGTATTTGCCACTATTGGGTTTTCTTGTCATATCAATTGTGACAAACCCATAACTGTCCTGGTTCCAGCACCTACTGCAAAACTTGGAAAAATCATTGTAGCTCAAGTCCCCACCTACATATTCATCATGTATGTGTTTGAGGTTGGTATGATCTTGATGAAACACACATATAAAATTGCTGTTGTCTCGGATCAGCTGCTTCGGTATTTTAGAAAAAGTCTGTGCCAGGTAGAAGCAATCAATGTTTTTGTGTCGGCCCTGTGTAAAGAAATTTCTAACCTTGTTTTGATTATCCAGTATAATGTCATCAAACACAACAACAGAATTATCGAGACATTCATGGAGTGGCTTAACATCTGGTTCAAAAGTGGCTATATCCAATCCATCATATAGCTTCATCAGCTGCTGATATTTTAATTGTTCCAAGCTCTTAGAGAAGACATACAAGTGCCTGTTTTTCCAGTCTAACCAGTTGGGTGCGAATAAAAAATTATCAACCATTAGTGTAGTTTTACCACAAGCTGATGGCCCAACAATAAGACATCTAATATTTTCAGGCAGCAACTTGCCATTTCTCTTAATCTGCTGTTCAGGTTCTGGCAGCCTTTTTATAACATCCCAGGTGCTCATATTATCACTTTGTCTGCATCGATCCAGCTGTGTTCTGGAAGTCCTAGCCGTTTGACAAATAACTTGTTGCCTTTTCTGCGGATGATTTTTTCTATGAGATATGTGTCAGGCTGTTTAGTTTTGCTGAGTTCTTCTTCATAGAATCTGCCTTTGAGAATTTCTCCTCGGTGATCTTTTATTATATATGTGTTAAGGGTCCCAGGTTTAACTTGAACCACTGTAAATAATTCAGTGCTCCAGTTTCTTGTAAAGCCTCTTTTGAATAAGTGCTTATATTTGCTGATTCTTACTTGATCACCCACCCTGTATTTGGCCTTTCTTGTTGTTGGCTGGTATCTAGGATAATAAACAGTCCTGATCAATTTTTGCTCATCAGATGGAGTTACTTCAGAGGGTTTCATGTTGATTGTGGAATGGACCGAGTTGTTATATTTATGTAGAAGTTCTGGAAGAATATTAATCCATTTATAATTACCTTGAAGTGTAAATTGTTTATACATAAGATTTTTTAGGGTTTTGTTGAATCTCTCTACAATTGAGGCTTTGAGATCACAGTAACTCGAATAATGTTTTATTGACTGGCT
Source organism: Lepisma saccharinum (assembly GCF_977018435.1). Classification (NCBI taxonomy): domain Eukaryota; kingdom Metazoa; phylum Arthropoda; class Insecta; order Zygentoma; family Lepismatidae; genus Lepisma; species Lepisma saccharinum. Next base: position 38,573,334 of record NC_139234.1, read on the forward strand.
TTTAATAAATTGTTGGAACACAGAATTATAAAATTCTTTGCCATTATCTGTTTGCAAATAGCGCGGTGATCTTCCACTCTGATTGATGATTGTCCTGATGGCTTCTGTAACACATTTTCCAGTCTTGGATTTGAGTGGCACAGCCCAGGCAAATTTTGAAAATGTGTCTATTACAGTGAGTAGATACTTGTAGCCCTTGTTGATTTTGTCTAAGTTTTTCAACTGTCCACTTGCTATCTCAATCAAGTCGCTCTGCCATAAATCATCTATGCCTTTTGTAACTACTGGCAGTCTCTTATAATTATGTCTGGCTTGTCTGTGTAATTCATCAACAATAATTTGTCTAGACATAATATGAAAACAAGAATATTGCAACTATGGGGTGTTCAGCAGCTGATACTACAGGATTTTCTAAATATAATTTGTCCCCTATTTGTATTTTAAATTCCAGAGAGCCATCATCTTCAGCATAGGCTGTTTCTAATGTATTGGGGTCTGTAAAATCCTCTAACTCTACACTGGTGATTCTTGCTTTGTTATCAGCATTTGTTATTGATAAGGTAGGGTAGTGGTGTGCCTGTGGTTGAAGCCAATATTTGATCTTGATTGGTCTTAATGTGCCCCCAACAAAAAATTGGTAATAAAATTGTGCAGGGGACAGCATATATATTTTGCCACCTGGTGTAAATGGTGAATCATATTCTTTGTTGGGGATGCTGTACAATTCAAGAATTACTGTATGTTTTGGATTCTCGATTATGCCGGTTATTTCTTTTTCTGCTGTAAGCAATCTGCTTGTTACAGATTCAAGGTGCTCATTGATGGTCCTAACAACATCATCATGGCCTGGCTTGATTTTTATGTCCACAACAAGTTTCTTGTATTGTTGCACAATTTCTTGTAGCTGGGTGGCAAAAACAGACAGGGCATTTGCTTGATTGGATTCCATGGTCCCTAGCTGTTGCTTGATATTAGCTACAATTTGTTGCAAATTTTCAATAACTGCCAATTTTGAATTTTGAGCAGTAAGATCATGGACCTGTCTTCTGATATCCTCAAACAGGGCATGCAGTTCATTAATATGTTGATTGGTTGGTAGAGTGGCCACTGTCTGAGTAAGTTGTTGGATCTCTGTCTGGATATTCTTGATATCTTCTGATTTCAATATCCTATTCACTGCCCTCTTAATATTTTTAAGTTCCTGTGATGTAGGCAGATTTGTTACAGTATTTTGCAAAGATTCAAGTGCCAATTTTACATTATTTAATTCAGATGCATCAGCCACATTTTGCATAGCATCTTGGAGCAGGGCTATATCAGCCTGAGAGGGTGTTGATTGTTGTAAAATTTCAAGTTTTGTTTGGATATCATCGATCAAGTGATGAAAATGAGATAGTTCAGATTCAGTGTTGAGGTTTTCAAGCTTTGTGATCTGTTCCTGGACACTAACAAGGGTATCTACAATACCGGGCAGGCGGGATTCTAGAGATTCTTGTATATTTGTCAAATCACTTTGCACTGCTGCTATTGTACCCTCAAGATGGGTTATGGTACTTCGAATTTTTCCAAAATCCTCATATGTTTCAAGTTGCAGCTTGATATTTGCAACACTCCGAGTTATTGCACTCAAAGCATCAGAAGATGGCAAGTTGTTCATAAAATTTTCAAGTGTCTCAATTTTTTCTTTAACCTCGGCTATGGCATTGTTCAGAGGGTCCAGATTAGGTATTTGGAGTGATTGAATCTGTTCCTTTAGAGTGGAAATCACTAGATCAAAATCTTCTTGTGATTTTATGCTTTTGACAATTGTTTGGAGCTGTGCCTGGACATTATTAATCTGTTCTTCTAATTGTTGTTTCAATTGCTCAGAGTTGTTAGCCTGGGTTTTAAATTTGGCTTGAAGAGCTGCTACAGCTTCTTCTAAAGTTTGAAAATTATCCAATGTGGCCAAATCAGTATATTTCTGAAGCAATAATTTAAGTTCTGAGTCAATTTTAAGAAGAGGGTCCATGCATTGTGATTGTAAATTTGTAATTTCTAATTGAAGACTGGCATTGAGTGTGGTTTGTAAAGCTTGTAAATCACTTCTTAATTTCTTGACTCTGACATCAAGCATCAGAATCTCATCACTGTGATCTTCATGTCTTGTATGGCCAAATATATCATTAGGCATTTTTGTTTTAGTGGTTATTTATTATTGAATATCTGATTCTTAATTCTATAAAAAAGGGTATAAGCTTGTCATATGACCCAGGGACCTCAATATATAAGCAGTCACCAGCAGAAACAGTATATACAGTGCCAGAAACCATGTTTGAGTGCTTAATTCTATAAATATTTCTCCCTACTGAAATTTTAACATCACCCTCAGGAGTTGTAATAAATTGCAATTGCCCACCTACAGGTAATTGGTAATGATTTAAATTATTGTTAAATATGTACAATGTTTTACCTGTTTCATCATCAACATCTGTAAATATGCTGTTCAGATGAATAATTAACAAAGCACTCAGTTTAGATATTATATCAGAAGAGGGTTGTGGTGTTGGCAGATCCATAATAGCCTGTTTTTTGAACCCAAATAAGTTCATAGGCATGTTTATTTATTTCAAATCATGCTCTGTAATTGGGCATTGATTGCCATTTTTCAAATCACAATGCCCCCATGGTAGAGTATGTATGCCACATGATAAAATACATCTCTTATCATCATGTGGGTCCAGAGCCACTTTTCTTACAATATTGCTAGTCAATAAGTGATCCACACTCTGAATTCTGGATTCTGATGTTCTGATTAAACTCAGGGATTTGAGACAATTTTTGTAATCCTCAAATTCAAGCTCTTTTTCCACAGTTACTCTGCCAATGCCCTTGGCCTTTTTGGCAACAACACCACTACATGTTTCAAAACTGTACATCTTGGCTCTTAACCCAGCAAATGCCACAATAACATCTCCAAGTGTCTCATCTTTTAACTTGCCAGGCACCTTTTTGTTGTGGTGTTGAGTTTTTGAATGTTCACTGGTATCAAAATATTTAAACAATTCAGGCTGTGCAATATCTTGATAAACATCTTCTGTTTGAATATCAAGAACAAAACTATCTGTATCCATGTACATCAGTTTTACACAATCACCATAAAAAGGTTTCAACACATCATAATACAATTTTAACATGTGTAATTTGGCCAATTCCAATATCACAGCCCCTACATAAATAGGTTTATCAAACTTAATATTTGTTTTTTTCATGTTGAAAAGTGCCATATTTTCATCATAAATTCTTCTATAATTGAAATTAGGCTTTGCAATCAATTTTTTGCTCCGGCTGGGGTCAGTAATTATTTTAACATCAATATGTTTTCTGACATTTTCAATTGTTTTGCCATACACTGAATTGACCATCAATTTAAACAAGGTCTTATCAAATTGGCTCAATGCAGATATTCGAAGCACTGTGTTTGTATCAATATATGGTTTCAACCATCTTGAGTGCCTGAACCTCAAAACTTTTCCAATTTTGGTCACTTGAACACCATGATTCATCAGGAACTGGAGGTTTTTGTAATATATAACATAATCCTGTTTCGGCTCCAGAGTCATCATCAATTTCTTCTGTTTAGAGCCAGGTGAACACTTAACCTCAGGAATTGGGGGCAGATCAGAAAAGTTATTGTGTAAATTATCTGGAATTGTCAGATCAACCTCTAAGAAGAGGCCATAGTGACTGTCATCAAAATCCTTAAGGTCTTCAATGTTGAAATCTTCAACCCACTCAAGCCCTGCATATGGCAGTTTATCCATCATGGCATAACCATAGAGGCTGTTTGCATCTACATACAGTATATAATTTGATGGCAGTGCTGGATCATAATCAGAAATATATTTGTTATTTGCTCTGGCATATCTCTGAGAACATTGCACCATGCCTCCTCTTATACATTGCTCCATAAACAAGTACATGTCCTGATCCTGGATCAGATCCAATTGCATTTTAGTGTTTAAAAACATTGCAGACCATGCTAGGCCCGGAGCACTGTAAAAATACATTGGATCCAGTTCATAATTTTTCATGGAAGATTTTCTGAATGCCTGCAATATATCAGCTAAGAGGGTCACATCAAGTTTTAAATATGCCATGTAATAATCACCAAATGTCTGGCATTTGAAATTGTTCCACATCAATTGGGAATGGTGATAATCATCATCAGTGATTCCAGATCCTCTGATTTTGCTGTAAAACTCTTGTTGAGGTGGCAGAGAACACTCATCAAATTTAGAAAAATCTGTAACATAATCATATGGATATACACCCTTCCGCCTAATTAATTTCAGGTCCTGATTTGGAAACAAAGCACATGTGATTTTGAATTGTTCATCAGATAATTGAGTGGCCAGTGTAGCCAGGCTAGCCGATAAAATTCTGTAAGAATCAAGAAATCTTATGTGAATATGAACACCATTAACTTTAATTATTTTGTTAATGGCAATATATTTCTCATCATTTTCTGCTACAATATTTAAATTCTGCTTGTTAAACCCCTCGTACCTGATCAAATGATGAAAATCATAATTGGATGCTCCATGGCAAAATATGGGGACAAATTTTGGTCTCTGGATCTCAATATTACAGCTTTTACACAGGGCCATTAAGAATTTACCATCTGTATGAGAATGGTGATGAACCTTGATATTTGCATCTGAAAATTCACAATCACATACCGGGCATTTTTCTGCTTTGTTGAAATCTTCAATCTGTTTCTCTGTTAAAGGCAACATAGGTTTTGATTTTAATAAAATATTAGATGCTATGTCATGGCACTCATTTTCTATTCTATGTGCAAATTCTTTGATGGCATCTGGTCCCATGTATAAATATTCTTTACAAACAACACCATCCTGTACAACCACATAATAAAAACTGGAAGGTTCATGTAACTGGTATGGTGTAATTGAAGGTTCATCAGGATCTGGGCTACAGAATGCAAGAGGTTTGAGATTTGATTCAAAATCACAGACTATATATGCTGGGTGTTCCAACAGGGCTTCAAATATTTTGAATTTTGCATTTTCACTTGGCTTTGGCATCACCATATGAACAGGTTTATGGTTGCCACAGTATTTCAGATGCTCAATTAACTTGTTTTTAGCAATTTCTGAATTTTTTTAAGAAACCCCATTCACCATTTTTCTACCATCAAATACAGACAAACATCTTCTGCACAACTTGAATATTCTATGAGTTTTGTCTAGTTGTGTTCTGACTAAAGCTTCAAGATTATGTATCAGAGTGTAATGATATGTGCCATCCTTTTCAATTAAGAGCAGATCAATCGGAATAGCAGATTCATCATCAAGTGTACTGATTCTGAGAGGATCTATCAAGCAATTGTCACGGCCAGTAGAACAAGTAAATACATTAATAGATAATTGTCTGCCATTGATGTGCCTGGCCTTTTTTTCAAATTTATCAATATTCTGAACAGACATTGGATATTCTAAACCCTCCATTGCCTCATCGAAATTGTGTTCATGTTGCTTATAATAAGTTATTCTCTCAGGATTCCTTGAAACTGGATACAAAGCAGCTAAAATACACCACAAAAAGCATTTCTGGTCATTATTTTTTATATTAACCACGGCTGTTTTGTTTTTGATATTGGCAGGTAATGGCACATAAGTGGAACCTTGTAATGGGTTGAATTCAGAAATATTAACATATAACTTGTGTGGAGAACCGCATAGGCTCCATCCAGACTCTTTTGCTGCAAATTCAGAGTGTTTAATATTCAATTGATCTATTAAACTGCTTATTATTTTGTTTGAATTTGTATTTGAGTATACAGGTACAGTTTCTGTTATGTGGGGCTGTGTAAATTTTGTGCCATTTGGCTTCTTATATTGTGCAAACAATTTGAGGGATAGCTTATAAGACCCATTTTGTGTATTTAGAATTGCCTGCACATCAGGATTTATACTCTTCAAAAAATTCTTAATGTCACATTTTTGCTCTGATACAAACCGGTGATCCCTTAATTGGCCGTTAAAACTGCTATGGATGGGTTCTTAGCGTGGCTGCTTTGCTGGTCCAGCATTAACAGGTGTTTCATGCTTCCTTTTTAGACCAGATGTAGATGGTTGAGGGGGCAATGTTGATGACTGTGCAGAGCAAGTATCTTTATGTGTATATGTGAAGTATTGCATGCTATATTCTCTATGGCATTTTGGGCAAATTTTTGTGGGAGTTCTGCATTTGTCTGGGTTACAATTCTTTTGGTGCCTGGCCCAATTGGGGCTGGTTATATTCTTTTTGCATTGATTACAATATTTTTGATTTGGCATTTTTGTTGTTGTTTATTATATACAATTTCTTGGGATTCAAATCAAAATTCTATGCTTAATAAAAAATATCAGTTGGGTTCAGCAGTGTGTTTTGAATATTTTGTGTGTGTGTGTATGTGTGTTAATATTTTTGGCTTTGGTATTTATATAAAATTTCTTGGGGTTCAAATCAAAATTCTATGCTTAATAAAAAATATCAGTTGGGTTCAGTGCAGACAAAAAAAACTGCATAGCTCTATGTCAATTAGTTCTTGAGATATTAATTATTTTGTATTTAGGAACCACTTTGGCCCCCCTGCCAAAAATTGGCTTTTATTGTATCAGTGTATATTGTTTCTATGACCTTACTTGGGTTATTCCGCCAAATTATATGCTTCAAGTCTCCTATACTTTGGTGGAGCCTGTTCAGGTTCTATCCCCCGCGATGTGGGTTCCACTGCCGATCCAGCAATAGTGAAGAATCTGCACTGTGCTCTGGCTTATATAGATTTATAGAGCCAATAGAAACCCTGCTTATTTAAACCAATCAGAAAACACCACATCATTACATTATGTCATAAGCAACCAATCAGAAAACAACACATGTCTAATAATTTGTTGCTTAATATTGGGTAATAATTTGTTGCAAAACATGATGCATAAATAAACCATAAACATAAATAAACCAGAAATAGGCCACAAGTGGACCGGAAGTGGGCAGAAATGGGTAGAAATGGCCAAAATAGACCGGAAGTGGACCGGAAGTGACCGGAAGTGGGCAGAAATGGGTAGAAATGGCCAAAAATAGACCGGAAGTGGACCGGAAGTGGGCAGAAATGGGTAGAAATGAAATGGCCAAAAATAGACCGGAAGTGGACCGGAAGTGGGCAGAAATGGGCAGAAATGGCCAGAAATGGACCGGAAGTGGACCGGAAGTGGGCAGAAATGGGTAGAAATGGCCAAAAATAGACCGGAAGTGGACCGGAAGTGGGCAGAAATGGGCAGAAATGGCCAGAAATGGACCGGAAGTGGGCAGAAATAGCCAGAAATGGACCAGAAGTAAATGTGTGTGTGTGTGTGTGTGTGTGTGTGGCCTACTTTTAGGTGTGGGCAAAAAAAATATCAAGAGGGGCATATTTTTGACAGGATTATGGACAACAATCTGACAGAAGTGCCTTTTGTAAGTGTGGACAAATCAATCTGAGGGGGCTCATCATTTCACAGGAACTTCCCGAGGGCATTTTTACAAAAATCTTGGATTAGACGGGGTTCCACACTTGAGCAAAAAGCTCATATGGGCATGTTGAGCTAGGTTTAAGTGTAGCCAAATCTGCTTGAGGGGGGCTCATCATTTCCGGCACTGGTTGTGGTACCAATCACACTACTCGAAACTATTGTTGACAGGCAGAATGTGAATATAAGGGACAATAATTGTTCCAGTGTTGTAATACATTATGTCGTTATTCTCATGCCTATGTGCTCAACGGTAACATTTAGAATTCTTTATTGTAATAATAATTTCTAATGCGTATAATATAATTTATAGGGTAAATATATTATTTTCTAAACATAGATTTATCGTGGCTGTTCAATGGTTGGTTCTGGTATATGAAAATAAAGGAAATTTGAAAACATTTTTAATTTGCGAAACTCAAAATTATCCGAATATTTCTGACCACTATCGGCGGGGTGCCAAAACTGGGGAAGGGAAGGGGGGCAAGGACAGTTATTTTCTCTTGGTAGACAAGCATTAACAGGTCATAGTACGGGGACAAAAGTGCTAAAAAAAAGGAGGGAGCAACTGCCCCAAGATTCCCCTAATAGGCGACACTGTGTGTGTGTCTATGTATATATATTGCGTATATATATATATATATATATATATATATATATATATATATATATATATATATATATATATATATATATATATATATATCCTGGGTACGGGCGTGATAGGAGAGATAGGAGGACAAGAATATTTTTTGGGAGAGGAGCAGAAATTTTTGTAGGGGGTGTCAGGCCATAATATAAAATAACAAAATTGAATAGCATAATAATATTGATAATAATAAAAACTCGCCATTAATATTATAAGCTAATAAAATATTATTTTTTATTATATCCTTGGGGAAACACTTCTATAAATACACCAGGTCCAGCACAACTATTTATTTTTAGAATTACACACATTTCATCCTAAATGTAATACTTATATAGCATTTACAACCGTAACTTTCTTACATCGGAAAAAAAATTATCTGTGTACTGTGGTACAGAGGCCAATCTGTGTATATAAACCCACTAAAACTCTAAGTTGCGAGACAACACACTTGTACGTAATTTATTTAACATATCTCCTTCCGTTGTACAGTCACGGACACGTGTTAGTTGTAACGATCCCATTGGCAGTCAATGAGATTGTTACAGCCCAGAAGAGTCCGTGACTGTACGAGTAATTCAAACATATCTCTCTCTACAACCAATTTGGAAGTTTGAGGGCCTGTGAGACCCCAGCAATTTAAGTGAGCTGAGTGACCGAAATTGGAACCGAAAATTCGTTATGTTGAAGTAGGTGCATTATTAATTAAATCATTACTGCAAATAAAGTGATTAAAATGCAACTTTTATATTTATATTTTTGTTATTTACTGTCGCATTTCTCTTACTTTTGACTAATCGCGACCATGAGGATGAATGATTTTGATGAAATGGAAGACCTGGACTCGAACCTTGGGAGGACCTCCCCGATGGCGTAGTGATAGCGTCGTCGCCTTGTAATCAAGGGGTCCCGGGTTTGATGAGTCTTACTGTGCATAAAGTGGACTTAAAACACCAACTCAATCAATCAATCAATCAAATCAATCCTGGCGAAATAGAAAGTCGAAAACTTAACTTGTTCGGCCACCGCATTTTACATGTTAATGAATACTTGTTGTTCTTATAACATTTATTTATATTGAATAAAGCACAACGGGGAGCCTATGAGGCACCGTATACTACAAATGATAAATTATTTTATATTTCGTTTTATTGTGGAACGTTAAAATTTTCTGATACTCGTTTACAATTTTCGGCTGATTTTATAATTTTCAATTATTATTTGATCGCATAGTTCAATTTTCTTCTTTTAAGGGAATCATTAGAAAACTGAACACACAATCAAATAATCATTTTAAAAAACTGTAAAATTGGCTTCAAAGTGTGAAGAAGTATCTACTTGAAAATATCAAAAGTTTTAATGGGCCACAATAAAATAAAATATAAAAATAATATGTTTTGACAATATAAGAACATAAACGACTTTTAAGGGTTAGAAAAAGAATGGTGGAGATTATGTGTAAAGCGCAATGACTGTTTTTCCTCCCATTTTACCTTTCCGTATTAAAATTAGGGCAATTCTCTGAAAAGTGAAACCAGGATATCAAATAACGAAGTTGCAATATTAATAAACCATCGTGAAAAACAAACAAACAAAAAAACAGGTAAATAATTAGAAAAATTAAAAAGAAAACATCTTTAAATTTGAAGGTCATTTTGCAAGTTAGAAACTCTGAAACTTTACCTCAGGTACGGATAATTTATATATATATATATATATATAATTTACATATTTGAATTATTTTTATTTATCAAATATAGGGTTCCTTAGCTGCATATGAAGGAATAAGTGGTTTTATACACTACACAACTGGTATTTTTAAAATACTCCGTGACCTTGTCCCATGCATCACGCAAAATATTATTTTTTTCTTGTGGAGAAATAATTTTTTGTAGAAAAACATTTCCAAACTAAAATATACTTTCAATGCACAGCATAAAGTACTGGAAATGTAATTATTACAATTTCATTCAAGCCACTGAAACATTAGTGCAAATACTTTTCGTGTCCCGTGAATCACACTTCAAAGCATAACATCTTGAAACTTGAACTGTCCTTTGGAATTAACTATGAGAGGAGGCCTTTTTTTTGCGTGGTTGGGTACAATAACTTATTAGTCTTCAAAGGCCACTTTTAGTGGTTAATTTGATTTAGTTTGGTTTATTTTACTTCGTTTTTGTGCCAATTTTGGCTAATTATGAAGATGAGGATGAGTGGTGATATGATGGAATTGATGAATGGACACTCACAAACACCCAAGTCGAAATTCGAACCCGGGACTTTTGGCGTCGTAGCGCGATGTGCTAACCACTCTGCCACGGGGGCCGGTCAAGCGGTTGGTATCACCAGTTTCACCATTACGGATATCTCATATTCATCAGCAAACTTTTTCACAACTTCATCGTGATAGTGTTAGTCGTCATACACTTACTACGTCCCCGTCACCAGTACCGTAGCCTACACTCGCATTCACATGAATTTCTAATTAATTGACTCTCAGGAGTATAGAAATATCGACTTTGAACAGCTTTTATGGTATGTATTGATTCGGTGCCTGCAATTGGCTGAACATCATCCCAACTTCTTTCTCGTGAAATGCTTCTTCATTTAGCAAAATAACTTTAGTTTTGGGCATGAGATTTCTAATTACTTCTGAAAAATCTGAAGTAGTCTGTACAATTTGTGCAGATTTACTTTTGCTCGTTACATGAGTACGAACAAGTGATTTTGCTTGTCCGCTAATTCAATCCAATACTTCCGCATTAATGTTTTTCTGCATTTTCAACAAAGTTCTTGCAAAAACAATGCCTTCTACTTTTGAATTCCGAAGATGTTCACCCGACCAAATATTTAACTTCATCAGTATTGATGATGGTCTCTGATTTTTTGCTTCATACAGGGCATCAACAAAGCAAGTAACAGTATTTTTTTTTCTAAAACCTTGTATCTGAGCACACAAGGTATGTCTCACATTCTACTGGAAAATTGAAGCAGCTGTGAACAATGTACAGGATATAGGAGTTTAGTCCCACACTGTTATCTGCAAATCTGCAATACAATTATGCGGAAATAAATAGGTGGTAGGATATATTTATGAGGTTACTTTCGTTATAGGCTTAAAATACCAAATCTTTTCTCCTTGAGATACTTTTAAAAAAGTGTTGCCCCTTTTGAGAGAGTTTATGGAGCCAGACATTACCTGCAGTGGAGTGACAACATAAGGGAGATAAATGTTCCGTTCATCGCATATTAAATGTCCCGTGCGTCACACAAGGGAAAAAAATATTACAAATTTGTTTTTATGAATATAAAATTGTTGTTCATTGCATATTGTAGTACAAAGTCTGTAGCAAACTGTGTCTAAATATGGTACCCTGAAACTTCTTCAAATCACAGAAATAATCAATTAAAAAGAACTATGTGCTTTTTGCATGTTTTTTCTGAGTCCCGTGCATCACAGAGCTTTCTTATTTAATTTTGCATTGTTAATTTGAGAAAGGATTTTATTTTCTAACATATGGTAAACAACCACCCAGTATTAAAACACTGAATATGAAAAATCAGTGCAATATGAATTAACGAGCATACCAGACTCACTTAACCATGTACGAATGTCCCGTGAATCACGTAGAGAATCGCCCTATACCGAATTCTCAATATCGAGACTGTAGGCAGGACTGCAATAAAGTGTCCTTTGCACCTGAAGTAGCAAGCAAGTTTCCACTTTCAGAACACTAATGAAGCAAACCACAATTTTCTCTGATTCATTATCACAAAGCTAATTTATTAATAGTTCCCGTGAATAAATTAGATGTGTGAATTTAAACCAATCAATATATTTCAACATACGGGAATGTAAAACTTCATGCCCGATGAGGTGCAGTGAGAAATTGAAAAAAATTCCTAACATTTATTATGCAGACGTTTGGAACCAAGAGGCAAGTTTTGTTCACTGAATCTTTTTGAATTTCGAAGACAATTGTTTTCGATACACCCTAATATGCAGACCGGCCCATATTTTTGATCCAGTGATGTCACCGGTAGTAGATTATGTTGCAATTTGAATCAGAAGCCAAATTTGTTTCACTTATGGATCTTCCTTCTAAATAACGTTGTCTGTGACACAAAAGATATTTAAAGAAATAATAAACGCTGAAGCATACAAATTATAATTTATGTATAATAATTATTAGACTGCATTGTAATGTTCAGAGCATCACACATTTTTATCCTTCGCCAATATGAGCAAGTAATGCTATTTGCATTTTATAAAATAATAAATAACTTAACACAGGTTGTAATTTGACACTCATGCATAACCTCTATACCACAGAGGCCGTAGGTTGAAGGTTCTAAGTGTAACTAACCTTTGCACCTTCCGTGGTTTATGTTACGCAACACACCAACACACATGGCGTGAACTATAACCTCAATAAGTATAGAAAATCGTAACAGTAAACAACTTCCTCTTTGTTTTTCCATCGGGAAATGATTTGTTTATTTTCAAGCAGCAATTCTTATTCAGAATTTGACCAAATAGCCTCCCATTTCAGTGGATTTCACTTCAAACTGCAAGCTTGATCTTACAATCTCTATTGTTGACAGAATGTTACCATAACACATGCATTGTCTATTTTCAATTTTTAAAATAAGCAGAGAGTACAAAACGAACAGAATACAGATGAACGAAAAACCTTTGGTATTAAAACAAAAATGAAAAATTTGGTAATAGCATGACTATGGAATATACGTCCGAAAATGTTTAAATTATAGAAATTATATGTAAATAACTGAAATATGTGAAATATGCCCTAAAAGCTAATCTACGTATGTAAAATATGGAAAATAAAAAAAAGCATTTTCAAGCTTACATACTACAATTCGCAAAGCTAATGCATATAGCTTTGAATTTAGAATCATATGAAGATATGTGTTTGGACCTACGTATAAATCTGTTTCCTGACCTCTCCGATGGCCTAGTGGTAACGTCGCTTCATAATCAAAGGTTCCCGGGTTCGATGTCGGTGGACGCACATAGTCATTCGGATCCTGTACGTTGTCTATACACAAGTATAGCATATTTGAAATTCAATTGGGGCTTACTTGCTCCGTGCTCAACAAGTATAGATGGAAGTGATAGAATTTGCACGACCAATTAATTGCCAACCCATGCATCACTGTTACATGCTTCCATGTAACAGAAGGAGTCCTTGTCGCTTGCGGTCTTACAAAAGTCGAGCGTTTAATCTTCTTGACAAGCAAAGACTTTGTTTTCATTTGCTTTTTCTTCTAGACACGATCATTTTGAAGACGACCTACTTACCTTGCCTTTGGCGTAAACGTGACCACTGGAGTGTTTTTCTGGCCCGCTCGTTACATAATGAAAGGTGAATCCACATGACGCAACGTATGGACGTCACACGTCGATGCACTCGAGATCTCGGCATCCAGAGGCTTCTGATTGTCTCGGGATACATTTGCGTGTTCTTTATTCAAAATTTCAATCAAAAAACCGAAAGTACATTACTCCATTGTTTGGCATGTGATCGTGTTTCGAAAGGGGGCAACTGTGATATGTGCTAATGGAGAAGTGTAAATTGGATTTCCGTTCTTTTCAACGGTGGAAATTGTGAGTGTTTGCTGAATTTGTTTGGCTGCTTGTTCAGCCAAGCGTGAAATATGTTTAGCTGATCTTCCTGTTCTCCCAGAGAGCCTAAGCGCGAAAATGTTTAAATGAATTTCAATAAGCATTTCTTGTGCTTTATTTTACGCACTTACGCCACTTTTGGTTGGTCGAGGCGATCAGGAAGAGAGAAAAATAGAGAAAGATTGAAAAACAGTAAGAAAGAATGGAGAGAATATAATACAGAAAATAGAGAGAGATATAGAGAAGGAAAGAAAAAACAGTAAGAAAGAGCAAGAGAGAACAAGAGAGAGAGAGAGAGAGAGAGAGAGAGAGAGAGATAGGAAGGAAAAACAGCGAGAGAAATGGTGAGAATGGGAAATAACGAGAGAGATAGAAAGAGAAAATGAAAAGTAAATGGAGAAAGAGAAGAAAATAGACAGAAAAAGCGAGAGAGAACGAGAAAATAGAGAGAAAGAGAGTGAAGTGGAATATGGAGAACAGAAAGAAAGAAAGCGTTAGTAGGGAGAGTAACATAAGAAGACAGAGGGAGGAAAAGAAGGAAGTAGACATAGAGAAAATTTCAGAGAGAGAAGAAAAATGCGAAATCGTATGTTTAGCCCGAAATTTGCCCAATCTAATTTATCAATATGTACTTCTCTACCAAATATAAAATGTAGTGTGTTTTGTTAGAACCTACAGTATCTAATACGTATGTGTAACTATTGATCGAATTTTATCTATTGCCCCATTTTCCCTACTACGTAGCTCTTCATCTAATTCCGTGCCACCAGCCGCCGCTGAAACAAATGACTATCTACTTTAGTTCGCGATTTTGCCGTAGTTTTGTTATCTTGGTACACACCCTTACTTACTCAATGGTTTCTGGCCAAGTCCGTGAGCGCCTCGGTAGGCTAACGTTTGCATGGTCAACTAAATCACCTGTATTGTGTGGCAGTCGTTGAATACTGCATGAATTCTTGTGGAATCACGGTCGATGAGCTTTCGTTTAGTCATGTCATGCTTTATTGTAACTGATCTTCCGTGCAGTGGAAGACAGTCTGTGAATCCCAAAATCGTCAGAACTTGCACGTTCTGAGAGCAACTGCATAATGAGTCTCCCAGAGATCGCCGAAGGTTCCTGTGCGAGCCGTCACTTCCGAGTTTCCGGTAATCCCCTTCCCGTTGCCGTTTCTACGAACCGCGTCACGCGACACGGTGGAAAACTAGAGGGGAAAGAGGAGAAAAATTACCCAGTCTCGAGTTACTCTGAGAAATTGGAAGAACTCTGCCTAAATTATACACATTCTGTTCCATCAAATTACGACTTTCGCAGTGTTTCAGCGAAACTGGCGTTTTGCGTCTGCAAGTGTTGTATAATAAAAGCGAGGGTGGAAGAGAAATCTCTGAGCCATGGCAATGAGGATGAATTCGCTTAACAAGGAGAAAACGAGGAAGATAGATTGAGGGGTCCCTAGAAATTGTTTTCCTGCTGAATCATTGAAAAACAAAAGACTCGTGAAAAATCACGTTTATGAATCCGAAATGAATTGTATTTTAGATGTACGTTAAATTTGTTGCTTAAATGTTAGTTCGGCTACCCTGATGACGCAGTAGTAATAAAGGGATTCAGCGTTCGATACCCGCTAGAGGCACATAATGGTACGCAATTCTCTTTAAACTATAGGACCTGTCCTGATTAGCCTATCTGGTCATAAAATGGACTTCTATAATTTGCTACATTCGGATATTATGGGCTTCTTTTTTGCATAATGGAACATGCTTAATGATTAGACACGTATTTCTATTCTGTGCTTATTTATTTTAAGTCGATTTTCTACTTCCTGGATTTTTCGTGGCGATGATGACGAAGAAGATCTGATGAAATGGGTGATGCAACACCAGCAATGATGCATCAATGTCTGCCGATCTCTCTGGTGGAGTGGTTACCACAGCGCGAGTTCCGGGTTCGAATCCCGGCCTGGGCATGGGCATTCTTATTTCATTGTGAGACCTCTCCGATGGCGCATTGCTATCGTTGTCGCCTTGTAATCAAAAGGTCCTGGGTTCGATACCCGTTGGAGGCACATAGTGGTTCGGATTCAACTTTAAACTGTAGGTCCAGTCCCGTTTATCCTTTCTGTGCATAAAGTGAACTTAATACACCAAGTCAATCAATTATTTCTTTGTGAGTGTCCCTTCATCAATTTCATGACGTCATTACTCACCCTCATCGTCGCGATTAGTCGAAAGTGGCAGAAAAGCGACACTTAATAATGAAAATCAAATCAAGCTTCCATGCCTAACCGGGCTCCAATCTGTGCTTTCTAGCATCCCGATGGCGTAGTAGTAGTGTCGTCGCCTTGTAATCAAAAGGTACTGGGTTCGATAACCGTTGGAGGCACATAGTGGTTAGGATTCAACTTTAAACTGTAGGTCCAGTCCCGTTTAGCCTTTCTGTGTATAAAGTGAACTTAAAACCAAACAAACAAACTCTAGCATCAAGGCAAGTGATGCCTATTTTGGGATGATTAGTGAAATTCTCGTATGCAATTTAAAACTAAGAACAAATTATTTATTGTTATTGTTCATACTTTTTTCTCCAATTTTGGGCATATCCAGTTTCATTTTATAGGTGTAAGAGGTCACATTTTCACAATGCACTCAAGTGTCAACCTCACTAATCTGGACTGTATTCTTGCATTCTAACCAAGCTCTGGCGTCTGGGCTCACAACAAGCATAAACCTTTGTGGAGTTTTGTGTTTCCGCGTGTTTGTACTTACGTGAGTTGAGTGTGACTTTACAGTCTCAGTACACGCTGTCCCGGGAATCTCTGGAGCGCTTGAACGAAAACAAGTCTCTGCGCAACTCGAGAAGGCTTGTACAATGAACTCGTGTGAGGGGAAGTGAGTGCAGCTACCAGCCGTTTGCAGAAACGCGCACTGCTTTGCTCCGCCAACTCCCTTTCTCCCCTTGTCTTCCGTTATGCGTGGCCTAGCTCAACAGATTCCAGAGACAGAGTATGGATTTAGTTTTTGGTAAGGAGTCCATGAGCGTATTAATTTTAGAAATTGAGTGATGAAGTTTCCAACAGTCATATTTTATATTCCTGGTTGTGTTCTCTCCTCAATACTTTGTTAAATGACTTATCCACGTATTGTGTGACGGGTACAAGCCAACGAAGCTCTGCCCCTGGACCTACAGCCAGTATAAAGTGTGTTACTTGCAGGCCCGTAACCAGGGGAGGGGCCATGCCCTCCACCTTCTTGAACCATGAAATATTTAAATGTGAACCTACCAAAAGCTACGAACATAACATCGACAATATTTCAAATTTGTAAAAATTTCAATTTTGTTCTTGCATAAATGTATGAGTTTGTTGTGTAGAAGTCTGCAGTCTGCACTATTGAGTAGTTTTAGTTTTATAATCATTAATGCAAGGCAACCAGACGTCCGATTCACGCACTGTCCTTTAGTCAGGACAGTGCGTTACTTTTAACGTGATGCGAAAATGTGTCTTTATTATTTTTTTGTTAACTCACATTTATACATGTTCTTTATTGTAATAATAATTGCTAATACGCAACATTTAATTTAGATATATATTATTTTCTAAACATAGATTTATCATGACTTTTCAATTCCTCTGGTATAAGAAAATTAAGAGGGAATTTGAAAACATTGTTAATTTGTGGAACACAGAACTATTTGAACTATCTTGTAATCTCTTTCTCTCTCCATATATATATATATATATATATATATATATATATATATATATATATATAATGAGCGAAAGAGATAGATTGAGTATATATATACACACATTTTCGGGTCTGGCCCCTCCCTAAAAAAAAAATTGGGTACGGGCCTGGTTACTTGAGTCAACATATTTGTGAAAATTAACACATTTTGGGGTTTGTGTAATATTTTAAAAAAAGTTCCACACAGCCAACACCCCCTAATACCACCCTCCAAATTTCCTCAACCACCCTATAATCTTTCATAAAGTCATTTACGCACATTTTGGCTCCAAATTTACCCTTACAGCACCCTGAATACGAACGTACACCCCTCCGGATTGAATAAACCACTGATTCATCCTCATCGCGATTAGTTAAAAGTGGCAGAAAAGCGACGTAAAATTACAAACTTGCCAATACTGAGCAATTACCGTATTTCACCGCATAATCATCGCACCCTTTTTTTTCAGTCCAAGAAATTGTTTATCACTTTTCATCGGCGCGTCAGACAATGAAACAATAATAGCGATGCAGAATCTTCAGACACAGAAGATTAAATTTTCGTCCGTGTTTGTACTCAAGTGTAATATTTCGACTATAATGCACAAATCTTAACAACTAATGTCTTAACTTTTTTCAGACCGGAAAAGTGTTCGCTAAACTTCAAGAACAAATGATTTGCGTCGATCTCGACTTTTCAATGGTGAGGTATATTGACGACTGACTATTCCTTGCATCCCAATCTTGAACCAAAGACAGTTTACCTAGTAATAAATGACTTTTATGTACCGGTGATACCGGCAGAAACAAAAAACTTCACATAATGGTCGCAACCAACTTTGTGGCAAAACAAATTGGTACAAAATATGGGACGATTAGCTGGTGACATACGGTAATAACTACAAAGAAACTTAATGTTTCAGACACTGTTACTGCGTTAAAGCGAAGTAATGATTGGTTTTATATTGTGCTGTTTATCGTACCACGATGGCGTTGCCAATGACATGCTATCGCGGGTATGAGTTGTTGATAGGTGGCAGAACTGTTGAACGTTACTGAAGGCTTCGCAGCAGACGTTGTCTTGTGGTGCCTTCACGTGATTCTTGGCGCGTGCCTTGCCTGTGTGACTGTGATGAAGCGGTTCAAATGTAGCAGTAAGCTGTATTGCAGGCATGTGGGAATGAAGATGAAAATAATCGACGTGTGGAAATTGTACTGGTGGAAACCGATGAAAAATTTGCGTGTGATTATTGTTCCAGTTGACATGTTTCCTTCCAGTACCAACTGACTGGAAAATTACATTTCACGGTATGTATCTATATTCCTTCGTTTTTTTTTTAAAAAAATCCCGGGTTCGAATCCTGGCCTCGGCATAGGTGTTCCTTGTGAGTGTCCCTTCATCAATTTTATCACATCGTTTATCCTCGTCTTCGCGATTAGCCAAAATGGCAGAAAAAATAAGTATAATGAACAAAATCAATCATTGCTTCCTGCGATCGAAGTTGTTTATCAAAGCATCCATGTGTAAATTATGGGTCTTGTCTGCTTCAGGAGCATGAGTGTAACCGAATGGTTAGGTCTCTCTCCTTTGGTGCAACCGGTCCCGGATATAACCCCGAAGAGAGCTTTGAACTCTCGCTCCCGATCCGGTGACAACGCACTGCTTAACGAAAAAAGCCTTGTGGTCTCAGGTTATTCCGAAAACACACATTCGGCGCCCCCCCACCACCACTCCTGCTCACAATCGGCACCCCGTTGAAGAAAATTGCTCTCTTGACAGTCCGATCCTCCTGATACAGTTAGTCACAATGCTGTTCAAGGCCTCCCCGATGGCGAAGTGGTAGCGTCGTTGCCTTGTAAGCAAAGGGGTCCCGGGTTCGATTCCCGGTGGTTCGGATCCCACTTTAAACTGTAGGTTCAGTCCCGATTAGCCTTACTGTGCATAAAGTGGACTTAAAACACCAAATCAATCCAATCACAATGTTGTTCGTACAGATAAAGTGTGAGAAGTAAACGAAAGCAAAAATTACGATAAGCCTCAGTACAATAGGTATTCTCCCTACGTGTAGTTATAACACACATTGTGATTTATTTTCAACCTTTTTTTTTTTCCAATAAACTTTATTAATAACGAAGAAAATATACATTTTAGCACAAACATGGTACTTTGATGTCACATTTCTATTCGTACAGTTGCAATGAAAACAGAAAACAAACATAAAAATGTTATAAAATGCGACAGTAATAGCCAGATGCATACCCCTTGGTCTTAATAACTGCTTGGCATCTCCTGTGCATAGAAGCGACGAAGGTCTTGCAGGAGTCTGGGCTGATTCCCTCCCACTCTAAAGCGACGGCCCTCTTCAGATCTTCTTTCGACTTGCACTCATGCTTATGGGCACGTTTCTTCAAAAGTGCCCATAAATGCTCAATCGGATTCAGATCTGAACTTGGAACTAGTGTTTTCAACTGCTTTGGTACATTCAAAATCCACCAGTACCTGTTGAGTTGAGCTGTTTGCTGTCGTTATCCTGCTGGAACGTAAACACACGTGGCAACCCCGTTTGCAGGCCACTTTTTTTTCACGTTATTCTTCAGGATATTATTACAGACATGTTTGTCCATGATTCCACCAATGACTTGCATTTTCCCAACTCCTTTAGTCGACATACGGGCCCAAATTATAATGGATTCTTCACCATGTTTTACCGTAGGCGTTGTATTGGCAACATTGTCCTGCGTATTTGCCTTCCTCCACACTCTGGTGACACCGTCTGATCCGTGAAGATTTATTTTGGTTTAATCGGGCCAGATCACCTTGTCTCAAAACTCCTGATCCTTATGCTCTTTAGCAAATCCGACTCTGTCGATACGTTTGCCCTGTACGAACAACATTGTGAGTAACTGTACTACCATAAGAAAATTCCATTAAGGGTGATTTTCATGAATACCGCTATTTAGATGAAACATCGAGGAAAATCTTGATAATTGAAATTTGCAAATACTCTAATGCCGCGGTATATTTATCCTATATGTACTCGAATTCAAGACGCCATCGAATCCAAGGCGAACCTAAATTTTCAACATCCAAAAGCCGAAAAAAAGGCGCTTTTTAGATTCGAAGAAATACGGGCATGCTTGAAAATGTATACCAAAATCATTTACACACAGGGGAGAATTTTTCACTAGGCTATCCTAGACTATAGCCTAGAGGGCGCCAGCGTAATTGGCCGCACAAAAATTAGACACTGGAAAGGCAGAATTGACTGAGCATCGACAATTAAAATTTCTTAATACTGACTGTGGTAATAGCAAATATAAAACAACATGTCAAGTTGCTTATTTCATGAAAGAAGGTAGATAGAAGGAGTTTCTACCGTTTAAATAACTTCTTACATCAAACATTTAACAGTGCTTTTCCAAATCATGACATTGCTCTGAGAATTTTTGTATTTATCCATTAAATGCCAGTGAAGGGAGGTCGATAAGTACTCTAAAAAGAATTACAAATTGCCCTCAGAAATTCAGCGTCGGATAAGCAGACTTTCTACTTTGGCATCCTTCACAGCAAATGCTAATGTCCTGCAAGAAATTGACGTTAACGTCTATCATTCATGCGTCTGGCCGTGAAAGCCAGAAATAGTTTTAGGTGAGTGTTCTCTTGTTAAATCTAAGTGTATTTTTTCATCAAAATTTAATGAATAATTTTTAATCAGATGTGTCTACATTGTAAAGTTTACAAGTGTTATTAATACAGAGCATGCAATTAGTGGAAGTGAAGTACGATAACAACGAAATTCAATAATAATAATAATAGTAATAAGTCGTCTCTCTTAACGAGGAACGCTAGTGGCAACCTTGCCACGCGCCCCTGGTAGTTATGTCAGAGCAAGCGTTTGCTGTGTTGGGTTGCATACGTACAGGATAGATTTTGAGCGCTTATAGCGCAGAAACTATTCGCTTTCGAAGTAAACTTTATAGGGAAAAGTTACTTGTTTTCATGATATCTACCAGCACCCAAGCGTTGTTGAGAGAGTTTTGCGACATCCTGTATATATATTTACATATTGAGTTTTTAGTTTATATATATAAACACATACACACACACACACACACACACACACACAGACACACACCTTACCCTCCCCCCCCTGTTCGAATACGGACCTGCGCACAGGTGTTCCTTGAGAGCGGTCTTTCATCAGTTCCACCATATCGCCACTCATCATCATGGTCGCTGTTTGCCAATAGTGGCAGAAAAGCGAAGTAAAATAAACCAAATGAATCAATCGAACCGGTGTGCCTAGTTGCTTCAGGAGCTACCAAAGATGAATGGAAGTTCTCTTTAACATTTTGTTCGCGTTTTTGTAAAATCTTCTTTTTTCCTATCAATTGAGTATGTTCCTGAGATCGAAACGTGATGCCTGTGGCCAGTTACAATTTGCTAGCTCGCATGATGCCAAACGTGTATATGCTAATTAATTTTTGCCCTTTCTTTTTCTCATTTCACCTTATTTTCTCTATAAGATAACCGTTCTCTGGTTTTTACCTTTAAAGTTTTTTGTGATTACACTTTTCTTATTTTATTTTCTAATACATTTTCTGGCTTATTGGTACGGGTATATAAAAATTTCTTCTCCCGAGGTTATATTTTGTGTTTCAGCACTTTTACTTATCTGCCTTAGGAATTGTTTATTTCTTTTTTAAATCTCTCTTCTCTTCCTTGCCCTTTCCTTCTTCTCTCCCCCTCTTTCTTCAAGTTGCTTCGAAAGTGGCCAAAATATTTTCATGTGTGTGCTGCTTTGGATATCTCCTATCTATGTACATATTTTTTTTCTTTATCTGCTCCTCTCTGTGTTTTCCACTTCTTCTTTCTTCATCTTCTCTGTTTCTGTCTTTACTTGTATGTCACTATTATTCATTCTCTCTATTTCATTCTTTTCTCAGTTTCTCTCTTTACTCATTTCTCATTGTTTTTTATGTATCTCTGTTCCTCTCTGTATTTGTTTTCTTTCTGTCTCTCTCATTGTTTCTCACTATTTTTCTTTCTGTCTTCCTCTCTCAGTTTCAATATTTATTTTCTGTTTCTCTCTTTACTTGTTTCTCACTATTTTTCTTTCTTTCTTCCTCTCTCAGTTTCAATATTTCTTTTCTGTTTCTCTCTTTATTTGTTTCTCATTATTTTTCCTTTCTTCCTCTCTCAATTTCAATATATATTTCTTTCCCGTTTCTCTCTTTACTTGTTTCTCACTATTTTTCTTTCTTTGTTCATCTCTCAGTTTCAATATTTCTTTTCTGTTTCTCTCTTTACTTGTTTCTCTCTTTACTTGTTTCTCACTATTTTTCTTTCCTTCTCTGTTTCTTTCTACATTTGTTTCTTTCCTCTGTTCTCTCTCTTCCACTTTTGGCTAATTGCCACGAGGATGACACATTACATGAAATTGATTAATGCGATACTCACAAATAACACACGTGTTTAGGCCGGAACTCGATTTCGGGAACTTCGGTAGTTATTCTTAAAAGAGCACTGTTTGTGTAGTTTACATTACCTACGCAGACCATGTAAACCATATGCCATTATTATCTATACGTGCAGTACATTACGTGGAGACAACTCATGCTAATGTGGACTTAAATATACGGTATTTATCACTGATTTTGTTTGATGGGCATTTTGTGTTACTGTTGTTTCGATATAATCGAGTCGAGACTTATTTATTTATTTAATTCAAACCCAAAAAGCGCATGCTTAATAACAGTGTTCAATATTGGATGCCATCATTACATTACCAAGATCATAATAACGATAGCTCACAAGAAATATGAATGACTTAATATACAATTTCCTTAAATAACAATTGTGCAAAGAATTTAATTATTAGATTATAGAGACACAAAACACAGCGGTAAGACAATAATAATGAAACTAAATTGAAAACTTAAATTCTATGAACAGAAGAAAATATATAAAAATTCAAAGATTAGATCTAAAGTTACAATTACATTTAAATAAGTCTATGCTTGGGTTATTCTTACAAAATGAGTTAAATAACTTGTACATTCTCTTCATGGGTTCAGCTTCGGCAATTTTGGTTCTTCCGAGGGGAATTTGAAAGAGGTCAGTTCTGGGCCTTAACATACAGTTTGGTACGTAAAAATTTAAATTCGGCAGCAGGTTAGAAGAATCTATTTTACCATTAATAAGTTTGGAGAGGAAAGTTAATTGATTTATTTGCTTTCTTTCTTCAAGTGACGAGATATTAAAGATTTCGCGTAATATGTTGCTAGGAGTGAGTTTTGGATCGAAACAGGCTTATTCATTCACGAGGTGAGGAGAGATTGTCTGGTTTTGTATCTCCATTAACTATATTGATTGATTGATTTCGGTTATTTTACTTCGCTTTTCTGCCACTTTTGACTAATCACGATCAGAATGAATGAATATATGGTGAAACTGATGAATGGACATTCACAAAGGACATCCATGCCCAGGTTAGGATTCGAACTCGCGACTCCTGGCGTCAACTACATACGATATTCCTTTAGATACACTTCCGCATCATCCATCAACATCCGACAAGGAACAACCTTCAACTGGGATGTTTTTTGTGGACATCTTCAACCTTCGTTCGTACATATCTACCACGTGGCTGGCATCTCTTGTTCTGACTTCATAACTTCCTTTATTCTTAAGCATGCCGGAAACATCCTTGGAACGCAATTATCATGTTTTGCATCCCAGGATACGGTTTCGCCGTTTCACAGGGCGTTGCAATTATGGACAAATTTAAGTATAGGAAGTTCCAGGTGTGTTCCGGGGACCATGAGATGATCTTTTCCCGATTGATCGACCTCGAAGGTGTTCCTGTGTCATCTTCCCTTGTTTCGGCCTGCAGGGTAATTGCAAGGTTCGTTCACGTGATGTCCGTTTGTTTCGTGGTGAATTCTTGTTAGCGACGACAACCCGTAATGAACGAGATTGATTGTATGCATTAAGTGACACGCGACCAGATCATGCGAGTATGTGGTTATCCCTGTGAAGGCCGCTTCTCTAAAATCGCATGCTTGAGTCGGATTGAGCTTTTGAGAAGCAACAATCTGAAATGAAATAATAAGAGTTGGAAACAACACAGATAGAGAAAGTGATAGAGAGAGAACTTGATTTCCGCTGGAGGCACATTGCGCAGTGGTTCGACTCCTAATATAAACTGTAGGTCCAGTCCCGACTAGTCTAACTGAATATGACGTGAATATACTTGAAACAAACTTTGACTTTTGAGAATAGGATCCCAACTCCCTTCTCACTCAAATATCCTTCACACCTTTTGTTGAGCTTTTTGGTAACCGTAAACAAAAAATTAGCAGCTTTTTCTAAATTTGGTAATTTTTAACAAATCATTTAGCAACTGTATACAAATGTGCATGATTACAAGAAGAGTTTGGTTCTTGGGTACAATTACTGAAATGAATGTAGTTCTGGTGAACAATTACTGAAATGAATTTAGTTCTGGTGAACAATTACTGAAGGGATTTGATTCTGGTGAACAATCACTGAAGGGATTTGATTCTGGTGAACAATCACTGAAGGGATTTGATTCTGATGAACAATTACTAAAAGGATTTGGTGCTGGTGAACAATTAATAAAGATAAATTAGTTCTGGTGAACAATCACTGAAGGGATTTGATTCTGTTGAAAAATTACTAAAACAATTTAGTTCTGGTGAACAATTACTAAAAGGATTTAGTTCTGGTGAACAATTATGAGGATTTGGTTATGGTAAACAATTACTGAAATAATTTGGTTCTGGTGAACAATTACTAAGAGATTTGGATATGTTGAACAATTACTAGAATTTCGTACTGATAAACAATTACTAAAGTAGAATTTGGTCTTGATGAACAATTATTATCGCCTCTTGGAACAAATTTGGTTTCCGGAAACTATTTTTTAGTTATTTAAAATAGTTTTTTCTTTCTCCGTGTAGGTTCAAATCTTGTATCCTATCATTTATTTCAATACTTCATCATTCTTACTCGACGTCACGATTAAATATAGAATGTAAAAAGTCAAGTAAAATATCCAATGTGGATAGAAAGTAAATAAGGGGATGGATTCGTACGCCTTGCTAAAGAAAGTTCTCAGGATAATTATGCGGAAAGTAACGTTTAGTAAGGATGTGCATGGAAGGGCATCGAACTGAGATCTTCTGCGAGTGCAGCGTCTGTTAAATTGCTCTTCTTCTCGTCACGATATTCTCTTTCCAGCTTAGGCCGTTCCCATGACACTTTCGATGTCTGTGCCGTGGAAAATGATGCAATCTGGAAAAGCACAGCTTAGCTTCTGTCGGCTTCCCTTTCAACAGAAAGCGAAATATGCCCGTTACCTGTCTCAGTTATGTGAAGTATACCAAAGAGAGAAGAATGATATTTCATAGCGACAATTACAGGGTGTGTGAAAAGTCTAGGAACCAATTGTGAGAATGTTATCAATCAAGTAGAAAGACAGTGACGCCAACTGCCTATTCGGTGAGGAGCAAGATTGGCAACATTCATACTGGTCTTTTTTTCAATCCATGCTAATATTTTCGTTAAATGGTTTTGTAACTAAATAAATCGTGTTCAGAAAGTTTATTTTAAGTAATGCTTTAGTTGCACTTGCTTCTACATGTTACTGTTGGTCAGTGGCGTCGAATAGGGGGCAGTTTCCCCCATTTTTTGCAACTTTTGCCCCCACACTACCAAGGGAAAGTAAAATGTCCTTGTCCCCTCCCCTCAGTGTTGGCACCTTTGTCACCCAAGTTTTGGAACCCAATCGCCGCCACTGCTGTTGGTGTCTGGTTATGTTTCTCTCTCTATGTGTGTAAATGTATATACATTATTATTATGTATGAGTATATACATACGAGGTGTGGCTAGAAAGAAACCGGACTGTTGCTACAAAATCTTTTATTGGTTATTTTGTACAATATGAACATTATCCCATTCAAAGTACTCCCCTGCACTATTGATACACCGCTCCATACGAATCTTCCACTGCTGGAGACAGTGCTGGAAATCATTTTCCGAAACCATGTTCATGACCTCCGTCGCTTTTGTTTTCACACATTCTAAGGTCTTAAATCTGGTTCCTTTCAGTGCTGATTTGACCTTTGGGAATAATAAAAAAAAGGTCGCACGGAGCGAGGTCCGGCGAATAGGGTGGATGTTCTAACACTGGGATCCCATACTTGGCCAATAAGGCCTTGAATGACAATGCCGTGTGGGTAGAAACATTGTCCTGATGAAGAATCCATGACTTGCTTTTCCACAAATCAGGTCGTCCGTCGTCTTCTTACTCGCCCACGAAGCGTCGTCAGCAGCGTAATTAAATATTGTTGGTTGACAGTTTGACCTTCGGGTACACAATTCGAAGCAAGTCACCGACATTTGCAATGTTTCATTCCGTTTTGACGTGCAAGACCGTCCAGGACGCTTGTCGTTCGCAATAACATCTCGTCCTTCTCTGGGGCCCCTGTGTTTCTCTCTCTTCATGGATGACATTCACGAATATATTTCTTCCGAATGTTCAGTATTATTGTATGCTGATGACTGCAAATTATTCCGAAACATTACCTCACTTCAGGACACATGCTATATCCAAGACAATCTCAAACACATTGAACGCTGGTGTCAAGAATGGAATCTCAAATTAAATCCGGATAAATCTGTTGTCATGAGGTTTACCCTAAAATCCAATAACACAGTGCCATCCTACAAGTTATGCAACCAGGTTATTCCGTTCGTACGACAGCACAAGGATCTTGGTGTCATTTTTGATAGCAAACTGAATTTCAACCATCACATAGACTACATAACTTCGAAAGCGATGAAAACACTCGGACTAATTTACAGATTTACAGACATAACACACGTTTCTGCCCTCAAAACCTACTTTACAATGTGTGTTGTTCCTATTCTTGAATATGGCTCCTGTATTTGGTCAATGGCATGTGAAAGCAATTTAAAGAAAACAAACAAAGTAGTAAGTTTCTTCGTCAGAATAGTCTAACACAGATGCCCAGCCCTTGCAAACTTCTCCAAACAAGAAATTCTATCCACTCTACAAATTCATGACCTTTCTCTTCGCCGTCAACTCTCAGATTTAACACTACTCTTCAGAATCATTAATGGACAACTTTTCACCAGCGAACTCTTGCCACTTCTTAATATCAGAATCCCACGTCCCAACAGTAAATGCAACAACTTCTTTTACATTAAATCTTCAAGGCTATCCTTAGAACAAAGATCACTTCTCTACAGGCTACAAACCATTTACAACTCATTAAGAGACGCTCCGGGCTTCCATTTATCAAAACAGACTTACAGAACTGCGTGCATAAAGCAGCTGAAGAGTAAATAATATTATTTTTTGCCCTAGTTGTTATTATTCTTGTTATATATGTATATGTGTGTGTATGTGTCCATCTTATTATTTTGTTTATTTCTTTTCCGGTTGATATCCTGATGTAAAATGGATTTTTCTGTATTCAGGACTTTTCAAATAAATAAATAAATAAATAAACGTTTGAAACCACTCAAACACTTGCGTGCGTGATAAACACTCATCGCACACTTCCTTCAACAAACCATAAGTTTCTGTGGCAGATTTTCCGAGTTTGATAAGAAACTTCAGATTGATACGCTGTTCCACTTTCACACTTAATTTCTTTTCCGACGGAGCACAGATGTACGGTTCACTTCGTCCACAAACTACAGATGAACTGAGCGCCGCGCACCTTGGGCAATCACACAGCCGATAGGCAAGATATCACGTCATACATTCATGCACCGCTTGACCTTGACGCGCTTGCCGTTTGTCGACAGCAACATCAATCCACTTTATTCTAGCCACACCTCGTATGCAGATATAGGCTATGAATCAATGTATTATTCACAAAATATTGTGAATTTAATTATTATTTTAAGTGTAAGTTACGTTCTTCATTCTGAAACAAATGCACTAACATTTCCTTCTTTCTTATCTTCTAGGCGGGCGGGTACGTGGATGTATCATTACTAGGTAAGTGTAATAATCATAAGATTTCTTGTTACAAATCTATTTTAGAAGTTTTTTCATATATATGTAATGTACGTATGTATATATGGGGGTTTTCATTCTGATAGATCTTTCAATGTGATGATCTTCATGTAGGATATTTACTTCCTACGCCACCGAAAGTTGCATGAGAGTTGACAATGCAGACTAAGTTTACGCAAAGTGCAATCTCTCTTACACTTGTGGAGGTTAGCGACCGTTGCGTGCGGTGTGAGCTTTACGCCTGCACCTCAAGGTGAATCGCTTGCGTTAATTGAGAAGTACTGCATGCCATAATCTTCATTTAAGTAGTAGTATATTTCACTTCGGCTAGAAACAGTGACTTTGGTAGAATATTTGTCGTATTTTCTCAAATTTCGCTGAGAGGCAGGGGTGCCCCCCCCCCAAGGCCTATGACGCACTCCCCCCAAAAAGTAGAATATTCGCTCCGCCCCTCCCCCTTTATGCCGAATTATGTACTCAAATTATTTTGGTGAGACAAAATTTGTGGAACAATATAATATGTTTAGTTTAGGTACACTTTCAAGTTTGCTAACATAAAACATACAAAACTGCTCAGGCTCACTGTCATTGTTAGTGTACTGAGCCTTATTCTTCACAGTTCATCTGCTCGACTAACCTTGTATTAATGCGAACAGCACCCCCCCTCCCACCACCACCACCACCACCATCCAAACCGATTCTAAAGGCATAAGAAGTGGTGTTTCATTTCAACCCTATCGCCGCGATCACCTCCAGGCAGTGATGTGCATTACACTATACGTTTACGTCTACATGCGTTGTCTACACGTAATCTACGCGTAGATTACATTTGGTTGTAGTTTACATAGACTACGTAGACAATCTAAAGTATATTAAAATTAATTTTCAAGGTTTTCATGAAGGGAAAGTGACATTTTCAACTATGTTAGTTCCTAACGAACTGACAAGAATCCTATTTACAACTAAATTTCTCTTCTCTTCTATCATCAACTATGGAAGAAGATAAATAGTATGCAAAAAATACAACAGATGGCAATCATGAAGCAAAATTAGACTTTTTCTCATAAAACACTAGAATATTTTATGTTAGGTTTTTCCCTAGGTGAGAAATTGTTCGAATTTGGAAGGAAGAGCATGAAAAGTTTTCCTCATACATCAGCAACTGCTACGCAGTATAATTTTGTTTTAATTTCACGGCGCCCTTTGCTAAGTTATCACCTCTCGCTATGTTGTTTACATAGACTACGTCATCTACGTGTATAAAATAGACTACGTGGAGAATGTAGATTATCGTTCCTTACGCGTAGACGCACATAACTGCCTACAGGTAGGTAGAAAAACTGAAAATCAATAACAAGTCAGTCAAACGAAACGACCTCCCCCATTTCTGTGTGAAGATATATAGAATTGGTATAAAATGTTGCCCTCCCCAAAAAAATTCCATGACGCAGGCGCGTCATGAAACCTCCCTGTGGGCACCCCTGCTGAGAGGTAACGTCGTTCTCCTTACTACCCCCAAAATCTGTAAAGAATATTCCACATAACAATACTAAGGATTTGCAAGCCTATTTGACGTAGTGGTTAGCGTATGTGCTACGAAGATAGGGGTCCTATACCCTGTTGTGTGTATCTCTGGAGCAAGGCCGTGCATAGCAGCAGAGAAGGGTGGAAATCGAACGGGCAGAGCGAAGCAGTACACTCTGCTCAAAGGCACGTAATCCCATTCTCTTTCACGTGTTCATTGATGGAGCCGCTAGCGTCACTACTTGCGTAGAGACTTGTTTTGGTTCGATTGCTCCAGAGATAGTCGGGACAGGGTGTAGATTGCAGCCATGGGTAAGACAATGAAGTTTCATTGTATTTGTTCAGTTTTCTGTCTCAACTCACCATTCATTCTCATCGTCACGATCCACCTGGCGAGGTAGAAAAATGCTGTAAATTAATCGTAATACAAATAGAATATGGTCTTGAAATACTTTCATCCTGCAGAAAATAGAGCCGTGTTTTTTGGCACGTGGACATGGCATACCCATTGATAATAAGTTCGTAAGTTATTACTCGTAATAACAAACAGATGTAAGTTATCTTTGTTATACAGTGCGTTCGAAAAGTCCTCGCACTCAAAGTTTAATAATTTTTTGCTCATAATTTATTGAACTTGTTATTGCCATTTGTTAACTATATCTTGAAATACACAAAAATTAATTCGTAAACTAAATGTTAGTAATACTGCAATCTCTGAGGTCGGTGACACTCACAAGACGGCAACAGCGCTTTCATTTGATTTAATTTGATTTGCTTTATTTTACTTAGCTTTTGCGCCACTTTTTGCTAATTTTGCGAAGATGGAGATGAGTGATGATATGATGAAATTGATGAATGGA
The DNA here is from genome assembly GCF_977018435.1 of Lepisma saccharinum. Lineage (NCBI taxonomy): Eukaryota > Metazoa > Arthropoda > Insecta > Zygentoma > Lepismatidae > Lepisma > Lepisma saccharinum. Next base: position 38,604,365 of record NC_139234.1, read on the forward strand.
CACTCACAAACATCCATGCCGAGGACGGGATTCGAACTCGGCACCCCTGGCGTCGTAGCGCGATGTGCTAACCACTCGGCCATTGGGGCCGGCTTTCAGCGCGTTGAAAGAGGCAGAAGGAATATTGAAACTAAATTTGAACCAATCGTCCATTGCGGTTTTAGCTGGTGCCGGATCATCTGGAAACAGATTTGTCCACACATCTTTCACTTGACATACTCAAAATATGCTTCCAACATAGCGATTCGCTTTGTGCACGTAAAGGTGCACGCCTACTGAGACGCGGCAACTAACGTATTTCCGGCGTCTCAGTGGGTGATAACCAGTCCCGATTAGCCTTTCTGTGCATAAAGTGGACTTAAAACACCAAATCAATCAATCAGTGGACTATGTGCTTAAAATGTATTTTTGACAAACTGTGATTTTAAGTCTTACACCGAGGACTGTAAGAGCGGCACTGCTCTTAACATAACATAAACCTGTTGGTAAGACTGCAGAATATGGGCTGCTTAGAAGGAACGCGGTTCCTAATTTTATGGTAATGGTTTGAAGTTATTAATCGGGAAAAGTAACTTTCAAAGTGCGGAATTGTGTAATTTTCGAAAAAAACCCGAGAAATACTAGTTCAGGTTAGGCGCTCTTGAAATCGTAGCAACAAAGGAAAAAGTGACATGTAGTACACATACAAAAAGATAATATAACGTAACATTAGATAAACTAACTTAACCTAACCTAAACGTACGAACCTCGGGAGTAATGGAAATCCACGTGATGCCCTGAAATGCCGCGAAACAAAAAAATAATGAAAGAAACTGTGCGTAAACAATATGGACGTGAACGAATGGAGAAATGCATTGCTTTTAGTAGCAGGAAAAACCTTTTTTTTACGCGCAAAAATATAATAGTAATCGGAAAAATAACACCGGAAAATGGAAGCAGAACGTAAGTACTTTCTGGGGATATAAATTTTGTAAGTCTATTTAGAGGAAAAAAACAGCCCATGTTCTGCAGTGAGGCCAACTTGTTCTTGACGGTCAAACCAATTCCTACTGGCAAGCTTGCCAACTCATCCAGATGAATGCCTTAGTAGCTTATTTTTTTTTAAGAATGAGTGCGGACACCTTTTGAAGGCACCGTACTTTCCGTTCCAGAAAAATCGCACGCTTCTTTGAGCAACACTCTTCGATTGAATTTTTTCTCTATTAAAGGACGATATCCTGCTTAAAGCTGTTCTCTCAGCTGTCTTAGGGCCTCCCCGATGGAGCAGTGGTAGCGTTGTTGCCTTGTAATCAAGGGGTCCCGGGTTCGATACCCGGTGGAGGCACAAGTGGTTCGGATCCCACTTTAAACGTAGGTCCAGTCCCGATTAGCCTTACTGTGCATAAAGTGGACTTAAAATAACATATCAACAACAACAACAATCTCAGCTGTCTTAATAGTTTACGTAGAAGCAATGCGTGAAAAGAACACGAAAATATAAATTGCCATAGGGAGAGGAGAAGAAGCTTTTCCAAGAACACACATGTGAATATAGGGGACATAGCTTGTTCCATGTAACTGTACACTAAAGTTAAATATTGTGGATATGTGAGAGATAAAGAGCAGGAAAATCAACAACAAAAAAACATGACTAAAAGAAAGTACTTTTTTGTTTCTTCTTCCTCTTAGTAATGAACACTAATATTTCTGTAAGTCATTTCTTATTTTTCCTTATTCCCTGTGACATCTAGCGGTAAAAATATGAAACATAAAATATTCAAAGTTTTGTATTTGCCAATGCTATACTGAAATGAAACTGGAAATAAGATCGAACTAAATTAATATATGCAGATTTAACTTCTTGGGCGTAGACCTAAATCTGGTTCTTCACAGAAAGGTACATCACATTCAGTGGCGGCTATTGGGGGGGGGCACCTTTTTGCCACTTTGCCCCCACACTATGCTAAACCTTATCTTCCAAGGAAAGTAAACTATCCTCCCCCCATTTTCGAACTCAATCGCCGCCACTGATCCCATCAGTAACTTTCACCGCTGGTGCTCAAACCCTAGGTAAAGCAACGTTTAGTAGATGGTAACAGTGTATTTGTTCTCAAATCGTAGGGCTGGAAGCTCAGCTGCCTTCCTAGTTGACGGAAACAATAGGTTATAATCCTATATAGTGTTCGGAGTTACTTTATTAAAATAATAACTCAATTAAGGATATTTATTTTAACAAGTATAAGTTAGTAACATGGATGTCCGCAGGATTTTTTCCAGGGAGGAACAAGGAAGGTATTTTTCCAGGGGGGGCAAACAAGGCACATTTCCCCCAATAATAGTGTTGTTCCCTAAAAAAAAATAGCTTAAATTTGAATTTATCTTATTCATGCAATAATTAACACATATTATTGTGGCTGAAATGAAATTATATTTGAAAAATTTATAAATTTTGGTTGACTTTCATTTTCCAGGGGGGAGGGCACGCCCCCCTTTGCCCTTCCCTTCAGGACGCCCATGGTTAGTAACAAACGTAATTATACGGTTACCTTCTTCTTGAGACTTGCTTTAACTTTAACATCAATACATACAAATTAATTATTCAAGACCTCTAATTTTCTTTTGTATTACTCTCATTAGAAGCTTATGACAAGAATGCAAATCAATTTAGAAAAATAGAGATCTTTATTTTGTGTTTTAATAATAATAATAACCCGTGGCTCGACAGCCCTGTAAGTGGTTTGGCCTATCTCCCGACTGCCAGTCTCCCTCTCACAATCCTACTTAGAGGTGTGGAGTTCTTCAACCGAGATCGGCTTGCGCTACTCACTCGTAGCTCCCCAATTTACTGAACCCAGGCGGACTCGAACCCATGTCGGAGCCCAAAGCACAGGGCTTTAGACCGCACGGCCACAGAGGACAATCATAGGGTTTTGGTAGATTAAAAAATCTACTGCACTCGGTAGCGGAATAGTGACTTTCTCTCGCGGATCTACATGGTCTTCTTTCTACCTATCGACAACTAAGTTCAGTGAAGTTAATTTCTGTTCTAAACTTCATCTCCTGGGTCAATCGCTTGATTTTGAACGTAAATGTGGATTAGGGCAATTACTCTTATGTTAATCAACGATTCATTGCTAATTTTAGACATGTCAAGGAAGAGTGTGACCACTAAATTTTACTATTTACGCTCACTAAAGAATTATTGTTAGCTTTAGACATCTAGAGGAGAGAGTGGAGGACATAATTGCTTAATTTTAAACGCAAAGAAGAATGATTATCTTTTACTACTATTTCGCATGAAGTTTGACGAAGTATTGGTAGTTTCGTACGATTCTAGGCGGGGCGATATTTCCAGTTTAGGCATCATTAATAATAATAATAATAATAATAATAATAATAATAATAATATGGTCTTTATTGAGAGGGTGTGTTTCGGCCTCACGGGCCGTCCTTACAACAAACCCTTAGAAATAACAAAAAAAATATTACAATTGACACTTTACACTTCTTGAACATCATTGTTGCAGCAGAAAGAATAAAAAAAAAACAAAAAAAAACATTCATACTTAGAATGTAAACAATTAATGTACTGAAGGTACAGAGTTAAATCTAAAACCACAATTAGAATACAATTATTACAGCTAAAACTAAAACCAATACCTCATTCCCGTTCATTACAGAAAATACAAATCCAGACACTATTGTTTGGACATTAGATGCTTCTTTAGGTCTATTTTCTGTGTTGCAAGGTGGAGCTCCCCTGAGGTCAGTGGTGGGGGAGGTCATTGCATTCTTTTATTGCGGTGACTATGAAAGAATTTCCATAGAATGTTGTTCCGTGTACAGGAATCTTGAATTGTGTTTTTTGACGAAGGTTAATTTGTTTTCCTCTCTTCCTGTACGGAGCAATTTGATCATATAAATATCTTGGTTCCTTATTGTTCAGCATCCTGTACAATAACGACAATGCCAGAAATGTTCTCCTATTCTTAACGTTTAACCAATTAAGTTCCTGTAAGTACGGGGAAATATGTTCTCTTCTTTTGACATTCAGTATAAATCTTATGCAACTGTTCTGAAGTTTCTTTTAGCTTGTAATTTAGGGCACTGTTGATGTTTATAAATACGGGAAAGCATAATCAATTTTTGGCATTACAAGTGTGTTGACTAGGTGAGTTTTCGTTTCTTTGCTTAGCATAATTAATAGTTATTTAATTGGTGATTTCTTAATGTTTACACTCTGTCCTGAGAATCTGAAGCAAACTAACTAAAATATGTCTCTGTTCAAGTAGTGACACTAGAGCAGTGGTCCTCAACCCGATATTTTGTTTTTCTGATTTTTTAAACTTTACACGTTAATTAATATGTATTCTTGAAATTTAATATTAATAAATAAATTATGCCATAAACATATTATTTTGATTATGTCGATTAGTTCCATTATGTCTAGGCTTGTTGACAAATAAAAAAAATTGGTTAAAATTACATGACAACGATTGGATGTAATGCAGTGGTTCTCAAACATTTTTCTCATTGTACCTTTATTCGTAACTAAACGTCTAATGTACCCCCACTATAGGCTTTCTCCGAATGGTAGGTTTTGGGGAATCTTTTTGGTTGCCTGATTGGTGGGGCGTTCTTCAATTGGAGGCGTGTATCTGCAATAGAGCAAATTGGCATTTGGGCTGCATGTGGAAAGACGGTGAACAAATAAACATTATAATCCTACTTTTATTATTTTATTGGGTGTTCTTATATTTACAGTATTTATGATTAGTTGCAAAAATAAAAATGTGAGACACATGTATGCTAAGAAGTACATAACAAACTTTAATTTTCAATATTTTTTCCAGAACTCTTTTGGAGTTTTTATTGTAAATCCTGAGAGTCTCTAGTGAGAATGATGTGCCTGCATAGCCTGGCACAGTTTCTTGATGTCTGGTTGTGCACTTGAAACATTCAATCGGAGATTCGGCTCTAAATTTAGTATATTATAGATTCCGAATGAGTGTTTTGTTTCAAGACATATGAAACAAAGATAAGAGTGACAAAGCTGTTGAGTGTTAAAGCTATGAAGTCTGAAACAATGCTCTACACACCTGCAGCAAAAATGTTGTCGTGTGGGTATTCTCGACATTTCTCTTCCGAGCTGATCGCGTACCCATAGGGGCACACATACTAGAGTTTGAGAATCACTGATATTATTGAATCTTTTAGCTCCCTCTAGCCAATATTATTAAATTAATTTTGGCTGCAAGTCGCTTTAGCTAATCTCGACTATGAGAATGGGTGATGATCTGATGAAATTCATGAATGGACACTCACAAAGCATATCTAACCTTCAGGCTTTCATTCGATAAAGACCCAACCGTTAAAATTCAAATTTGGAAGCTGCGCTCAGCCGGTTTGATTTCTCACCAGCACTGGCTACAAGGGATTTCCTCTTATTGCTGGCGAACCCTGTCACTGTTCAAGTTTATTTTACTTCTTATGTTCATTTGTAAATGTAGAATTATAATTATTATCTATTTTTTTACTTCAAATGTTACTGTTAAAGTTGATATTTTATAAAGTTTGTTTTCTCTTTATGATAAGTTGTATTATATTAATGTGTTTGGCAACATTGTCGTGGCTATGGTAACAGAGATAACAGTTGTTATAAAAGTGGGTGATAAAAGTTTCTATCAAACAGTGATTTGCTGCGTCTCTATTCATGCAAATATTCATGTAATTTAGATATGTAATCAGCTCATAAAAGTTTGGCTTCGCCTTCGCGAATTGTGAAAGATATTATTCAGTTAATAAACGTACACGCATAATTAATCATCGACGGCAACAGCACAACCCCGAAAGAAATGTCATCTTTCCAACTGGTTGCCACCTCGGACTGCAAGTGGCAAACTTCAGGAGTTGTTCTCGCGGCCCGATATAATTAATGCAGGGCCCGGTGACGGCCCGCGTCCCTGCGGTTGAGAGTCACTGCTCTAGAGAGGGCCCGACTAATGAAAGCGTGAGAAGAGAAGTGAGTGAATGGAGGGTAATTGTGCCTGTAGCTACCAGCCGTTCACAGCAGCGAGCACTGCTAAGCTCCGCCCTCTCGCTTTCTTACCTTCTCAGCCTTGCTCCACAGGTTCTCGAGACAGAATGTAAATATCTGTAAATGTAAATAAATGCTTGCACTTGCGTAAATTATATTCAAATAATATCCTGGGACATTATTTACAATAATTCGAATGTGCAACGGCGATGTTCTACACTTCTTTTAAACAACAGAAATTGAATTGAAATTGAAATGTACATTTTGTATATATTTAAGTGTTGTGAATAGATTTACACCTTTATACAACACCGTGTATTAAACATACATGCATAGAACTATTTTACAGAGTAAGTTAGCTACATAAATAACACAATACTACACCAATTTGGCCTCACAACCAAGCATAACCTATTTGTTACCATACCGGTATGTCATTTCTTCCTACAACATTAAGCCATCTTCTTCTATCCTGAAAGCAATTAGCGAGAACTACGCTTTGTGTTAGTAATTTAGTAAAGATTATGAATATTAATAAGTATCTACTGACGTCCAGGTGGGAAGATTTGGTGTATGCCATTGTAATATTTTCGTACACAACTTCCCTGTCAAAAAAAATTCCTGAACTTTGTGATCTTCATTTCTCTCTCAAATGTGAAATTAATGTTCATAAGCTAATCATTAACGAATCAAAGTGTAATTAATGCGCAGTTAAGTTCAGGAGATTAGCAACTATTAGGTACATTCCCTGGAGATATAACCTTTCTCAAACTTCATGACATTCTGCCCCTTTATACAATGTGAAACGATCTGCTCGCGTGTTTTAATGTTTCCGATCTGATATCAATAAAGAAGATGGTTAACCACAGCGTCCTAAGGCTTTCCTGTGGAATTATAATCCCAATTTACATTAACTTGAACGATTTCTCTCAATTTTATTTCAATATTATCCACTGACATTCTCCTATGCATTCATTACATTGTACAGTCACAGACAATTTTGGGTTGTGACGAGCCTGTTGAAAGCCTGTGGGATTGTTGAAACTCAGAAGTGTCTGTGACTGTATGACTCGATGATCGGTTCATGCATTTGCGGATTATCACGAAATGGAAAGACTAAATGTTATTGAAAGTAGTGATATCGTTACAACTTGTAACTCTACAAATAAAAATTGCTCGAACAACATGTGATAGAATCCTTCAATGATCTCCTTCAGTTATATACTTTTCCAGATAACCAAAGAATAAAACGAAGTTGAGCACAAATAACATAAACGAAACTACACATGCTGGACGCTGGAATGTGTGCCACTGGAAATCGAATATAGGATGCCTTCATTACATAAAGATCACGTTAATACTGCGTCATATTGGAGGACCTTCTGACACTAATGGAGATAATTTCCTTTTATTCTATCTTTCATTTCTCTTCTCTCTCTATATATATAAACTAGCTGATTACCCGGCGTTACCCGGGTATTTATTTATTTATTCCCATCTTGTATTAGACAGAAAAATAATGAATTTTAACTATAGTGTAAAAATGTAACTAATTTTAAATATGATCGTGAATGCCAACAATTAGCTTAGCGACTCTAAAAACTATGGATTCGACACTAATCTAGGTCACTTGTGGCATTTTATTTTTCACCCCCTCTCACCCCCCCCCCATGCCGATAGGTGATGAATTTGAATTTGAACCGCATTGGGAGTGTCACGAAAACTATGGATTCCATTCGCAATACAGCCTGAATGTTAGACAACCCGAGAAACACTATCGTTGTGCGGATTGCATAGAGTCACGGATGTCTGCGGAATTTAATATCGGTGGTTCTCGATTATTTTTACATGTCACCCCTTCCCACCCCACCCCACCCCTAGGGGTGCCAGGGGTGTCTTACCCCAAAACATTATTTCCAGATTGCAAGTGATACGTGTACCAAGTTTGGTTGAAATTGCTCCAGGCGTTCGAGAGTTATGCCGGAACAAACAAATATACACACCCACACATACTCCCACACACACATATATATATATCGATTTATATTTATATATATATATATATAGATAGATGAAGCTGAAGTATCTAAAAGCCCATCCTCCTTGTCTTTCACACACAAGCTTTTCCAATTCTCATCCTTCATTCTTCCATTTTTTTTAAATCGTTTTCCAAACAAGCATTGTAGATAATGTCCAATTAACATTGCATAAAGAACCATTGTCACTAACATTCAGAGAATGGATGATATTCAGCGAACAACTTCCTCCACAGATCATTGCGTTATATTTCGGGCAAACAGATCAGACTCTGCGTTGAAAACATGCCGGGTAAGCATTGTGCATATGGTATTTGCCGATGTGATTCAAAGTGTTACGATCGTGTTCATATAAGAAACGTGTACGAATAAAATATCGCAAATTTCTCGCTATAAGAAGGCTTCTCTTAGCGTTTCTTAACACGTGCGAATCTGTTTGCCGCACTTCATGCTAATTTCTTCCCAAAGTGCACTGCGTGATGACGTCAAGTTGAACATCCTTGAACCTTGAATTTTACTAAATGAAGTGAATGAGTATGCTGATGGACAATTTGCCCCTCGTATTACCTTCCTAGTCATCTGTATCATGCTGAGATCAAGGAGCACCGGGTTTGACTCCATTTGAAACATACATTTTTGACTCAGTCAAATCTGGATTATTAATTCTCCATACGCTTTTGAAAGATAATATAATTTGTGATACTTGTGCTTCGTCCACGAACTTGCAAGAGGAAGAGCTGAACTAAACTGAACTGAAATCTAAAACATTATTTCCTGAAGACTGATTTCATGGTGAGATGCACGGTGACAATGCATTTCGTTCCACGTCAGAGAGTGCCACGTATAATTACAATAATTACAACATATTGTAGTAAATGCACTGAAAATTAATTATGTAGATTATATCTATTGGGACTGACACAAACATCTGCTTCAAATGCTCACAATCTTCTCACGGAGCTTCACTCTAATTTCAACTGCATTAAACACAAGCACAGGCATTAATACAGTCAGGGAAAAGATTTATTAAGACATTTACCATTCGCACGCTATAACAGAACAATGAAGACCTCTTAGGATGAGTTCTGGTTCATGAATGTTGCTCGAGATTGGGTGAGAGTAAATGTCTTTGTGCCATTCCCTTATCATATATGTTACTCAGGGGCAAAAACAGAAAAAAGGGGAGGGTTAGAATGATGAGGAAGAGTACAAAACATTCTTGTGCAAGTTGTTATTCAATGACATTTGCATAGAATTGTTGCAACTAACGTTTACATAGCAAAATGTAGTGGGATAGTAATTTGGATCAAGGACCAAGAATAGAACAAACTGGCTACTGTTTATTTGCTTGCCGCAGTATTTCACAACAAACACAACTTCCAATATGTATTCCTAAGTGTGTATGTTTGTTATTTAGCGTTGCTTTTTGTAACTCTTTGATAATCGCGACGACGAGTGATGATTAGATGAAATTGATGAAGGGGCACTCGCAAAGAACACCCGGAAACTTAGATGGGGAGATGGAAAGCCGACCACCGAGTTAGCACAACTTCTCTACACACAGAGAATGAAATGCATCAAATCTATTTGATGTACTGAAGTGTTTTTTATTCTTTTTCTGACCTATGCCAAGAATCAGGTTTCCAGTTTGATGCATCATATGATGCAAATGAATATTTCTATCTCTGTACGTGCCTGCATCAATTTATGCATTTTTAACGCACCTCACTGCATCTTCCTGACATAAACATGCAGACTATGCATTTCTTGTTGTTGATGCAGTTTCCTTTTTGGATGTGTACACAGAAATGTAAATGCATAATCTGAAACAAATAAAAAATCATCACATCTATCGCTCAGACCAAATGTTTAAGTGCATCATCGAGAATGATGCAGGAGGGTGTATAAAAACGCATTAATAGATGCATTAAAGTACCGACTTACATCATACGATGAACTTTGGTGTTACTTTTACGATATACAAAAATGCATCAAACTGTAAACCTGATTCTTCGCAGAGAGCATAAAACACACTTTAGTGCATCAAGCGATGCCTTTATGGTGCATCATATAGATTTGATGTATTTCGTTTTCTGTGTTTAGTAATTGTCAATGATGTAAATTTCTCAGTCAATGTAGAAGACCGAATACTAGTCAACAGGTTTTGCAGTTAATACTAATTGGGGGGGGGGGGTTCTTTTTTTTTTTTTTTTTTTAGGAATGCAGCAAAAGAAACTCTTATAGACATAAATCCAATCGGTCGTTCTTGAAATGTCGGTGTGTTTTATTTTAGAAGCGTAATTCGCCATAGAACCTGCACTTGGCCCGTCAAGTTCCTTTGGTGGGACATTGTGACGCTGTCGTCTTTGTAAATTACCTTTGACAACCTTCCCCAGCCAGCTTGGAGGACGCAAGCAACGAGTCAAGGAATTCATTCTAATTAAGGAAATACAAAGTTCGTTCTTGCTAATACGTTTAATTAAAAATCTGCAAATACAACCTATTCTCAGCATTGTCAACAAAAAGCTGCGGACATCTCGGCGTTGTTCCGGAAATCACGAGCAAGTTCGGCAATCATGAAAGATTGGACATCGCACAGAAATGCCAAATGAGGAGTTTTGGGAAGTACTTAAGCTCGAGTCAGGTAGGAGAGCTGTTGGACCTTCTCTGTAATTAGAGAATAAAGATGTTGTAATGTCGCGTCCGTATTCTCAAGGCTCATGACTCGGTTCCATGACCGAGGTTTGGAGGCAAGATGCTGATGAAAAATTGGTGATTCCTTATTTTATTCCGCTTTTATGCCACTAGACTAATCGCGATGATGGTGATGAATGATGATTAGCTGAAATTGATGGCCACTCACAAAGTAACACCAATATCCATGCCAGGACCTAAACCATAGACCCTCGGTGGTGAGATCATAAGTCCATCATCCAATACGCTCGTCAACGAGACAACATGATGAGTGGTTACAATAATTACGAGGGATGGTCGAAAAAAAAGGTTACAAAGCCTATTATGGCATATGTGTTAGACATAGCTCCTGATGATGGAGGGCACTCAACACTAGTCCTCGATGTAATCACCTTTTTTGTTCAAGCACTTGTCACAACGGTAGATGAGTTTTTCCATACCGGTTGCACAGAAATCCGCGTCAAGTTCTCGTAGCCACCGTGAGGCAGTTCTTTTGACATCATCACATGTCAGATAATGGTGGTCAGCCAACCAAATGATAGTCCCAGCTCAGCTGATATTGAGCGTAATATTCTTGTTCTGTACTCACGAATACACTCATCCACAAGGGCACAGTTCACGTCAGTGGCTGAGATACTGGGTCTACCGCTGTGTCGAGGATTGTCATTAACAATACTGGTCCGTCCTTATTTGAAGGCACGACACGACTTCGCTACATGTTGCCTTGAAATTAACCCCTCCCCATACACCTCCACAATCTGCCTATGAATGTCAGCAGGTGTAGTGTTTTTGGCCCACAGGAACCGCACCACTGGCCTCACTTCTACTCTTGACCAATTTTCTAGACGAGTCACCATTTTAAATGTCCGCTTCTCGGGTATACATGGTCAGAATCCGAAGTCCTCAAACCCGCAACAAGACAAACATGTTATTAATTTACACATAAATTTTCGTTACGTTACAGTGAATAAAACAAAAGTTATATGCTTTGTAACCTTTTTCTCCGATCATCCCTCGTATAACAACAATATAACTATTAATGTCATCAATAATAAAATATATTAGACATTAATAACAATTTATTATTATTGCTGTATCTTTGGGAAGACTCTTCCACTCTAAAAGATGAGCGAATGCCGCCAACCAACTTTCACAGCATATAGAAGACTAAATCGAACATTTCGACTTTTACGGTCACTTGAAATTGTAATTTGTATGCAAGCAACCATGTACCAGATTCTTCCACTGACACACGTCGCATCTCTGCCTCTTTCTGCCTAAACGCGGCGAGGAAGAGGCATTCAGAAGCAAAACCCATTTTCTCCAGGAGAGAAAATCAGCAAGCGTAAATAGGTTCAAGAACGTAAAGAACCCTTAAAGTATTTCAATTCGGTCCAGGAACCTTTTTTCGGATCATTTTAAATACGGTCTAGGAACTTTATTTGAATGCAACAATAGGCAACTTGGACCGAATTTAAATTGTGGGAGAAAAATGTTCCAGTCCTCTTGCGGAACCCAATAGAACACCCTTCCACAAACCCAAGATAATAAGTTACCACGATGCGAACCACAAATGTAGAAAGTGTCAATTAATTTAAGCAAGTGGGTAAATAAATGGGAAGAACAAACGACTTCTTAAACCCATCCTTCGTCGAGGGCACTCCACAGGTCACTTGAGGGCACCAAACAGTCGGAAGATTCCTTGAAACACATCCCGACGACCTTCACGACGAAGGCGAAGAAGAATTACCACGAGGAGTGAATCAGGCCGGGGATCTCCTCAGCGCCGGTCACACCTCCTGAGCCTCAACGTTGATAACGACCTATCACACTTTGTCCTGCAACAACCTTCAGCAGTTCGCATCGCGCCTTTTATTATGTCAAGACCGCGTTGCTAAGTGTGCGCATCCGTTGAAAACTACAGATTCTATCTCCCTGGAAGCTGCTGATGGATTCTCAGGCTTGTTGTTGCGAGTATGTTACTACTAGGCACATTGTGTGGATGTTTTTACGTATGGTTTGCGAAATATTGTACAATAAGTGCAAACAAATGAACTGTCAAATGAGCAACGGCGCTAGTGGTCCCGGGTTCGAATCCAGGCCTGGGCATGGATGTTTGTGAGTGTCCAGTCATCAATTTCATCATATCATCACTCATCCTCATCTTTGCAATTAGCCCAAAGTGGCAGAAAAGAGCAGTAAAATAAACCAAATCAATAAACAATCAAATGAGCAATGCTGACATTACGGTTATATTTGATTCGGTTTCGGCTGAACTTTTACTATAGCATGCAATCACTGGACAACAAATTTTAACTGTTTCCTTGTTAAATGGAAAAGAAAAGGTGATTCTTTAAGTATTTTTTTCCGCTGATTTCAAGTCTGTTTACTGTTTTTCTCTTTCGGGGAGGGAATTGTTTGTAATACACATTTTTTGTTATAATGAAATAACTTTGCTTTATTGAAACTAATATGTCTTACATATTCTGTATACTAACCTAAAATGTTCTGCTGTATTTAGCTTGAGGAACATTTCTCTCTTGAGAGTCCAGCAGTAGTCGGTTAACATTCGTGGGCTCCATTTACCTTGGTAACGGCTTTACATAGCACATATTTCCTGATGGAAGCGTTCTTCATGTTCGTCACTTACACTGCCATTGTTGGAGGGGAGAAAGTCCAAATGTTAGACCAAGAAATGGATTTTTGGAACATCAGAGTTTCTGTAGTTATCAAGAAGTTCCCCAACAAGCAAGGGTGCTCGCAGAGCGGGGGCAGGGGCCCTGAGATATCTGGAAAGACTTCATATATAATCAAATTTTGAAATTGTAACGTGAAAACATGGACGAGGGGGCCGTGAAAGACAGAAAATTAAGAACCTATGCAAATTATCCTAGTACTGGGGATGCTTCAAGAGAATTGTCTTAACTTTGAGAAAGCATCACCCCATCTTTGTCCCACTTTAAGCACTGCTGTCTCCCTGAGAAAAATCCTGCTGGCGGCCTTGCCAACAAGTTCTTTGTAGTTATTTGCCTTTTCATTTCCCTGAAAATTCTTTACAACTTTTTTGGAGATGTAACCTCGTTACAAAAAAATGCAGCCCGATAGAGAAATTTTGACTTCATATTCAGAATCAGCATACCAAAGAATCGGTGAAAATTGTTCATTCAACAAAATCGCTGTTGACTATTGCAATTGGACATATCCATTGTCTAGTGCTTTTAACTGTAGTTATTCAACCACTACGTTCCTGGTGCAAGGGGTGACTTTCTGACAAGGCCAGAAGAAGTGCACCCTTTGACTGCAATGTTGCAGGGCAACGAGGCTCTGGTATCTGACCTACAGTCAGTATATATATTTCTATGCAGGACCCTGTGATGTCCTTATATAGGCCGAGTGTCGTTTTACAGCCTCAAATTATAGTAATCGGATCGGAGACATGTGTTTAGTTTAGTTATCAAAAGGGCCGGACCCCATATAATGTGACGGGTGCAAATAGCTTAAGTGCTGAAGCATCAAGAATTTCTATTTCAATCGATCAGAAACAGAGAGAGCATCTCTTCTCTCGTCTTGAAGCGAATAAAAATTCTTTTTGCCTTTAGTGGAGATCGAACTTATGACTGGTACTCTAATCAAATATACTTCACGACGCACCTCGGAATTCTGTACTAAATTTGTCTCCACTTATGCTACATTCATTTTCTGATGAGAGAGGATCATAGTTGCTTGAATTCTATACTGAAATGTCTTACAGGGTTTGGGTCACTGCTATGATGGGTGCTTCTTTGATTTTCCTCAGTTTCTAACTTGTATTTTTGGTTTGTTCTATTGAATTCTATGATTAATTCCATGCAGTGTTGCCACAATTTGAGGGCACAATTTCCCTTTCCAAGGGGAAAAATTTCCCTTTGGCACTCAGTTTTTCCCTTTACTAAAAATCGCATAATAATATTAGTACATAGTCTGTACTAATATTGAGTTTGAGGTATTAAAATTTCCATGTAATTTTGGTGTTCCATTTTGCTTAAAATTTGGTTCGAATCTCCCTTCATGTGGCAACACTGATTCCATGCATGTTTAGCTGTTTCCGGCCTATCTATTTCGAATCCGCCTGGGCTAGGATTTTGTTGGTGAGTGTCTCTTCATCAATTTCATCTTGTCATCACTCATCCTCATCTTCGTGATTAGCAAAAAGTGTCTTGTTATCCCTACAGCAAGTTATAATCGTATTTTGTACCACTTCGGCGGATGTGCCATCAGCTTAACAAGCTATGAAACCAAAGCAGGTTCAGTCTCAATTCCGGACAAGGCTAATAAGTAGGGCTTGGAAGTTAAAAACCTATAAGTTGCCAAAAAAAGACCTACAAAAAGACCTAAAAATATCAAAAAATGACCTAAAAACGGAAAAAAGGAGGTATAAATGAGATCCAAATTAATTAATAATTTCAGTTTTAATTACATATTTAATGAATAAAAAAATACAAAATTCTGGTCATATGGAACACACAGTGCGAAAAAACTGAAAGCTTCAAAACAAGAGAAAGTTGCCACTTACAGCGCGACCTTCCAGACAAGTTATGGTTAAAGGACCTTGTACCGTACCTGCTTCAGTTGTCCAAAAATGATTTTCTCTCGTTTCAGGGATGGTTCAAATATATATTTTTCTTTTTTATTATTTCCTTACTACAGAAAGGATGTTTAAGAGGTGATGAACTGATGATGATTCGAATTGAGAATGGGCAGTAAAAATGTATTCGAAAGAAGGTGAAGTTGCAAAAAAAAGCCGTTAAAACCAATAATGCAAAAAAAAACCGCCGAAAATGGCAAAAAAGGACAAATAAAACCCACCCTTTTCTGGCCTACAATGACCCAAAATCAACATATATTATGTTGGGCCTCGTCTTCGGACACTAGGAAGAAAAAGGATTTTTCCTGAATTTCCGAGCCCTAAGGTTATTGGCTTTTTTGAAAATTTTGAATCTAACAGAGACTAATTTAGTTATTAATTCCATCATTTCATACTTTAGTGTAAAACTTAACAATGTAAGTAATAATGCATTTTTTAAAAATTGCTTCTTTTCCTGCAACTGTTGACATTGAAGGCTAGATTATGTTTTATGGTGCTAATGAACGAAGGTCACACCATGGTAACAATAAAGGCTGATCAAAATGCAATTGGTTAAGGAAAACAACTGAGAACGTTTTGATATGCCGCGTTCGCAATCAACTGGATACAAGGATTAATTGCGAAAGTTAATTGACATGATTAATAGCCGTTTCCGCTAACTTGCTTGTAACGATTCGAATTTACGTTTTCCGTGGATAAATTCCTCATTTGTACAGCTGCGAATGCCGGCTTTGAAATACGTTTTTGTTGACAAGTTAATTTATGGTTGCTTTAATATTTTCCTTTACTGCGGTTTTTCAATTAAAATGCGGTAGTTCAGTTTCTGTTGATTTCTTTAAGGAAAAACATCGGTAACATAATTATTTCGTGCTACTTCTCTGTTTTGGTTTGATCCAGTTTACGTTAATAGTTAGTCAACTGACCCAAGTTGTTATATACCCCGCTTATGTGTAGGTATGGCTTCTCATCAAGTAGTGACAACTTTCGCTGAAGGACCGGAACCTTCTTTCTCTCGCACAATTTAAATTCGGTCCAAGTTGTGTATTGTTTCATTGCAAAAAGGTTCCTGGACCGAATTTAAATTAATCTGAAAAGAGGTTCCTGAACCGAATTGAAATACTTTACAGATAAAAAGGTTTTTTACGGTCCAGAACCCATTTACCCTTGCTGATTTTCTATCCTGGACCGGAATTGAATTTATTTAAAATTCCTGGACCTTTACCAACCCTGATTCCCGGTTCGATTCACGCTGAGGCACATAGTGGTTCGGATCCCACTTTAATTGATTGATTGATTGAGCTTATTTTACTTCGCGTTTTGTGCCTCTTGGCTAATTTGCGAAGATGGGGATGAGTGATGAAATGATGAAATTGATGAATGGACATTCACAAACAACCAAGCCCGACCGGGATTAGAACCCGGGACCCTTGGCGTCGCAGCGCGACGTGCTAACCACTCGGCCACAGAGTCGGGATGATCCCACTTTAAACTGTAGGTCCAGTCTCAATTAGCCTATACTGTATGTGCGTAAATCGAACTTAAACAACTTATCACCCTATGATTGTCTATCCAGAGTAGCAGTGGCACTGGGAAGGGGGGCGGGGGCTACTGGGATACATTGCAGCTCCCAGATTTTTGGGACTAGGTAAGAGTATGCCCTTATAAATTCTTTGATCCGAATTGTACAACTTGTAGCTCGCCATTAGACACCTAATTTGACAGATGCAAGATGAAATTCTAGTTGTTCTCCGTGGCGACGTAACTACTATCTGTAACGTATTTCAATACGGTCCAGGAGCTGTTTACCAGATCAATTTAAATACGGATCAATTTGAATTCGGTCGAGAAAATGTTTTTTAACTTGGACCGAATTTAAATTGTACGAGAGAAAGAAGGTCCCGGTCCTCCACCGGAACCCAATACAACCCATTAGAATTTTTGGGTGCCTGTACCCTTAACAACCCTGGTACTAACCATTCGGCTAATATCTTTGAAGTACGAAAGTTTACCGATGTTTATATCTTGTACCTCTCACTATACATCTAAGACAAAACTTATCAACTGATATTAGATATTAATTGGGGTGGGGAGGACTATGAAAAGATACTGTACCATACTGAGATATTTGGGGAGGGGCAAGAGCCGATGACTATGACACCGAGTTCACAAATTTGCACAAGGTTTAACCGGCGGAACTTGAAGGTCGTTCTGTGCTGACCTCTTTCAACACTCCTGCGCAATATAAGCATTCTATGAACTTGTTTGTCTTTGCACACCTATCGAACTTTGAGTTCGTTTCAGGCCTTCGGAAACAATTTCCTGGTTAACGCACCGAGAACCTTTCAACGGGCAGTTCAGAGAAGGGCGTTGGCATCCAGCGTGCCTGAGACAAGATTTACATTGCAATCGTAGTAGGGGTAGTTGCTAGATTGGCAATGAAGGTCAAATGCCGCCATTAAATGCACACGTTTCTCGCACTGAGACTGGGCGGGGGTTTGTCTGTGCAATACTAGCCACAGCAACGTTTAGTTTCTTCATTTTTTAGTGCCTACATAGCAGGAAATGAAACCGTACCAAACAGCATTGATAAATCTAACATGTCGATTAAACGTCCATTACCAATTGGCATTGACTTTGAATAGAAGGCGCATGGATATTGGTAATGTAGTCAGTTTCAGGAAATGATTTGCACTATACTCTGTCCCAGCTAACTGTGGAGCAGGCAAACGAAAACAAGTATCTGCGCAAGTAGCGACGCGAGACGGCTCCACCAATGAAACGTAAGAGGAACGGAATTGCGTGGAGTGGGGGAAAGCGACTGCTTCGCTCTCAATCGATTTCCTTCGCTTCTCTGACGCTATGCGCTGCCTTGCTTCACAGTTAGCTGGGACAGAGTATACTGTATATGTTTAATCGGTTAATGGTGATTTTCACACTCTAAACCTAGGCAAGTTGCTGTTATTGAGTTTGATGGAAAATCCACATTATTCACATGCAAATCGGGACTGGACCTACAGCTTTAAAACTGGATTCGAACTATTATGTACCACCGCTGGTATCGAATCCGAGACTACTTTGCCGACCTCCATTGCGGAGTGGTTATCACAGACTTTTACGACGCCAGGGGTCCAGGGTTGTTATCCCGGCCTCGGTATGGGCGTAGCCCGTCATCAATTTCATCATTCATAATTTATTCCCATCCCGCGATTAGTCAAAAGTGGCAATTATGATCTGCATGGTTTTGATTTGATTGATTTGGTTAATTTTACTTCGCATCTCTGCCACTGTTGTCTAATTACGAAGATGAGAATGAGTAATGATGATGAAATTGATGAAAGGACACTCACAAAGAACGCCCATGCCCAGGTCGGGATTCAAACCCGAGACACCCAGCGTCGTAGCACGCTGTCCTAACCGATGTCGCATTCATGGTTTCGGAAAATAGCTATAAATCAACCACATCTTGATTTACTTAGTCTTTTTTAAAGTTATTGAAGAAAATAACTGGAAGCCTGTTCAGAAAACTAACGGCTTGAAAGGTGGCGAAGCTATGTAGATCCATGCCCTTGCATGCCCCCAGAAGCTTTCTAAAAATTCTCTTTCGGCGAAAAATATTAAATTACATGTTTTCGTTGGTTTTTCCCGATGCGTGTATATACACACGATGCGCTAACTGGAAACGGAGTCTCTCACTCAAGATTATCGGGACTTTCAGACACGTAGAGATCAAATTCACGCGACTGTTTCGCAGCGACAGAGCAGCGAATACCGAATGGTCATCTCCAGCGAAGAGGAGGGAAATCTATTATTGCGAGAGGTTAGTGACATGGCCGTCTAGCTTTTTCCGCCCTCCGGCTTCGATTCTTCTCAATGGCAACCGCCCGAAAAACCACTTTCCCTCTGCCGGGCTCCGACGGAGGGATCTCTTACATTGCGCTGGCATGAGCATTCGCGAACGTGCCTGTTTTCGGCGACGAATATGCCTTGATTAGAGGAGAAATCTCCACACATACGCAAACACACGTGCTGCCTGCGGTTTTCACTCTTGCTCTCAGCCGAAGGAAGATTTCCAATAAGGGCTTCGTTTGGCGAGAACAGCCAGCATGTCTCATTGGAGTGCTCGATTTGTGAAATGAACGACTTTATACGTATTTGTTTATTTAGTGACGTTTTGAAATCACACTTCTTGGGCTACTTAACATAGAAAGTGGAATGAACTTATACTCTGTCCCGTCTATCTCTGGAGTAAGCGAACGGAAACAAGTCTCCGCGCAAGTAGTGACGCGAGACGGGTCCACCAATGAACACGTGAGAAGGAATGGGATTGTGTGGAGGGGGAGTAAACGACTGCAGCACCAGCGTGTACTGCTTCGTTCTGCCCACTCGATGCATTGCGTGGCCAGTCACACCTGGACTGAGTGTGAACCAACTTTGCTTTTTTGTATTGGTTAAGTCCACTTAATGATCATTGTGGTTAATCATGAATGGTAGACCAGTGATCGCCAAACTAGCGATCGCAAGCTACCGGTAGCTCAGTTTCAGTGGCTCGCGATTTCTTAATTTAGATTTCACCAGCAGCTTGATCCAGTCCAGACAATATTTAAAGAAGATATTACAGTTGAGACTGCTTTATGCGTAACTCAGTTCTGCGTAATTCTGTTTTATACGTAAATTACTGTAGGTCTCGGCAAAATATACGAGATTTTTCATAAAATACACTAGATTTGTACGTAACGAAACTACAACAATGGCACAGAAGTGCGAGTTTTCAGTTGCTACTGGTCGACCATGGACAACAGAAAGAGGAAAAGTTACACCCTTGACCAGAAAGTGAAACTTATACAGGAAGTGGAGCTAATCCACTTAATACTGAAACTGAAATGGCTGCAGATTTAGGCATAGCTTATATTACACTTTCCACAGTCATTAGTAAAATATATACTATTTTAGACGATTTTTAAAAATTGGGTAGCAAGACTATGAAACTATAGTGTCTACTGTAGTATTTCAATATCAAAGTGTTCACTAATAAAGTGGCAAATGTAATTAATTTAAGAATCAAACTTTTAGATTAGTTACGTATATCTTGTCCCTCAAAATACCGGGTGGCCCATAAGTATAGTGGAACCACAAGGAAAGAAACCTGTGCAGAACCTCATCGCGCTGGAGGGTGGGGAAAAGGACAGGGGGAAGAAGCCTTGAGCGCGGCCAACGTAAGTGTTGCCAGACCTATTGATTTATCGGGAGAATTCCATAATAACCTATTGCTATGGCACCTCCAACGGCGTGCTCATAAACACGTTTCCTGCTCATCTTACTTGAACATGGAGGGGAGAGATAGAGTGGAACTCCACTCAGCCATGAAAAGTGCTCTTGGAACTGTGAAATTATGCCAAACGATACTTAATTGTGCTAGGACATTATTATTATTTCATTACTATTACTACATTACTATTTTTAGAAAATCTATTTCTATTTTAGTTATTTTACGTCGCTTTTGTGTGTCTACGGGTAAGTACGACAATATGGATGAATGAAAAACTGATGAAATGGATGAAGTGACACAAACACAGTGAAACGTCCTTGCCTTGCAAGGTAGGAACACTGACTTCGTAGCGTGGGCAAATTGTTTTATACAGGTATGTATATATATTGAATGCAGCAACATAGAGGCAGCATAACTGACAAATAAAGCATGTGAGTGTTAATAACAAGAAATTTGCTAGAGAAACTTTCATCGTCTTGAAAATACTTAATTTTCTATGCATAATATACTTTTCTTAAATACTTAATTTTCTATGCATAATATACTTTTCTTAAATACTTAATTTTCTACAAAATTATATAGCGGCATGGCCTTCCAGAAGGAAGTGCAAGGATGGTGCCCCCCCACCCTTTCTGGAAAATGAATGTTGACATAAAAGTACCTATTATTTCAGATGTATGACTTGATTTCAGTCACAGTAATTTACATCCATTATTATAATAGGAATGTCGGAATGTGATAATTTCAAACTCAAGTGGCGTTTTCTGAGAGGACAAGATTATTACGGGGTAATATGCTTCGTTTACCCGCCTGATAAAAATACATTGTTTCCCCCCTCGCCGGAAAAAAATCTGTGGATGTCCGCTTGCCCCCCAGTGCGCACGCCTATGACCACCCCCCCCCCCCCGCCCCCGAGAACGACGTTCATCCGCTACTATTAGATCATCAGATTTTGTAGCAGATCTCCTGGTTTCCCAAGGAACAATCTCCCGAATTTTTCAAGTCTGACCTGGCAACACTGCCCCGAGCACCTATAACGGCAGGGAAGATGCGCGTGTGCTTTTGACGGAAGGCTTTTTTTCCTTGTGGTCGAGCTATAGTAGACCACACTTTGAATCGCCATAACTTCTAGCGGAAGTGTATTTTCTGACAGGTTTAACTTGTAACATGTAGCAGAAGTGTTATATTGCAATGTTCTAAAGATGATCCTGATCGCCGCCTGCAGTTTGCTGAAGAGTGGCTCACCAAGTTGGAAGAGGACCCACAGTTGGAACAGAGCGTGGTGTGGACTGATGAAGTGTAAACAGACATAATTGTGTTTACTGGAGTGATTCAAATCCAAATGTGATAGTCGAGTACGATGATAAAAGACCCGGCGTCATGGTCTGGGGAAGTGTTACGTACCAAGGTGTCATTGGCCCTTTCTTCTTTGAAGATGGCGTCAATGGTGAGAATTACCTGAAGCTCATTATTGATACTGTTTACCCTTTACTGAGGAATTTACTGCTGTTCCTCATGAACTGTGTGCAAAAGCGTGTGAAAATGTGTCTTTGCGATTACAGGCCTGTACAATATATTGACGCTGATGGCATGCAACTTGATCACACAATGGAAAACCGATATTAAAGAGTGTTTGTGTTACAAAATAAGCCATCTGTTTTCTTTTCATGCAGACTCTGCAAGAAGTTACGGTGCTTCAAAGTATGGTCTACTACTTATGGGCCACCCTGTAGATACAATTACAGTATTTTAATAATGATATGACATGGTATCTAAATATAAATATAAATTCAGTCCAAGCTTCGTATTGTTTCATTTCAATACGGAATTTGGACCCTATTTAAACTGATCCGGAAAAAAAGGTTTTAATTCATCCGGAATAAAGTTTCCTGGTCAGAATTGAAATACTTTACAAATAAAAACGTTCTTTACGGTCCAGAACCCATTTACGCTTGCCGGTTTTCTCTCCTGGACCGGAATTGAATTTATTTAGAATTCCTGAACCTTTAACAACCCTGATGACAAGGCGAAGAAAAAATATACGTATAACTGAGAATTCTTACAAATCAGATTTATATTGTGCGAGAAAAAAAGGTTTCGGTCTTGTTACGGAACCCAATAGAACCCATTAGAATGTATGGTTTCTTAAAAGTCCAGGAATTGTAAAGAAATTCAATTCCCGACCGGGAGCGAAAATCAGAAAGTGTAAATGTAAGAAACCTTTTCATGTTTAAAGTATTTCTTAACATACGTATAACACAGGTTCAACTGTGTAACAGTAATCTTGCAATGTATGAGAGTCTGTTTCATTTACCACACTTAACAATAAAAACAACGAATTTGTGTACACTTGTAAGCAAATCTGAAGACAAACAGCCCGTATGAGTCGGTTATGTCCGTCTGTCCTCGGCAATTAGCGGTATCTCAGCAGCTCCTACAGAACTATATATATAGATACTGGTCTCGACCTATAGACCTTTCAAATAGTAGCTCAACGAAACATAAATTAACTCAATCTGTCTGTCAGAGGCAAAAATCAAGAACAATCATTTTTTTTTTAAAAATGTTGATATCTGAGAAATTAATAATATGAGAACGTAATATTTTCTAAATAAAGATCTGCAAATACTAGTTTAACACGACATAAATTATCTCGACACACGTATCCTTCTGTCTATTAAAATAATAATTTAATTATGAACTAATATTTTTATGAACAAAGAAACAATCATATAATATTCAATCCAGCCTCGGTAGCTCGTCATGTATTTTCAAATAGGGGAAGTAGCTCAATGGCTGTACGAGTTAGTTATATCTGACCTTGACTTTAAAGTGTAATCCGAACAACCATGTGCCTCCACCTGTGGTTATAATAAATATAGTACCCGGGCCACAGTTGCATGCACTGACGTCACGACCTTACAGGCGCACAGGAAGGTTTCAGGATGAAAGTAATAAGGTGGCACGTATTTCATTCACTATGCCTTACACTTTCTTTCCGCAGTGCCAAAAATATGATTACTTCCTTAAGACGGCTTAGAAAGACCAAAACACAACACTTTGAACGAAAACATTTCTTATTTCATCACCAACCATGGAGTGAGAACAAGAAAAAGTCTTCACGAATTACTAAATTTCAGCTTATTCTGATGATGAAACAAGGAATGTTGTGTTCGATGCTTGTGTTTGACCTTGCAAAAATGTATACAAATACTACTCGTGTCACAAGGCTTCTTGAAGATCTGAATGAATGTTCCTGTTTTAATTTGTTCTATTGTTTATTAATGTAAGCGAATACGGTGGAATTTGAAAGAGGGCGTTACTGATCTCTTCTCTGTTAATTGTTTTACCCTTGGTGGGATATATGATATCCCGACCCCAACTGGAAAATTTCCAAGTGTCACACTTCGTGTATCTTGTGATGCACGTGTGTATGTATATATACACACACAACACGTGCTAGGGCCTCCCAGGTGGCAAAGTGGTAACTTCGCCGCCTTGTAATCAAGGGGTCCCGGGTTCGATACCCGGTGGAGGCACATAGTGGTTCGGATACCAATTTAAACCGTAGATCCAATCCAAATTAGCGTATCTGTGCATAAAAGTGGACTTAAAAAAACTCAAAACTAATTTTTACTTCTTGAAATCTTAAACTATAATATAATTGTCATAAATAATTAAATCAACATATCCATGATTCAAACAGAACTCTAAATGATTCGTAAATATGAAATCAAAAGAACTTCAATGTCCAGTTTAGGATACACTAGATGTCAGTGCGAAGGAAACATCAATTAAAGTTAGTTCTTTCTCCGCAAGTAAATAAATAAAGGAAGTGAATTTATCAGAAAGAAAAATTGAATTCAATTCTTAAGATTTCTGAATGATATTTAGAAATTTGACATCGTTGGAAAATATTTAAGCTTAGTTTTGCAATACGATAATGTTCTTAATGGTATTTATATTCAAAAACGAAAAAATGTTACGTAAGGAATAGATATCAAGTTTTCTTTGAACTGTCAATTTAACAATGTGGTGTTTCCTGCTTGGAGTGCTCGCAATTCATTCACGGGAGGAATGCATTGTCAAACAAATATAGTACATCTGACTTGTTGGGGTGACTTGTCACTTTCTGAGTGTCCGACGACCCAGATGAACAAGTCCCTCGTCGCAAGACTTACTCAAGTCCACTGCAGTGGATGATGCTTTAGGAATTGGCAGCTCCTCATTATGAATGCAGAAGATACAATGAGATTTGTATTACCACGATTATAGGCCAGAAGGTTTATCTTGGTACAGCTCTCTTAAATAAGTAGCCTGTCATCTGCGGCCAGTTGTTGCCAAATTTATATTTCGGGCAGACATCTTAACTGGCCCTTCTGTTGCATTAGTCGTTCGAAAGTCAAGCAAATAAATATCCGAGTTAATAGAGGGCAAATTCTTTAGCGCTCACCGTATAAAATTCCTACTCGATATGTGTCGGTTGCCTTCCCTTCCCAGGCCCCCTCGATGACGTAGTGATAATGTCAGGCCCGTAGCGAGAGATAGGCTAGGAACACTGAAGCCTAGGACGCCATTCAAAGTTTTAAAGACAATAAAGAACATGCGACGCTAGGTATATTCTGGTAATATACCGCTGGATTTTTTTGTTTTCCAAAGTATTATAACAGTACGTTTTAAAAGATGTTCTTCAGACATATTCTTAAATATGCTATTTTTTTCTTTATTAAATCAGAAAGGCAAACTACGGATCTTTGAAGCCGCCGCAGCTCAGTTGTAGTCGACCTCCGTGGCGGAGTTGTTGGCACAGCGCGCTACGAAGCCAGGGGTCCCGGGTTCGAATCCCAGCCTGGGCATGGATGTTTGTGTTATCCGTGATGAGAAGAACCGAGAATAAGAGAAAATTTGATATGTGTGAATATTGAGAAAAACTGTGAATGACGGGGGATACCACCGTATAGGGGTATTCCTTTAAAAAAAGAAACGTCGTTAGGGCGTCTGACTAGCATGCGAGAGACCCGAGTTCGATCTGCGGCGGGAGAGAACCGGAACTTTTTCAACCTGTTCAAGCGGCTCCGGCGCCCACCGAGCATCGTATAAAGTGAGTACCTGTATGAAACTATGGTGGGAAAAGGTGACCAGGGGCGTGGTGCTGATCATGTCACCCCCACCTTCGGCCAAGATCAAGAACGTGTGGTGCCCTAACCCCACACCCCCTATACGCCTTCATGGCATGGTGCAAGGCACAGGGGGAGCACTTTACTTTTTTATTATTATTTTTTTTTTTACGAATCTTTGAATATAACCTATGCTACTTTTAAATGTGTTTTTCTGTTTCCTCATTTCATAATTTGTATGATGTAAAGATCACAAAACCATGGAATAAGAAGAAAATATCGAAGGACGCGCATAAAATGTCAGTTCTTGGTAGTTGGGGGTTTGGGGGCAAACCACAATCCTGCATTGGGCGTTAAAATACGTATGTAGGTACCGGGTTGGGTCGTGCACTTGTAATGAATGCGTTCCGTGTTCGATACCCGGTGGAGGCACAAGTGGTTCGGATCCCACTTTAAACTGAAGGTCCAGTCCCGATTAGCATATCTGTGCATAAATTGGACTTAAAACCAATGTGGCAAACAACTTCCTAAGTTCAAGTTGCATTATTGGTAGGCTACTGCAAGAAATAGGTTTCAAAACAACAACAACAACAACTTTGAACAATTCTCTCAGTGTAACATCACATTACCCCACATCTGCTCCATGTAAAGGCATTGCTGGAACACTTCTAAATAATTTTATTACATATTTATTAACAGTAAAATTAATTTGTTTCCAAAACTGGAGGTGTTTCAAAGAGTGCAACCAATTTTCTGGTAGGTCAGTGCCCCCTTGGTCCCACTTTAGTGCCGCCACTTATGTGTTTCTCACAGAGGATTGCAGAGAACCGCCTATCAAACGGATTAAGTTGTCTCACGTCAGCGTTCTTGTCTCCTGCTGTGCTAATTCTTCACTTTACCGCCCGGAGAACGAGGACTGTCCCAATTGATTTACACCCGTCCGAAATGATAAAGATTCTGTTTTGAAGCTGCAGTTAAACAGATTCCCTCGCCTTTTACGCCCCCGAGGAACGCCCGACACGTGGGACTCAATGAACAAGCGATAATGGCATGCGAGCGATTATGAACTCGGCGAAATGGAGTTGGGACTTTTTCGCATATGAAACAATAAAAAAGATTCTCTTTCGAGGCGAGGCCGGTGGGGCGAGACTAACAGCCTGGGATGAATAATTCAAGACTCGCGAATCTTTCTGACTCGGATGACGTAATGTCGGGTTGCGCTAAAAGGAAACGGGTTGCTCAAACGAGGAAGCTCTACACGTCTCCTCTTCCGCCACTGATTTAAGATATTTGGATTCGCATGTTTTCTCGGACCCCACATCTCGGATCGCAACAGTGGCGGATTATCTCTCGTGGGCGGTGGAGCCCCTTTTCCACATCGTCACTACACACAGGAAACTAAATACATTTGATGCAACGACTTCCGTGGCGGACTGGTTGCCACAGCGCTCTAAGACCAGAGGTCCCGGGTTCGAAACCCGGGTAAGAGATGGATGTGTGTGTTTGTCTTTTAGTAGAAACACTGAGAAATGACTAAAAAGTGAAACGTAAAAACAGAGAAAAGAAGTGACGGATGAAACTACCGCGTAAAGGTTTTCCTTAATAATAATAATAATAATAATAATAATAATAATAATAATAATAATAATAATAATAATAATAATAATAATAGAAAAAAGTGTGGTTAGTACAGCGTGTTACGACGATAAGGGTCTCGGGTTTCCAATCCCGCTCTGGGAATGGATGTTCTTTGTCAGTGTCCCTTCATCAATTTCATATCATCACTCATCCTCATATTAACGATTACGAAAAAAAAAGTTGGCGAGGAAACCCCGAATTAACCCCTCTTCCACCCGCATTCGAGGGTATGCGCTAGTTGTCCTGCTGACTAAGAATATACCAGGACATCAGTTGCTATGAATTTGAACGCCCCCCGCCTTTATTTAACTATTTGTTGATTGATTGATTGATTTACTTTATTTTACTTTGCTTCTTGTGCCATTTTTGGCTAATTTGCGAAGATAGGGATGAGTGATGATATGATGAAATTGACGAATGGACACTCACAAATATCCAGGCCCAGACCGGGATTCGACACCTGTTAACTATTTGTTACATGCAAGATTACCATAATACATATAATCAAAGTAAATATTGAATGTCCAGGCACGATGGAGGTTTGAACTTCTCGATTAGCCCAAATTGACCGACAAGAAGCTAAGTAAAAATAAACCAAATCAAACAATCAATTTGATAAACCAGAAGCTCATCCAAGTGTGCTTTTGCCAAGAATTAGATTTACAGTTTGATGCATTTTTGTATAGAGTATGTCAAGGTAATGCAAGTGGCATTTCTTTCTATGCCGAGCTATACTTTAATGCATCACCTGATGCATTTACATTCTTGTGGGTTTACAGAGAAAAGAAAATCCAGCTTGTATAATTTATTCACTTTCAATGCCTCAATGGTTGATTGATTTGGTGTTTTAAATCCACTTTATGCACAGTAAGGCTAATCGGGACTGGACCTACAGTTTAAAGTGAGATCCGAACCACTTGTACCTCCACCGGGTATCGAACCCGGGACCACTTGATTACAAGGCGACAACGCTACCACCCATCGGGGAGGCTCCAATGCCTCAATGGATACAACTATGCGTGTAAATGTTTTCTTGGTTCGTCGTTGATAGAAACTACTAATTCAGATGCATTTTTAATGCATCAAGAGTAAATGGAATGTTAAGATGAATTAAGCGATAATGCTTCTCTATACTTGAAAGGAAATTAATTGATTTTCTTTTTAACTCAACTTTATGCACAGCAAGTCTAATCGGAACTGGACAATAGTTTAAAGTGGGATCCGTACCACTATGTGCCTCGTCCGGGCATCGAGCCGGAGACCCCTTGATTACAAGGCGACAACGTTCCCACTGCGACCGAAATTTAATAGTTAATATTGAATCATGAATTTTATTGCATCATTAGTTCATACGATTGCTTGCTTTTGTTCGGTTGCTTAAAACCAAGATATGCATATTTCATTACGGTACCAACTTACGTAAATACCTGGGTACATTTTGTTCTTACTCATTAATTAAGTAATCAATAATTTACGATTACAGTAGTAACGATTGATATATGTCGTCACACATTACAAATTGTTACTTCAGTGCAACTGTCCCTAAACAATTTTTCACACGTGATTTTTATACAAGCCTCTCCCCTGTCCCAGGAGGTTAACAAAAGTATCATTAAATTGCAAAATGTAGTATATCTAAAATTTTTAAGGGGCAAGCGTTCCCTCTTGTCCCCGCCAAGTTATGCATATGATTCAGCAATAAATTAGATAAATTGAACCACCTCGGTGACCGAGCGCGTCGTGTGGTCGACTCGTGATCTCGCTACTCAAGGTTCCTGGTTCGAATCATCACCTGTGCATGCTTGTTTGTGATTGTCGTAACGATTAGCTGGCCGAAAGTGCTACATATCCATTCGTCTACTGATGAACGTTGTGAAACGCTCAACACTTCTTGCCCGAGTTGAACTGGAATTATCTGGAGACTGTTCTACTGGAGAGAGGATTTTCAGAGGCCTCTGTAAGCGATTGGGAACGGCTTTCCATTGTTCCACTCATTGTTTGCAAATCCTCTCTCTCTCTTCGGTCTGTGAAGCAGGAGCTCTTCCTTCCTCCTGCACGTGGGAACCAGAATACTTGGGCATCACTCGAGGGCCTCTGCCAAATTAAGAGTCGCAACTCAAACAATTCTCTCCCTCCCCCCCCTACCCTCGCAACAACACGAGTCTTCTTATCTGGTCCTATCCAGGGCAACCTTCCAACTGAAAACATTATCCTTTTAAGAGTGATTATCCACACACCCAAACACACCCCCACAAAAGCCCACCAAATTTCCTCAACACTAACCTAGAATTTTTTACAAAGGCACAATTGGTTCTAAATTTACACTTGCATCCCTAAATATGAACTTTATTTCCCCCGCCCCCGATAAATCCCTATTTCTAACTTCGTCATTTTCTTGTTACACATTTCTTACCATCACATTATAATTCTTCTTCTTATTATTATTACCAATCCCTTGTAGTTCAGTATTATTTAAGTTTTAGTAGTTCATAACTTATTTTAAATTATACCTCATCTTCCACATGTGACGTAAACGTCTCCTCTTTATCACCTGTCGGGACATTAAAATCCCACATCCTACGCACGCTTGCTACATGACACAGTTGGTTCTGACTCGGCGGAACTTGTGAACCCCTTTGTAGTGTCTGCTACTCGCAATGAACGGCAGGCGCTGATGGAAGTACTACGTGTATATGCAAGGGAGCTGTAAACAATTTCTTAGACCTAAGCTTCAGTAATGCAGCCATATTGACCACATAAAATTCCAGTGGTCTCAGATTTATGAAAATTGGGTGTTAAAATTAAGTGTAAGTACTCCAGGTTTTTTTTTTTATTTTCCTTAGCTCATATAAATATATTGTTACAAAATAATTTTGACCAAATTTGATCGGAAAGTTGTTCTATGAGCAAAACATCACTTGGGACTTTGCAGTCCCGTCAGGCTTCTGGTGTATACTTTGCTCGAAAAAATCTTAATATATTTTCCTTATTTCTAAACCAGTGGCGTGCCCTGGATTTTCAAAACTGGTGGTACACACTTTTTCTTAGCAGTCAACCCTTATTTTACCATCTTTTCCTAATTTTGACGTTATTTTTTACGAATACTGGGTACAATGTGTGGTATGGCCTCCACCCTCCTCCCTCTTTGCACACCACTATGCTCTACACAGCTCTTTTTGGTGTTGTAGGGATATGGAACAAATATCGATATTGATGGGTGACTGACAGAAAAATTTATCTGATGTAGGGACGCCATTCGAGGATAACAGCGATGAATGTAAAGTAGTGGCGTGCCCAAGGGAAGGTTTATTTATTTATTAAACAAATGATGCCACAGAACATTGTTCCATTGAGGCATACATACATTTTGTACATTACATATATTTGTGCATAACATAAATTGTTTTACTAATTATTATACAGACGAACCCCTCACTCTTTTCTTCACTGACCCAGTAAGGCTCTTTTGAATGATTGAAGTGACAGACTGTTTATATCAACGCTCGGATCATTTGCCACGACTTCATTATACGTTTTACCCATTTTCCACATCGGAGATATCTTTACATAGTTGGTTCTAGATTTTGATACATGAAACAACCTGGGTTTCGGTCTGGTTCTCATTTGAGGTACACGATATTGTAAGGCAGATACTAACCCCATAGAGTCTATTTTGTTATTTACAATTTTATATAGCGTGCTCATCAAATTAAGATTATACCTTTCTTCAATTTTTTCAATGTTAAACTGCTATATGAGGTCAACGTACGGAGTTAATTCAGGGTACACTTTGTCTTCTTTGTACTTTATGTACCTCAAGAATTTGGACTGTATCATCTCTATTTCCATCATATGTTTTTTGTCTAAAGGCTACCATATTACTGATGCATATTCTACAAGTGAGCGTACTAGGGAGGCATACAAAGTTATTAATATTGATGTACTTTTCAGATCTTTCCTACATCTTTTTATGAATCCGAATTTATACGCTTGGTTAACGATATGATGCATATGCTCTTTAAAACATAGATTTGCGTCATGTGTGACACCAAGATCCGTGAATTTAGTAACCTAGTTATTTAGTATTTCCTCCCATGTGATACTGGAAGTTTCTTATTGTTTGTGCGTTTGTTATAGACATTACCTGACGTCTATCAAGATTAAATGAAAGTCTATTATTTTCCCTCCATCGTAGTAATCTATTTACGTCTGCCTGCAAGTCAAGGCTGTCTTCGTCAGAGTAAATTGTTATAAATATTTTTACATCGTCAGCAAATATAAGGCAACGCGATTTCGCAATAATTTTCTTGAGGTCAGTAATAAAGAGTAAGAAAAGGAGTGGCCCCAAAACTGGAGCCCTGCTGTACCCCAGAAGGAATAGGGTATTTCCGAGATATGTATCCTCTATAATTGACAAATTGCTTTCGGTCCATTATGTAAGATTTTAACAGCATAATTACGTTCTTAGAAATATTAAAATACGATAGCTTCTGAAGTAAAATGTCATGATTTACAGAATCGAACGCCTTGGCCAGGTCAGCATAGAGTACATCTACCTGTCTCCTTTCGTCTGATTCATAAGCTACAAAGTGTGTAAATTCGGCAAGGTTTGTGATTGTCGACCTCAGCGATGTTGCATGGGAGATATAGACGGTCGTAATTTGGCCATTATCCTCTCGTACAGTATTTGCTCAAACACTTTGCAAAATGCTGGTAGAATTGACACTAACCTGAAGCAATCAATGTTCTTGCATTTGCCTTTCTTGGGATGGGATTAACTTTAGTGGTTTTTCATTTTGATGAGAAGTTGTGATGTTCCATTTTTTTTTTAATATTATACTCAACGGTTTCATTAGCGGTTGATCACATACGGAGGAATCTTGTCCATCCCCGCTGCTTTTTTAGGTTTTAACTTTTTAATTGCTTCCTCGATCTCGTTCAATTCGATACGCGATATATCGAGTTGGGAAAGCACTCCGGTTTCGCACTTATCCGATACAACTATAGAGTACTGTGAAACATCTTTGTACACTGATAGAATATAGGGAGACCGGGGTAATTAGAACATGGGGTTATTGGAACATGTTAATGTAGAATAATTTAAAACGAAAAGACTGGTGTAATAACATTTCATACCTATGTACCTACACTAAACCTACATGCAGAAAATTTGTTATTGGAATAACTACACAAAAGTAAGTTTTATTTGACTTTTATTATACACCTGCAAAAAATGATGTGACGCATGTTTGGTGTTTCTCTGCTTCTGCATATACTGGATGTGAATGAAAGAACCCTTGCAAAATTTTCTTCACCCCTATAATAAAACATAAGGGCACACATCTTTTCATGTGAGTTTGGTTGTCTATGGGCATTTTGCCTGGTTTTTATAAGCAAAGTTCTTATTACCCCAAAAATTTCTCCAAAGGGGTTATTAGAACATTGCGTAATTTGCTTGATTTTGCTTGGGGTAATTAGAACAGTCATGGGGTAATAAGAACATCATCTTCAAATACCATGAATATGACAATAAAAATAATACATTGTCATAACAACATTTGAAAATGGTTAGGCTAAGTTCAAAGTTCCACATTTGTGCAATATTTATAATAATTTAGTCATAACAGTTATTTTTGACTGGCAATATGAAAAACAAATATCTTCAATCATATGTGTTCTTTCAGACAAGAAAGATATGATACATTCAAATTTATAATTAAATTTATTGAAATTGTGTACATTTGCATTGGCATCAAGGTTTATATACAAAGGTCAACTCTTTAAAATTGTACAATGTATAATATAATGTCATACTTGGTATTTTGTATCAACATTCAAAAAACGGTAATTGTAATCATTAGATAAGTATATTGTGATATACATAGTAAAATAGAATCAGAGGATGACGATGTAGTCCTATTCAAACTGGAAAAGTACTACGCTGTATATTACGAGCGAAAGTGGTATGTTGGTAGAATTATTAAAATCTCTAATGGCCAGTCTAAAGCAACAATCAAGTTTCTGGAGGAAAAAGAAACTGGCAAGTTCGATTGGCCACGAAGACCTGATGTTGAGGAAATTGATAGGAAGTTTATATTTTACGGACCTTTGGAGTTAAATGGAATCGGTCCATTTACCCTTCCATTGTATGACATCATTAAGAGCAAGTATGAAGCTTTCAAAAAAGAAATCAAACATTCAAATCAGTAGATCTACTGGTGCCAAACTGACAAATGTTAATATGGGTCAAGTGTTCTTTGGTGTAGCTTTTGTCATGTAGCCTATATTTTATGGTTTCATATATAATTGTTTTTTGAGACTGATAAGCTTAATTTCTGTATATATTAGTTTTTCACGACAGTTAAACCTGTTAGTGTAAGTTATCTTAAGTGTTTTTAGAAGTATTAGCACTACTTGTTACAAATTGGAGTAAGTTTTCCTCCAAAAAAGATGCTTTTTTGTACTTTTTCTAATTGATATACTAGATTGTACATGTAACTATTAGAAGTTTTTTCTTTACTACATTGTAGAATGGCCTGTAACCTTTCAAATAAATCATAGAACACTGATTTTCATTCACGCATGTTTGCTTCACAGCTGGGAAATTGAACTTTATGAAAAAAGACGTTAACTTGGGATTTTATTTAAACAAGCATTGATAACTCCAGAAGAAGTAGAGCTATTGTGTTCAAATTTGCAGGATAAATGAGACATTTATATATGATGTTCTTATTACCCCAACAGCAATCTAAAGCTATTCAGTTGAAATTTCTAACTTATGTTCCATTAACCCCAAATGGGGTAATTGGAACAATTTTATGGTGTCATGACAATTTTTTTTTTTGGACGAGTATTTGCAATGCAGGTATGGTCATTATTTTTTTCAAAAATATACAAAAGATGTTCTTTGAAATGGTAGAAATTTTTAAAAAATCCATCAGTAACTTTCTGAGTAATTTACAGTGGAACTTCTACAGGCTGTTTCCTGTTCTAATTACCCCGGTCTCCCCTAGGTAGCAAATGCATTTACAATATCGTGCCCATTGTGTAAGATTTCATTGTTGTATTGAAAAGTATTATTACCCGAATCACTCTTTTTATTTCTAATATAAGTCCATACATGATTTACATACATCCTTATGCTTTCCTCCATCTCACGGATGTATATTTTCTACGCTACTGTTACCCCTTTCTTTATCTCTTTCCTAAGATTCTTGTAGTTTACTTCATGATACTCTGAGTTGCAATTACATTTTTTCTACTTTTTGTAATGATATAATTTTGACTTTATTTTCCTAATAATGTCACCATTGAACCACACAGGATATTTAGGTACCTTGATGGGGGGATCATAACACCCCACTCCTGCTCTATGGCCTAGTATTTTTTTAAAAAAAAGACCGTCAAAAAGGGGGGAAAGATGGAAAATAAGGACTGGCTAATAAAGAAGTATATGTCACTAAACTATCCCCATTATCAAAATCCAGGGAACGCCACTGATGGAATGTCAAGAGTGATGACTCTTTTTCTTTACTTTTTCTTGCTCATTTGTCATTTAATTTATATATTTGTCTTCTGAGGAGTATATTCTAAAACGTGTAACAGGTAGGGTGTAGATATTTTGCATATACTTGTTGAAGGGAGTATATATTTTATAACCAAGTACCATCTGATATAGCTACCATTTCTCTGTTTACACTTAACACGACAATGGCCTTTAGGTCCTATTAGTTGTAATTAGTATTATTACAGTTTCTGATGATTTTTTCTTGTCAATTCTGCCAAAGGAACTCTTATCTATACACATAATTGTTTGAAACTGCCATGGGCGGAGTTTGAGCTTTTGCTTTGGGGGACCACTCTGGGAGAACCATAATATGTACCTGAGGGTTATTGAATATGCACTAGTTTATAAGGGAGTTCGGAAGCCTTCCCCCGGAAATTAAAAAAAAAAAACAACTTAGAAACACTGAGTTTTAGGCCTTTTAGATTTGAAAATGTTAAATTTCCTCACTTAAGTAAACAAATATTAATCAGTATATTGGGTATCAGCTATATAAGAAGCAAAACAGTACGATTATTGCATTTTGCATTTCATTATTTTTTTATTGATACAATACTCGTATTATTTTTAAAAAGTTATGGAACAATAGCAGTAAGCTTCAGAAATTTTAGAAAAATTAAATTGAAAAGTTCTTTTGATGCCTCAGCAGTAACTGTTGACTCAACACAAACTGATTTTTTCGTTCTTCAAAGTGTACACATCAATCAGATCGTCTAAGACCCGCTATTCCGACGCAATTACCGCATATGCCATCATGCCAAACGTCAAGATTTGCTGTATGACTTCATAAAAAAATGTACTAACTGAACTTAATCATGTGGCCCCTCCAGAACTCCGCCTATGGAAACTGCCATTTTGTTCCATAACATAAATTCAGGCTATAAAGTGTTAAAAAACATAATCGAAAAGACAAGGAAAACA
Source organism: Lepisma saccharinum (assembly GCF_977018435.1). Classification (NCBI taxonomy): domain Eukaryota; kingdom Metazoa; phylum Arthropoda; class Insecta; order Zygentoma; family Lepismatidae; genus Lepisma; species Lepisma saccharinum. Next base: position 38,640,241 of record NC_139234.1, read on the forward strand.
AAATACCGTGTGAAAATATGATTGCAAATTTAAATAGGTAGGTTACCGATGTTTGTAAACCGAGAAATAGTGCGAATTAGCCTGATGTTTGCCATCCTTTGTACACCCCTTCTCTACATATATCTTTGTTTTCCAAGCTTCCTTGCTTTTTTATTATTTTAATGTTGTCTCCTTCATTCTTTGTGCATCTTTCAATCATATTAACTTCTTCATGCTCTTCTATTACATCCCTGCTTTTCTATCTTAATCTTGCTGGTTCTTCTTCAACGCTTCTCACTGATCCAGGGTTTGATTCGCGGTTGAGGCACATTACACGCTCCTTCCGATCCCACTTTAAGCTGTAGGTCCAATCTCGATTAGCAGAAAGTGGACTTAAAACATATTCTCAATATTTGTATTTCACCAGCTCATATCCTGATCCCTTCCATTGTTAATGACCACCTTTTCGCTGCAAAAGTCACAATCGACCATAAGAATATAAATGAGCGCTTACAAATTTGGAGCAGAAAAGTACTCAATTTCGTATGAATAGAAGTGCTGTTAACCTGCTCACAAACTGAGTACCTCCTCCTTTGGTGAGCACCTGCTCCTGAAATGGGCATGTGCTCCCGTTTGGATATAAATAAAAAAATAATACATTCTCATAAACTGAGGAAGTGTGTGTATATACACACACCCACACTTGAGCATGAGCTCGTTGAAAGTTGTTATATCTGAGAAAGTTCCTAGGTTAGAAGATATGCGAGGTTGAACTTTATTTATATGAAAATGGAGCAGGTGTTCATTTTTATCAATACGGCACATTGCGTGCATGACTACCATGCACTGGTGCACTGGGCAATCTTCAGTTTCCTTGGAATATCCAGGGTATAAGAAGTGATCCCAAATGACAACCTCACTTCCATTGCATTGCAGACTGACGACGTTCTGGCGTCCGGACTGACAGGAAGTTAAAATCCACTATGGGGCCTTTGTTACGTGCTGTTCATGTGTTTCTGATTGTCCTTTCATCCATTTTACAATTTTATCTTATCATTCATTCTCATCTTCGCGATTAGCTAAGTGGCAGAAAAACGAAATAAAATAATATATAAAATCAACCAATGTTGGTACAGCCTTGGTTCATAAAAACCTTTTTACACTCTGGCAAAATGTTGTTCCGTGCTGTAACTTTTGAATTATAACACTGACCATCCATCTACACATAATATTTAATTTTTGAGGTTAGATATTAAACGTGCCGCCCATTTTTATTGTTTTCTTTCTCAAATTAGCTTCTCGTTGGTGTTCTTTACTTTTCTTCTTGACTTATGTTTCCCATTTATTCCAAGGTCAAGTTCTTCTGTGGTCGTATTCCATGCATTCAGTTGTTCTTGAACATTCTCTGCTGTTTCTGTAGTAACGGTACAATTGCCGTTCCTAGAGGTAATACTTTAGAGAATTCAGTAATTTCTCCATGATTGTCGTGCATGGGGACGTCTGCCATTTCGATGAATCATTTCAAGGACGGCAGAGGAAGAACCGACCTTCAAAGACACCGAACTGGGAGAGGAATCACAGTTATCCATTTCTTCTTCATCATACAAAAGTTATTCACTTCCGCCATAAAGTCTGTTCGCTCATTTAGGGGGTGCGATGTTGAAAGCAAGCATTGCATGAAACATTCACGCTTTAACCGCTATATCAATACCAATGAACTTTTAGTTTCCATCTCTGAAAGTATGCTAAGGACACTGAAGACTACTAATGACTTGCTTCATTTTGGTTTGATTTTTCCAACACAACCACATGTTTGGAAATTTGAAACGAACAAAGCTTGTTCAAAGCAGGCCAATGCTATATATATTGCGTCTGACACTCCTGCAAGTGGTCAAACAGTGTAGACATACAAACACAAGTTACAGTCGTATTGACCTATTTGGCAAATGCGAAACTTACATCATTCTTACTTTAAATTGATTTATTTTATTTTACTTCACTTTTCTGCTACTCTTGGCTAATCACGAAGATGAAAATGAATGGTGATATGGTAGTGTACCTCACATTCCTGAGATACCCTGACCTTTGTAGAAGACAGGATATTCATAGAATGGCGTTGAGTACAGCAGTATGTATTTCCATTAGCAGGAGTTGTAGAAAGAGATAGGGGAAAAGGAGGGGTGAGAGTGAGGACTGGAGATCGAGGTTGTTCGCGTCTAGGCCACTTAGACCACCATAGCTCCTCATTCTCGCCCCTCCTTTTCCCCTACTTCCTTTCTACAACTCCTGCTAATGGAAATACATACTGCTGTACTAAACGCCATTCTTTGAATATCCTGTCTTCTACAAAGGTCAGGGTAGCTCAGGAATGTGAGCCCCACAAATGATTATATCAGAGACGTGATTATGATTTGGCTGTGAGTCCGGACGCCAGAGTCTCGTTAGTCTGCAAAATGCAGTTCAGGATGTATTACAGTTATTTAGACTGTTCTTGTCTATCTTGTTCTTTGTACTACAAAAAGCCATATCTTTTTATTCGTGCTTTTCCTGTACTTTCTCTGTTTTTTTTAGTTATTTTATTCAGTCAAATTAAAGTATCATCCAAATTACAGGAATTTATTTATACCCTTCATTAGCTACGCATGAGTGCAGCCAGTTTACACCAATCAGATTGGTATCCGAGTAAAATGTGTGCATCCGAGTTACTCGAATGAGGGTTGTTACTGAATTGAGCCAATTGGATATACTCTTCACTGTTATGTCGAGCGTTTCAATGAGAGTTTAACAACCTACAAGGTTCATACATATATCTGGAACTATCTTCACTGACTAGTCCGGTCAAGAAAAGAACCAATGAAATATTGAAATATCAAGTCCTGATCAGGAGTACTCGAAGTGGAAATTCTTAGCTATGAGATGGTTGGTCGAGTTTGGGGATAGGTCAGGGGATGTGTGCATGGTTGAACATGGAGACAATGAAGCACTGGAGGGGATATACCCAAATTATTCTAGCCGGGGCAAATTTCTCTGCGTTCTCCCATACTTCGATCATTAAGCAGTCATAGAACCAGGGCCGTAACTAGAAAGGGGGCACATCTGGTATCACGACTATGGTACTGCATTGAATATAGCATGGCTACACAGTGACATGAGATCCAACTAATTTTCTTGCTTTCCCTAGTTAGGTTTGACGAGTAAACTGGTGGAGGTGTGTCCACATATGATACGTATCATTACTCCAGGCAATAAAACAGATATTTGACACCAGGAAGGCCCGGAAGACTTCATTAGCTGTAAAAAGACCTTCCTCAGTCAAGACTAAGAAACGCACTTGCAAGATATTTGACACCTCGTGACTGTAATCTGGAAACAATACTTCCACTAGAACACATTGATTCCTTCGTGACTTTCTAACGTCAAACGCAATTACCTGATCTTCGAAGCTGGGAAACACGCGGAAGACTTCTTGATGAATCACACACACGAATCTCAATGCAGTGACCTTGTAGATGATATGCTGAAGAAGGGCTCTCATTTTGCTGCAAACCAAGTGCACCCTGGAAGTCTTTGCATGCTGGTCTTCGACGAATTTGTCACTTTCATTGAGCTGTGGGCTGATTCTAAAATTATATTGAATACCACTGAAAAATAATCAAATCAATAACCAAATCGTTTCAGCAAGGCTGTGAGTGTTCATTATTCACATACACGCTTGTATAAATATATTTACAATCCTTTGATTGATTGATTGATTTGGTGTTTTAAGTCCACTTTATGCACAGTAAGCATAATCGGGACTGGACCTACAGTTTAAAATGGGATCCGAACCACTATGTGCCTCCACCGGGACAATTTCTTGACCTTCCTTGTTTGTTTATAAGTTTTTACGATGTTTTGGTCTAATATAAACTATATAAACTTATTTTATTGGAGGATTAAAGAATGCATCATGCAATTAAGACTGTCCAAGGTTAATTAGATTAAATTACCTCTCTCTTAAACTGTTATAATAGGGCGATACAATGGATAGACGAATAGGTATCAAAGTGATAAAAAAAATAACCACTTAACAAAGTGCTATAAAAATAAGAAAGGTGTCAAAATAGCCAGCGAACATGAACTGCTACAGGCTCGTAGGCAGAATTTTATTTCGGTGAGGCTTATCCCTTATAAGCAGCCGCCATCTAAAGGCGACAAAGAGGAGGTTTAAAAACCAACGATACATTTGTAGGATTTCGGTGACTTCAGCCCCCCGAGCCCCTTCTGTTTACGTGTCCGACGTGCTATTAATTTTCTTTGCCAGTTGCACATTTATTGACTTGAATTTTTTGTATTCTACTGTAGTTATCTTACTTTTGGTTCACTTTTCTCTTGCTTTTGGCGACGATATGGCGAATGTTGGTTAGTTAATCTGATGAAGAAAACGTAACAAAACAAGATATTGCCTCCTACAGTGTACTGTGGAAAGAGGAAAAGTAGTGAATAAAGCGGAAATACAGATAAAAATTGCATTTAAGGCAAGATTGCGTAAAATAGACGCTATAAAATTTCGGTATCAGATTTCACAAATGTGAAACGAACATAAAATATTTAAGCCTGTCTTAATACAAAGGAAAATAGGTAAATTAATTATTGCATCCTAATTTTTATAGTACTAATATTATTCAGAAGGTTAAGGGTCTCCATGTGACGTCATAAAATAATGTTTCTTGAACCAATAAAAAAATTGACAAACTATAATCGCGACTCGTTTCATGTGGATTATGTATTGTATTTAAAGGTACGTCCATTAGCTACAATGAATAACCCACATGCTTCAACAAATACTCGTTTCTACTTCAATAATATCGCTACTTGGTGTCACTATCAAGAAACCAATCCCATTGCATATTCCATTCCAATAGATTGATTGTTGCTTTCTCGTACATGATTTAATTTAAAACAGTATAAAAGCGTGCAAGTTTTTAGTAGAATTTACAACAATGTGTGTTCGTATGGATAACCGCAGCAGTGATATGATCAACGTTAACCGTACTAATTGCATAGAATGTAATGAAAATTAACATTCTTTTGACTACAAATTGCAATCAATCTTCAGATGCAGCATTGAACATAAATTTAGAATTTGCCTTGTTATGGGAGAAGCTTTATTTACAAAAGTATTTATTTACTTTATTTATTTACACTGCATTTAGTGCTTTGCAATTCAAACTAATCTTAAGCTCCCGATTGTGGTACGTAATTCTTTGTTGATGTGTCTTGATGGTTTACGTTCGTAAGGATAGTGCCGTTAATCTTTTCATTGTCCACAATTGACATTCAGACAATGCAATACAAAGAGTGCATGAGACTGCATTCCTTGTGAATTCGGCCGAAAAAACATAAACTATTTGGTTTCATTCAGTGGTCGATGAAACACAGCCAGGTATACTTGGTGCCATAGTAACTGGCCAAACTAATTTACATGAAGTTGTTTGTTCTGCCTTCGGGCTAAACCGGATCCAATGTGACCATATTAAAAATAACACATGATGTAGCATAAAAAATAGCAATGGACAATTTGCCGCTTTCTCAGCCGTCGATTGTATATATTTTTCAGTGTTGTAAAGTTTCCTCACCGCAATCTGTAATCTGCAAGTCTCAGTTTTAGGAGTTTGAGCAACGGTCGGGTCTCAACAAGAAAAAAACAACAACACACTGTCATTATCCACAAAAACTTCAAGGTTGAGCCCAAAAACCGACTTCTTTCAGGGAATCTTTGTGAGAATTTCCCACGTGGTGATGCAATATGTCACAGGGTGAGAGTCGCTTCTTCAGATACCTCGTTACCCACAGTTTTCACCGTGTGTTAACCGCACCCTGTTATAAACTGTCGTTGCTTCATATCCCAGTTGACGTTGTGGCCTCTGTTATGTGACACAAGGCCTTTCTTAGGCAGCAATACTGCCTGCGACGACCCGCCGAGATGCCAAAGATACGCGTGTCTGTACATCTGTCACGAGATCCAATTACTCTTTGAACAGGCCTTGAATGAGGCGGTTTAAATAGGGAGTAGAGATGGTTATAATCGTGAAGTTCTGTTTGTTATTCAAACATAAGATGGTCATCAGATACCTGTAATCTTATCATCAATCTGTACGGTTCCCTATGTTCCGTCATGCGCTAAAAGTTCTCCTCGGATTCAAGGTTTTCCTCCAACTGGCCGGGGCATAGTTCCAAGTTAGACATAACAGTCCCATCTACTTCCCTGCACTTTTTGGCATTACTAGTAGGTGCAGTACAGGTGTATCCCGGTGTCAGAAGCAAGGAAATGACGTTCAACCAAGTAGACGGATAGCGGTGTTCAAGATCAGAAGATTCAACACATGCCTGTCTTCTTCTTTAAACCTTCATTTGATTAGTAAGCGCGCACCACGTGACCATTATACCACACATTACGTCGCTCCAGAACGTAGTGCAAACGGTTCAGGCACCAAATACACCACTTGACACCAAATCAACAAAGTAGATGAGTCGGTGTTGCACCATGCAACCAGTGCAAGTGCAGAGTCAAGAAGTGTAGCCAACTAGACGGGACTAAAGATCGCTGTTAGGGTTTGAGTTTGTTTCAAACTTACTTTATGCACAGTTAGCATAATCAGAACTGGACCTACAGTTTAAAGTGCGATCAGAACCATTGTGTGCCTCCATCGGGTATCAAACCAGACCATAACGTTACCACTACACCATCGGGGGTTCCTGTTAGCAAGTACTCTAAGTCAAATTGTGCCTAGACGTAATAGAACCTTCATTTACCGATGCTAAAACGAGCGAAATGTTTACATAGGTTTTACTGAATGATCGAATGAAGTGAAAATGACCAGGACGCCAACACTTGGGCTATTTGAACCAGCCACATTACACGGGACCAAGCCTCTTACCATAGCTAAAATCAGTACGTGTCTTCGAGGACTATAGTGCGCGTCAAATCTCCTGCATATGGCGATAGCCAATAGCAGCGCACTGCAGCGGTGCCATGTCGAAATCTCACACGGAAAAGATACAGCGTGGTTGAGCGAAACGTCTTGTCACGGAGAACACGGAACATTAGATAATATAATGTATAATAAACTTAATGGGAGAAAAGAACATACCTGATTAGGGACTGCATAATTCTATCAATATTCTCAAGGTGGAAGTTATAGAGCCTTTGTAAGATATTTTGTCCCGTAAAGAGTACGTTATCTTTTTGGTAGTAGAAAATTCGCCACGATCGTAAATTTCAAAGACTGTTTTACGAACTACGTCTTTTTTCAAAGTCATCTAAACTTATTCGTTCTTTTCGGTATGTTAATGTGCTTTCTAGCCTAGGTTATTGAAACATTGGAGCAGGCCCCGATCCACATTGTTTTGCCCCCGAACATATCCGAGAAACGGTAGCTTGATTCACACCACAAGCTTGAGCTGTTAGATCCTGGCACTTCTTAAAGTCAATTTTACTTCTTTGTTCGTCACTCGAACACTTTTTTTTTAAAAAAAATTGTACACCTGAAAAATCACCTGTCGTGCCTGGCTTCGTACGACAGGTGATTTTTCCCTCTTCTCTCGCCATCACTACCACTTGGTTTACTCAACGACATGCTGCACACACCCACTAAACACATGAAAAAAAAAACGAACAATGACGGTATTCTCTTCGTCAACTTCTTCTGCCATCACTGGGAACGAACGTGCCCTGTTCCCTTAGCTAATCGGAAAGTTTCAGAATGCAACAGGAACGAAGGGAGAGCAAAAAGGATACAATGCAAATACGTTTATAATAACATTACTTCTACAGAGGGAACGGTATAAGCTACAATCACGCTTGTTTTTCGTACATACTCGCAAATTCATTATCTTTCCATCTGTTGAACTACTGACACTTGAAATAATCTATTTATATCCGAGCGCCAGGTACACGATTTAGTAGCGAGGTGAAACAGCTTCTGAACTAGGCAACGCCGCACGTCCGTGATTCGCTGGTGCTGTTCAGTCGTTCAAGGCCATATGCAGGAGATTTGACGCGCACTCTAATATCTCCTTACCTACGTTAAAAGCTGACGTTGTGAAGGGACAACACACAGTCGTACAGAGGCTTATACTGACTGTAGGTCCAGAGTCTCATTGGCCTGCAGAAATGCAGTTTACATGGGTGTACTCCGTGGAAGTGAGGTTGAAATTACGGTGATATCACATAGATTTTATGATGACAGTTTGAGATTTAACTCATGACAGCCGACGGCAAACGTAATACGAGAATCGTACATTACTTTTTATTATTTTGTGGTCTTTTTCAAAGCAATTTTTCCCCTGTTGAGGTTCCTTTGCACTGTATTTCCCCAAGCACCCTAAATTCGGGACTCTTCCACAAACATACTGCCATCTTGACCTTTATAATTCTTCTTGTCTTCTGTTATGACTATACCTCGAAATTTTAGGTTCTAAAAAGCGTGCTTTTAGGTTTCTAAAATAGGCTCTAAAATCCTAAAATAGGTTCAAAGAGCCCTAAAATAGGTCCTAAAAATCGAAAGTTAGGCTCGAAAAATCCTAAAGGTGGTTCAAAAAACTTGAGATAGTTCAAAATTCCTGAAAAATGCTGATTAGGTATAGTCACCTATATCCTGAAATACGCACTATCTTGCATAACGTTATGTGTGTTGCCTAACCCTACGGCGATGGCAGAACTTACCATTGGAAATTTGCTATTAAAATCCACTCTTCGCCGTATAGTTAAGCAGCAATCTTTTTATGTTATCCACAACCAAATTCCGCAATTTTGTCTGTGAGGATCATCTTATATGCTGAAAATAATCGTTCAACAAAAACAGTCAGTGGTGCAAACTTCAATGCTGAAATGTTAGCTTGCAAGGCATGAATGCCACAAAGCACCGAAGTGACGCGAAAGTGAGCAAGACCACGCAGATCAGACCACTTTGGATTGTAAAGGTAACAGTGGTACCAGACATTTTGCTTTGAAATATCACCATGGGCTTGGAAGAAGGGAAATCGGCAGAGAGTACGTTTCAAACACGTTCGTCACTGAAGTTTGTCGTGACCAAAGATAATGCCTCTGTGTGACATAAAAATCCTGGAAAAACTTTAAAAATATATATAAATCTAAAAAAGGCTTGATTTAGGCACATAAACCTAAATTAGGTTCCAACAAGCATAATAAGTTTTCTTAGGCACTATAAAACTTCATCAGTTGTTGCGTTTTTGAACGAAACATTGACATAACTTATTATTTCTTACATACCTGTAAAGGAAAAATTGGTTAAAAACCTAAAATACGAACCATCCGAGACTATTACATACACGGAGGAACGAAGAGAGAGGGGAGAGCGCGATGGAAAAATGAATGAGACGGAAATAGAGAGAGAGAGAGAGAGAGAGAACAAATGATGGAAGCAAATAGAGAAAGACTGAGATGAAGAGAAAGAAGGAGAGTAACATTGGAAGAAATAAGGATAGAGATAATGACAGAAACTGATGAACTTGGATGGTTAGGAAAACTAGAAAGAATAACAGAGAATTGAATTGAAAGAGTTAGCTAAAAGAGGAGGAGAAAAATAGCATAAAGGGATAGGGAGAAATTATAGAGAACGAGAGAGAGATAAAGGGATGGAAAGAGCAGAAAGGAAGAAAGAAAGAAGATGGGAAAAAGGAAAGAAGAAAGATGTAAAGAAAATATAAAGAAAGAAAAGGAGAAAGAGAAAGGGAGAGAGCGAGAGCGAGAAAAGTATAAAGATAGAGCGATAAAGAGAATGAATGACCACCAAAGTAGAGCCTGTCTGAAAATTGAGCACATCCGTTGATCTAGGATATGGACAGATACAAGACACGTGTTGCAGCGGCAATAAACTTTCGGATTTAGGAATCCCAAAGAGTTAACTTACTCCCATACTATGCTGATCTGACCTCTCTTGAGCGATTTACTCCCTTTCCATCGCTTCCCGATCCATCGCTTCTCGAAAAGTGGGCGTCGTTTGTCCCGATCCATCGCTCCTGATAACGAAAGTGTCAAAATTCTTGGGGGCTCTGCTCACTGAAATAAATTAATGAATGACTCACTCCCTCCCTTTTTTAAGTTTTGGCCTCAGTGTTCGGAATCTCGTAAAAGCCCATGAATTCCTCAAAAATATTAACATTTTCATTTACAGTTCGAATGTAAAATGTTAATTGTTCACAAATTTCGTCAACCATAATAGCAAAATATTCCCGACTTTTAATATCTGGTACCACGGAGCGCAAAACAGATCTCCCTAATACATATATCAATGATCTCGTTCTGAATGTCATGTGCGAGCCATTTGTAGCCCGAACGTCCCATCCACTCTCCTAGTTCATGCACATCTTTTTTTGAAACTCTTTTTAGTAAAAATGTTAACAATACTCATAATTATATATACATATATTATATATATGTACTTAGTATATAGTAATAAGTCGTATGTTTTGCTGTCTCTGGTCATAGCCCCCCCGCCCCGAAAAATTTGATGATGGTCTAGAACATTTCAAATGTGTATTTAAAGTTAAGTTCATGTGGCACAATTCAGAGTAAACTTTACAAGAGAAGCAAAATAATACATTAAATCCTCTTAAGCAAAATTATTTGGGAGGTTCTGCCCCCACATCGTTAAATTGGAGGAACTCGACCCCCCCCCAAGCCCCATGGAGTCGGCGCCTATGTTTCCGGGTCAGGTGTTCCCGATCCATCGCTTCTGAAAATAAGGCAAGGAACACTCACAGAATGTATATAAAAATCTGTGCCACACGAACAAGCAAAACTAACAAACGTTGTTACACACATAAATATGTAAAAATAAGTAAATAAACAAATGAACATAGTCGACATCCGAAGGTGGCAAGAAAGACAAAGCTTCCGTCATCCTTACATGTTGCCTTACCTACTCATTATCTCTGTACAGTGTTATCATTCCGAGATACTGCACTTATCTCCACAGAAAAAAACGATTAAAGTGAAAGTTGCAAACTTTAGGTTCCCACGCAGCCATAACCGATTTAGTTAGTGAAAAAACCTAACCTAACCGACTCTTCTGGGGCGATGGATCGTGAACACCTGACCCGGAAGAAACACTTTCGTTATCAGGAGCGATGGATCGGGACGAACCATGCCCACTTTTCAAGAAACGATGGATCGGGAAGACACCGCTTGAGCATCAGGACCAGTAGCGGAGATTGTGTGTCAAAACTAGGGGCAAAGATAGCTTACTTTCTCTTCGTAGACAAGGCTTAGCATTAAGAGGCCATAGTGTGTGGGGAGGGGGGTGTAAAAGTGGGGTGTCAGCTGTCCCCTACTCACCACCACTTACCAGGACTGTTTTTTCTACCCTCGCCCATATCAGCAAAGGAAGAACATCGGTGATTTTTCCTAACAAATGTAGCAAGCTGTGCTTACTTTCTACTTCATCTTTTTCTACGAGTGAGGGAAATTATATTTCTGGCCATGGGCGTCGCCAGAATTTTTGGTAGGGGCTCTCAAGCCCTTTGTATAAAATTGAATAGTGTAAATCAGCGGCTCTCAAACTTTTTTCTCATTGTACCCTTTAGTCGTAACTAAACGTCTAATGTACCCCCACCATAGAATTTCTCCGAATGGTGGGTTTTGGGGAATTTTTTAGCTGCCTGGTTGGTGGGGCGTTTTTGATATTTTGAAACCGTGTATCTGCAATAGAGATTCAGGCTAAATGTGGAAATAAGGTAAACAAATAAAAATTAGAATCCTAAGTTTATTATATTATTGGGTTTCCTATGTTTACAATCTTTATGATTAATTACAAGAATAAAAATGTGGGACACATGTATGCTAAGTAGTACCATATATAAATAAACTTAAATTTTCGTATATTTTTTCAGAGTTATTGCAAGAAAGTAAAGAACAAAAATAAGTTTGTAAACAAACTGTCAAGCACGATTTTGGAGTTTTTGTTGTAAATCCTCAGAGTTTCTAGTGCGATGGGATGTAGTTGTATAGCCTGCACAGTTTCTTAATGTTTGGTTGTGCACCTGAAACTTTCATGCGGAGATTTGGCTCCAAATTTAGTCTATTTCGGTACTTGTTTTTTTTGGATACACCATGGTAAAAATTAATTAAGTGCCAGAAAAGTAACCACGTCAAGAACTTGAGTTTACAGAAATGAAAAAGACGTTTCTTTGGTAAATTTAAAGGACATCGAGAATATTGTGGAAGTTAAAAGAAATTATGAAACAAGGGAAGAAAAATTGTGTATAAATTTGAAAACACTATCCCAGTCAAGGAGTTTTAATTTTATTTATGATTTTATCTATATCTTAAACTTTCTTAGTAATTTTAGGAGTTCCGTCTTAGATAATGTCGTTTCTGGCACACAAGAGCCTGTTAAAACAATATTTATTTTTCAAGAAAGTAGATAGGGACATGAGTATGTCAATTATTAGCGAAGTCTGTTTGTGAGGATGTCGAATACTGGTCATACTGGTCCATTGTTTGAACATTAAAAGGACAAGAATTTTGGATTTGTTATTTTGTTAGACACGCTGATTGAGAGGCCTTAGTGCGGTGCCAGTTGCTATACATATATAGTATGTATGTATATATATATATATATATATATATATATATATATATATATATATACACACACACACATATATACACACACACAGGGGCGCCGACTTGTCAAAATTATTGGGGGGGGGCCTCTGATCACTGAAATAAATTAATGAATGACTCATTCTCTCCCTTTTTTAAGTTTTGGCCTCAGAGTTCGGAATCTCATAAAAGCCCATGAATTCCTCAAAAATATCAAAATTTTTATTCACAGTTCTAATGCAGAATATTAATTGTCCACGGATGGATATGTCACAAGTTTCGTCAACCATAATAGCAAAATATTCCCGACTGTTAATATCTGCTACCACGGAGCGCAAAACAGATCTCCCTAATATATCAATGATCTCGTTCTGAATGTCATGTTAGAGCCATTTGTAGCCCAAACGTCCCATCCACTACCCTAGTTCATGCACATCGTCTCTTGAAACTCTTTTTAGTAAAAATTTTAACAATACTCATAATTATATACTTAGAATATAGTAATAAGCCATGTGTTTTGCTGTCTCTGGTCATAGAAGTTGATGGTTTAGCGGTCTCAGACCCCCAAATTGATGGTCTAGAACATTTCAAAGTGTATTTAAAGTTAAGTTCATGTGGCACAATTCAGAGTAAACTTTACAAGAGAAGCAAAATAATACATTAGATCCTCTAAAGTAAAATTATTTGGGGGGCTCTGCCGCCACATTATCAACATTGGTGGGGCTCGAGCCCCCCAAGTCCCATGGAGTCGGCGCCTATGTATCTATATCATAGTAGTTTTTGAGGCTTATTGTCAAGCATCCTGGCCATCTTCTGAATTGAAAATGTAATTTATTGTATAATTAACCATCTCTTGCATTATTAAATAAATTACGTATTGCCAACGTAAATTTATTTAGGGTGACGTAACAAAATACAATACATGTAACACAGTGTATACATGAAACTAGGAAGATAAAATAAATTGGAAGCCAAAAGTAAAAATGAGGCAAAACAGATGCCAGCTAGCTAGTTCCAGTAGCAGCGAGGACGAGGAAATATTCCTGCACGATTCTGAGCACTGATTTAAAGTTTTGGTATGTTGTGCAGGAAGCGATGGACTGCGGGATTGTGGTTAAGTGCTATTAAAATAATACTAGCTTCTTAAAAAGTGAATTAAAGCGTTACTGCATGAATGAGGATGAAATCTGCTCTAAACACCTGCAGCAAAAAAAAAAATAATAATAATAAAAAAAAATTGTTGTTATGTGGTATTCTCGACATTTCTCTTCCGAGCTGATCACGTATTCCCTTCAAGTTATTCATGTCCCCCTGGGGGTACGCGTACCACAGTTGAGAACCACTGGTGTAAATACGTAATTACAATGCAAATAACAATTGTTATTATATGTGACGATCACTGGTTACCCATTTTGCATGATTAGAATTAGTTCATCAATATTTCGAATTATAACACGAAGGGGAAGATATAACTTCTATGGGTCTATGTACAGGGTGGAGCATTTTCGACTACACACTTTGAGGTTGGCAACACTGCAAAACAGATGCATTGGGAATGCGGTTTCCTCCTGCTTCGTGTGCACTGTGACTTTGGATTTCAGTAGGAATGGAACGTTCGCCTCTACTAACTAACTAACTAACTCTCTAGCCTTCTTAAACCCGAAGGTTCATGGCTGCAGCAACACAGGCCTTCCATCTTTCCCTATCTTGAGCAAGATCTATATACTCTTTTCCATCCCTACCGATTTCCCTTAGGTCCATCTCAACGTTGTCCCTCCATCTTCGTCTTGGCCTTCCTACAGGTCTCTTACCATCAGGTTTCCCAACAAGAATCATGTAAACTCCTCTTTCCTCTCCCATTCGTGCCACATGGCCTGCCCACCTAAGTCTTCTTGATTTAATTATTCTAATAATATCTGGACATGAATACAAATTATGTAGTTCTAAATTATGTAACTTTCTCCACTCGCCTGTTTCCTCATCCCTTTTAGGGCCAAAGATTTTCCTAAGGATCTTATTTTCAAATACTCTCAATTTATGTTCCTCTTTCAATGTAAGGGACCAAGTTTCATATCCATATAATACTACAGGCAAAATTACGGTTTTGTATATTTTAACTTTTAGTTTCTTAGATATTAAACGAGAAGCAACGTATATTTTGTGTGGAGCAGTTCGTGTTGACGAAGTCAATTGTAGCGGTGCAGCGTGCATTCCGCAGGGAGTATGGTGATCAACAATGCCGTGGACGAGTTCCTAACAGGAAAACAATCAATGAATGGTGGAAACAATGGCGTGAAGTTGGAAGTGTTCAAAATAAACCGCATGGGAGAAAAAGAACAGTCAGAACACCAGAGAACATGGGTCATGCGTAGCTTTCAAGACCGTCTTGCACAATGTGTTGCCTGCCAGGGACATCATTTGAAAGATGTTATTTTCACGAAATAATTGTGTGCACATTGTTCATGTATACATTTTCTGTAATCCAAAGGTGCGATGTTTGTTCTAGAAATGAATAATGAAAGTTTATGTAATCAGCAAATCATCTGTCTTCATTATAAAATAGGTAGTCGAAAATACTCCACCCTGTATTAGTAAAATAACTGAGCAATATGCAGTTCACCATTACCTGTATTTCCATTTCGTTACATCCATTGCCACATAATGACTATTGATTTTCGTTGCTATAGCAACGTTAGAATTCCAAATATTAACTCATTTATACAGCGTTTAGCGCAATAAATAACATAAAACATAATTAACATTGTACAAAATTATTATTATACATTTTTAAACCGTTAATAGAAAGTGACTTATATAATATGAAATTAATAATTTCAATGAACATATAATTAGTATATTGTGCGGATCCACAGGACCGTCACATACATTCGTAGAGATATTTCTATACTCTATGAGTAAATATCCGGTAAAATTGATTTGTTTGCTGTTTCATAGCGTTAACATATAGTTGAATATATAAATCTTTGAAATTAAGGGCAGACTTTATTCATGAAGTTTTACACTGTGGAACGTCTCGCATAAAATTGTCATTTTTGGATTTTTTTAAACTCATGTTACCATTTATTTCTTGTATTAACTTTTCGAGACAAGCAACTTTCCGAATCCGAAGTGATGACACTGTCGCCTTGTAATCGAGGGTTCCGGGTTCGATCGCTAGTGGAGGTTCATTGCACAGTGGCTACGAAATCATGTTAAACTGTTGTACCAGTGTCGATCAGCTTTTCTTGTAATACCAATTCATTGAACTTTATTTCTTTGTACACATCATAATAAGAATATGCTTTTTGAAACGAATGATGCTAATTGTCCCATGTTTCTGGTGTACTTTCGGATGATGAATTAAGTTATCGCAAGTCGTTACCATTTTTGAAGTAACTTACTCAACAATGCGTACAATTGCAACAATGGAACTGGACCATGCATCGGTGACTCGTAAAGAGGTTGAGGTGATAAATGTTGAGAATTTTCACCGTGTTTTATGGCTGCGATCGCACGAAATGTCTTGTACCACATTAAGAAAGGCGGCTGAAGTTCATACGCTTGTTCTGTCGCAGATATATTTTTTTCCTAACACAAAAGCGAGCAAGATAATTGGTGACGCAATGCGTGTGGATACCCATATGTACACTGCCAACGTATGAGTTTCTCCATCACCCTGCTGGCTTAGTCATGTGTGACACCTTCCATTGACGCCGAAAGGAAAAGCTTGCACACAGACACACACACACACACACACTCGCCGATTTCCGTGTGAAAAATCTCTTTCGCCGAGTGAACACGTGACACAAGCTGAAATCCGAGCTGAAATTGAATTCCCACGAGTGGCTACGTAAGTACAAAGTCACCGTACTGTTGGGTTTATTACGGTTCACCCATGTAAAAGAAACTGTATCATACCGTGCAATGGGTTTGACTCAATTGCATCACAGGCTAATTCCAACTTTACTTCCTACTGTTACTTACCGAAGTTCTTGTGTTGTACCCAAATTTCTCGTCATACGTTGTACCTCATATGCAGCAACTTTGCTCTCCTGATCACCAAGTTCATAGCATGGGGTAGTCTAGAGGTATGAAGCCTAGGCCGCCATTCAAAGCCTTTAAAAAAAGACAACAAAGTCAGAATATGCAATGGAGTAATTTACACTTGGCAGAGGTATATTCTTGTAACACACTGCTGGAATTTTCTGTTCCAGGAATACAGACAGGGTTGCTACGCGTCTGGAAAACCTGGGAAATATCAGGGAGTTTGGCTTGTCAGGGAAATGTCAGGGAATATTGCAGATCGTCTGAAATTTACGTACGCGCGCTACGAGGCCAGAGGTCTCGAGTTTGAATCCCGGCAATCCGAAATGGGTGTTATTTGTAAGTGTCCCTTCATCAATTTCATCACATCATCCTCATCGTCGCGATTAGCCAAAAGTGACAGCAAAGCGAAGTAAAATAAACCAAATCAATCAATCGTGAATAACCTAACATAACCTAGGAGAACATAAACTGGAAATTGAAAGTTAGGAAATATGTTGTTCGTTTCGCATACTGGAAAGTAGAGTCGTGGTGTTCCTGCCGAACTTTGTGGCGGAATGGTTAGCACAGCGCGCTAGCACTCAAGAGGTCCCGGGTTTAAATCGCGGGTAAAAAAAGATATGAATTTGTATGTCTGCCTATCCTGTTGTGAACTGAAGAGTATAGATGAGTAATAGAAACCAAAGAAGTGAAAAAAAGAGAGTTTCTTTTTTTAAAAAAATAAATGTCGGTAGAGCGTCTAACTGCCACGATGGAGGCCCAGGTTCGATCCCCGGAGCGAGTGATTTGAAGTTGTGATTTTTTCTAGCAATGTTCCTGAGTGGAGCGGCTCTGGACTCCATCCAGACTGTAATAACTGCGGTGGCGGAGTTAAAGGTGTCTGGAGTGTGGTGCTGACCATATCGCCTCCACAAATGGCCGATATTTTGAATGTATGCGCCCTATCTCCTCCACCCCTCCTCGTATGCCGTTATGGCATTTTGCAATAAGCAGGGGGAAGCTTTTCTCTTTTTTACACTTAATCCACTGAATATCCTTTACAAACGTGTTTGCCGGCGTATAAGACTTTTTGTACACATTTTCTTTTAGGAAAAAGCTTTGTCCCTGAATATTATAATTATTTTACATTAGATTTACTTCCAACCATTTACTTAACTAATCTAATTAGTAAAGCATATTTTAATCATCTTCAAAACTCAGTCATTCATCCCCAGAGCTAAGTGAAGTCACTTGAAACTTCTTTTAAATCAGATCCGAGTCCTTATACAACAAGTTGTCCTCCCTACCAGTGCATTACTTCTCCAAAAAAACATTTTCTTAATTTTCACAGCATCCCGTGAATCTTTGACCCATTCACAAACTTGTGAAAAACTGGGTATCGGCGTTTTTGACGCACCCTGTTTTTCAGACGTACTTTACAAGGAAGAAAGTGCGTCTTATACATCGGCAAATACGGTAAATACTTGACACAAAAGTTCTCTTATTTCCTTAAGTGAAAATATACTTAAAGTTTTAACACAAGAAATCTACAAATATCACTGATTTGCATAAAATCCATAATTTGACTATGACTGGATATTAAAGTATCTTCCACTTTCGTTACGAAGGCTATTTCATTTGTAGCCTGTTAGTTAATGCTGGATGGATTCGTATGTCTTGATGCCACCTCACTTCGCATATATACCGGTAGGTCTGGTCCTTACTGTGTCAAATCCATTCTTGAAAATAATATTTCCTTCAGTAGTGTTATTCCATTTGTCACTTCAAAGCATTCATGTTAAATACATATTATTTTGTCCTTGCGTTAATGTTTACGTTCCTGTTAAGACAATCTGGTTCAATTTTTTTTTGGTTCATGTTCAACCTTCATTTTTGCATTGTCATTTGGTTGCTGCAATGAACGTAGGAGTGAATAGAGTTTGCTTTTCTTGTGTTTTCTCTTCTTTTTTTCATCGAAAGAGAAAGTGAACAAAGATTTATGTAGTTTTCGTTTCTCGCCTCTCTTTTCTTCCCTCTCTCATCTCTCTCTCTCTCTGCTTTCTTTATTACCCTTTCTTTTCCTCTACATCTGGCTTCTATATTTATCTTTCTTTGACTGTTGTTCATTTCATATATCTTGTTCTTTCTCTCTCTCTCTCATCTTTTCTATCTGGCTTCTCCATTTCTCTTTCCTTCTCTGTTGCTTATATCATATATTTTGTTCTCTCTCTACTTCTACTTTATTCCTTTTCCATTCTTTCTTATCTATATCTTTTCCTTTCTATCTGGCTTCTCTATTTCTCTTTCTTTCTCTGGTTTCTCATTCCATATCTCTTGTTCTCTGTCCCTATCCTTCTATCCCTAGCTTGCCTGAGGACCAGCTGTCAGGCCCACCATCTCAACTTTTTTGATTTTTCAACTGTGATTTTTTTTTATAAAATATTGAAAATAAATTACATTGTTCCCTAGGTGTTCCCAATATTTCTGTATTACTTGTGTTCATAAAAACATGTAAATAGGAATGCACTAGGTGGGCCTATCAGGCGCCATCTTTGAATGCGTGTTTTTCATGACACAAAATTGTTCACTTGCAGCTACAAATCTGGGAAAGTATTTTAAGGTTAGTTATATTTAATCCAGCGATTAGTTTCATAATTTATTGCACAACAACTGTAAGAAAAATTTTGCTAAACTGTTACTGGAATAGTTATTTTAATGTCAAAAATTGTAGTCTGTGCGTCTCACCCGTGACAATCTAACATGCATTGCGAATTGTCATTCCGGTGTTATTTTCCTCACCAAGGCTACACCCCACCCGAGAGAAACATCCTACCTACGCCCCTGATGATTTTGAGTCTTTACATTTAGAGAAGGACTGTTGAAGCAAGTTTCAAAGCTAATATCCCCATCCCACTTCAGTTAAGTGACACTTGACTGAATTCATTGTGTAAAAAAAAAAGTTTTCATCGTCCCAGGTTATAACGTTTGAGGTAAGCTAATTTGGTATGCATAAGTACACACCTCTCATTACGACTGGGAAAGTGAAAGTATTACGTCTCATGCGACGGCTATCATTTCCTCAACTTCCTCTCAGAGTGAGCCAATTTGTTAGCTTGCTCTTCCGATAAACCATCACTGAATGTGGAGTGCGTGCAAAATGAATGTGCGGAGCAGTGGTGCCATAACCTGAGAGTAGAATTTCCCTTTTACAGTGCAAAATTTCCCTTTTCATGTTCAATTTTTCCCCTCATCCTGAAAAATAAATAAATACATGATCACAAAACTTATAAACATGAATAATAATTATTATTATAACTTGATCCACATTTAGAGAAAATAACATTTTAAGCTTGACTGAATTATTTACATCTGGTTTACATTTAGTGCCTAGCTTTTCTGCCACTTTTCGCAAATCGCGACGATGAGGATGAGTGATGATATGATGGCATTGATGAAGGGACACTCACAAAACACACAGGCACAGGCCGGGATTCGAACCAGCACCCCTGGCGTCGTAGCAGGATGTGATAACCACTCCGCGATCCATGGAGGTCGGTTACACGTGACTGAATGAAATAAAAATATAGAGGTGGAATAACAACAATTAAGATTATTGATATCAAACTATATACTTCGTGGAAAATACAAAATGCGAACATTTCTTAGAACAGACACATTAGGTTTCTATTGGCTCTGGTAGTACAACAATCTTATAAGATAATGGGAGGGTATAGATTGCTGCTGAACCAAATACTTTTATGAATTATATTGCGTTTTGTGTAGGGGAGAACTTAGACGAGGAATGGACTACAATGTTTCTTTTTTTCAAAGAGGCTGAATTTCATATGTGAATCTTCAACTATTCCTATAATGTTTATGTTTTCACGAAATTTCTCTTTTCCCCATCCACCTAAAATTTTACCTAAATTTCCCCTGCATGGAGGGAAAATTTCCTTGACATGGCAACACTGGTGCTGGGTTGCTAAAGGGGATAGTGTCGAAAGTTAACACTGGAATTAGTATGAAAAGATCAATGGTTGAGGAAACGGGAATAATAATTATAATTGGCTTCCGGTTTATGTAAGAATGCTGCCGACGATGTGTTTGTCCCATCAGTCTCACCTTTCATCCTCATCGTCGCGGCTAACTTTGAGGGGTACAAAATTGCAAAAAGGTAATAAAGTTAAGAAAGAGGGAAAGAGAAAAGGAGAAGAGATAAATAAAAGGAAAAAGAAAGAGTGGTGAGAAAGAGAGGGAGAGATAGGAAGATTAAGATAGAGAGAAGGAGGAAGGAACATAGAGCAACACAAAGGAAAGGAGGAGAAAGAGGATAAGTGATAATAGAGCTAGAGCAAGTGTGAAAACGAGAAAGAGGTGTGTGTGTGTGGTGAGAAAAAGAGAATGAGTGAGGGAGATAGAATGAATGTTAGCTTGTTTGGAATAAACAAACAAAAATAGTTTCTGGTAACCAAACATTTTTGTTAAGCAGGCCACAACCAAATTACTTTTTACCAGTACCAAATCATTTTATTTGATTTCTAAGTTCACTGCTTACTTTGGTACCTTTGTTAATTTATAATAGCCTACAGCCCGTGATGATCACGGCCTACCTACCGACTGCCGAGGTGGGAGATCATCCAACAAGTTACTGTGGGACGTATGGTCAGCACGACGAACCCCAGTCATTGTTGTAGGTTTCCGACAGGGTTACACTACTCATTCGTAGCTCCCCAATTTCCTCACGATGGTGGGTTGCCACCGGTCCCATACTCAGGCAGAAATCTCAGCAAAATTGTTACGCTTCCCCCAGGAGACTCTAGCCAGAGCTCAAAACCTTAGAGAGAGCCTATTTTACAAGTTATTGTTTGGTACGTATAAATCGGTAAAAGTTGGCCATTCGCAATATTGGACATTTTTCTGAAGATGACGCGGTCAACACCACACTCGGCCTTCTTTACTTGCAAAGGGTTGCCCTCAGGTACCCACTCATTAGAGGCTTGATGAACCCCAGAGCCGCTTAATGCAAGAACCCTCCAGGGAATCGAACCCAGGCCTCCGCCTGGCAGTCGGACGTCGTGCCGATTGGATCGTGCCCTAGAAATCCAGAAATTACGAAGAACAGAAACATGTACGACCAAAAAACACATAAATACCCTTTCCCTTTCGCTATCATTGGAGCTAATCAAAATGCGCGCACTTGACGTACATGCGTATGGAAAGCATGCGGATGCCCTGGGGACAAAAACCACACACTTCCGTCTGACCTTTCTTGCAACTGCCAATTAATTTACTTTCAACGTAACAAGATCTCGGAAACGCAAGTTTTGTCAAATTTTTCGGGAAAACGCAGTCACCGCCGAAAACCTTAGCGAAGGCCGCCAGTCCTTGACCTCGATGTTGTTCAATTTCGCCGTCAGTCGGCGCTGGCATCGGTGTCCCCGCATCCCGCGGATGTGCGGTTCATCTTGAGAGAGTCTCTTGCGATCTCGCTCAGTTGCAAGTTAAGTGCGTCGGCTGCAGGACCTGTCTGTGTGTCACTGGACAACAAGGTAAAGCACGTGACCTAGTGATCTCGTCTAATGGGAATTGGTTTAGTGATTAAGGAAGATATCTAACGTGAGCAGTGTGTACGGTTTTTGTGGTGACCAGTGGTATGATGATACATGTTGATCAATTCTGCGAAATTTGATGAAAATTTGGAAATAGTGTGTGTGTGATTGAAGCTTATTTGTATTTATTTGAATCTTAAGTGCTTGTTCTTCTTAACACATTATAAAAAAATACCGATGTATTATTAATTGACTTAAAGTTCCAAACACAATAGTGGGTGGTTATAGTAGCGGTCAATACCAAGCTTGTTTCCATTTCACCTAGTCGTCATGGTCTAGTCGTGGGTTCGAATCCCGGCCTGGGTGTTCCTTGCGAGTCTCCCTTCACTAATTTCATCATATAACGCTGATCCTCATCGTCGCGATCAACCAAAAGTGGCTTAAAAGCGACGTAAAATAACCAAACTCAATCAATGGAAAGCAATTTCCTGGGTCTTCCTGATAGTATAGAGACTAACATTGTTGCCTTGTAATGAAGTGGTTCCAAGTTCGATACCCGGAGGAGGCAAAAAATGGTTTGGATCCCATTTTAAACTGTCCAGTCCAAATTAGCCTATAAATGCATAAAGTGGACTTAAAATAAACTTCGATAACTTGACATTCAAGGGGTACTGTGTTTGATCAATCCATCAAGCACAATGGTCAGGATTATACTTTAAACTGTAGGCCCGGTCTCAATGAGTCCAAAAGGAACGACACCAGAAAAACTGCACGCCAAACTAAAATAATATTTATGAAATAAAATGTGTTCTAATCAGCGGCAACCAAACTGAAGCAGCAGCACCGTATACGGGAATGTTCTTGTAGTCGAACTGAGGGTTTTACGTTGAAGGTTGGTAGTATATCAGCACTCGAATATGGAATTCATTGATTGAGAATTTCCGTCTGATTTTTGTGTTGATGATTTTAATAACCACAACAGTATGTGGAGACTGGATATTCAAGGAGAATACATAATGTACGATATTTGAGAAAGAGGAAGAAAATATATTGAAAATGTAATTTTAAAGTCTACCCCCATGCTACATTGTCTAGTCGGTGCCAATGCAACTACCGTATAGTTTAGTACTTCAGAAGAGTACTACTAACGCAGCTATTTGCTGTATGGTCATGTCCTCATCCTGCTCTTCTTTTATAGAAATTTGGGTTATTCTGTATATCTGTTAGGATGCTGTATCAGTTTCTTTAAAGAGGTACAATTATTTTCTTATTCCTGCCATACAGATAATTGTATTTTCATTTAGAATGAAAAGGTGGTCGTGCAAACGTCACTATTTGTATTGCATTAAACGGTATAACATATAAACCTTAACAAAGAAAATGAATAGAGCTTAATTGTTGATCTGACACCCCCACATGGCGCAAATTAAAAATGAACACCCAATATATAATTTTGCCTGTAGACACATTGCTATAACCTTGTATAAACTTACGTAGGATCCCAGCGCTTTCTTTTAGTTGTTAATGGTTGCTTTAAGTCAACTTTATGCACAGACAGGCTAATCGGAATTGGGCCTACAGTTTGAAGTAGGATCCCAACCATTATGTGCCTCCACCGGAAACTTTACTTTTTGTGGAACAATAATGCCTATTTATAGGTAAAGGTAAAGTAAAGGTAAAGTCTTCCCCTGTGCATAGCACCACGCCATGAAGGCGTATAGGGGGTGTGGGGGTAACGCCCCACACTTTCTTGATCCGGTCGTGAGTGGGGGTGATGTGATCAGCATCACGCCCCTGACCGCCTTTACCCCCCAGGGTTTCCCCCAGGTACCCATGTTATTCGACGCTGGGTGGGCGCCGGGGCCGCTTCCACCGTTAGAAAAGTTATAGTTACAGTTTTATACTGGTGCAGTCGGGTGGAGACGTTGCAAAAGCAAGCGGGCTGTGGCGTTCTTTCCGTCCAAATGAAGCTCACGTTTATAAATTTGTATGACATTTGTCGCTGAGAGTGATGTTAAAAAGTGAAGCGATCTGAAGTCTGTGAAGATAGGGGTTAATGTGAGATCCTTGAGAATTATCTCAGAATTTCTAGCTCTAGAATGTTCTGTTTTAAATAAGTACATGGAAAGCAGAACATACTAGTGATTCTCAGGCTATAATCTGAAAGGAAGAATGTTGCATCTGATTTCTTCGTTCATTTTGTTGTTCTGTAGGTGCAAGTTTTATTTAACGTTCTCATTTAACTAAATTGGATCCGTTATGGTGTGTCTGCGTTAGTTGGATAAACTCACAACAGGTGGTGGGCGGGTAATTGTATTAAAAAAATGCAAGTTGTGAAATTGAACTTCAGCCAATGTATTGCTAGTCAGCTTACTTTTAACACGTGCACAAATACTGCACACTTCTGTAAAATATATCTTTCCTCTACTCTAGCTAGATGTAGCGATAAACAGTTTTTCATTAAATGTTAATAACATAATATTGAAATGTAGCTATAGGAACCAACAGCCATAAGTTATATCTGAAGCAGGAAATAAATTGTATCGGGACACACAACAACAATAACGTAATTTGTCTCATAGAAATTCATAAAAGTGTGATTCTAAACCAAATGTGAGCCTTTGATGACCATACAAAATATTATATTGCCTTCGTAGTGTTCGATATCGAAATGTGTAATGCTATCACCTTGGAACTAAGGAATCGCGAATTCGATTCCAGGTGGAGACATATTTTAGTGGTTCAGACAAAAGTTTAAGCTGTAATTCCAGCGCATATTATCATATCTCTGAACAATTGGAAAACTTTTTCTTGCTTGCATTCAGAAGAGAGATTTCCAAGAAGAAAACATAATTTGACAAAGTTCGTTTTATTGAGAAATACGCAAATATACGTAAGGGCCTACCTACCTACCGACTGCTGGCCTCTCTCCCACCTGCCGAGATGGGAGATCATCAGCCCAGTTACGGGGTGACGTGTGGTCAGCACGATAAACCTCCAGTCGTCGTTGTAGGTTTCCATGACCGGGTTACGCTATTCATTCGTAGGTCCACAATCTCCTTACAATCGTGGGTGGCTAATCTCGTACACAAGCCGAAATCTCAGGAGAAAAGTTGGTTATTTTACCCCTATGAAACTCGAATCTGCACACGTCCCGTAGCCGAAGCCTAAAGCACGACGACAGCATGGGCACTGTGCGGGATCCATGTATAATATGAAGAGTAAAAATCGCTGACGCACCAAATATATATATACATATATATATTCGTATAAGTTCCTCCGTGGCCGTGCGTTCTAAAGCCCTGTGTTTTGGGCTCCAACTGCGGGACGGCATGGGTTCTTGTCTGTCTGGGTTCAGTCTCTGGATTTTCGGCCTCTGTATATGAGAGATGGCAACCTAGCATCGTGAGCCAATAGGGGACCTACAGGTGAGTAGCGTAACCCGGTATCGAAATTCTCCTATAACGGCTGGGGGTTGAAGATCTCCACACCTCTAGGTAGGATTGTGGGAGGGAGACAGGCCAAAGTCCTTCGAGGGCTGTCGATCCATGGGTTATTATATTATAATTATATATATTTTCTTCTGTATATAAAAATGGATGTATGTGTGTGTGTGTGTGTGTGTCTTTGTTCCGGCATAACTCTCGAACGCCTGTAGCGATTTCAACCAAACTTGGTACACGTATCACTTGCAATCTCGAAAGAAATACTTTGGGTGTAAGACACCCCTGGCACCCCTAGGGGTGGGGCTGGGAAGGGGTGACATTTAAAAATAATCGAAAACGACCGATATTAGTGTGGAATCCATAGTTTTCGGCGTTGCTAAGATGAATAGTGACACTCCCAATGCCGTTCATCTCCATGACACCCCTGTGGGTGGGAAGGGGGTGACATGTAAAACGACCGATATTAGTGTGGAATCCATGTTTCCGGGGTCACTAAGATGAATAGTGACACTCCCAATGCCGTTCAACTCCAAGTTTATTTTACACTATAGTTAGAATTCATT
The DNA here is from genome assembly GCF_977018435.1 of Lepisma saccharinum. Taxonomy (NCBI): domain Eukaryota; kingdom Metazoa; phylum Arthropoda; class Insecta; order Zygentoma; family Lepismatidae; genus Lepisma; species Lepisma saccharinum. The sequence continues at coordinate 38,666,411 of NC_139234.1, forward strand.
ATTTTCCTGTCTAATAGAAGATTGGGATAAATAAATACCAGGTCAACGCCGGGCAATAAGTTAGTACCGGTATATATATATATATATATAATGACACTAGTTCACATGCCAAATTTTTAAAACAAATAATTTGGAGGATTTTTATTATATTAAAGTCATATTTCCTCTAAGCCGAAAAAAATTGGTTTTGTTGAAAAGGACCAAAGCCCACAGGCCCACTTTTAACGACTGCCCTGAGCATACGTTTCATGTAAATTCATTAAAAAAGTTCGCGACTGTGTGATGTTCTTGGTCTATCTTGAGGCTCACGCTCATTCATCCTCGCAGTAAACAGTTTTCGCTGCTTACGATGTGAAAAATAGAGACCTCTCCTTCCCCTCCAACTCCCAATTATAAGAAGAAAGGCCGAACTTTCAGCAGAAAGCAACCGAGGAGGAGGGGTTGTTCGTGTAGGTATCTGCTCCGTGGGAGAGAATCCGTGAGAGAATCGTCGGCAACCTTCCTCTGAACGGAATCCTTGACTTCCTTCTTCTGCTCGTTCCGACATGTCAGTCGGCGGAGGTGTTGCAGGTGCGGAACCGTTCTTACAAGCCGACGCGGTTTCGAAACGGAGACAAACAATTGTTAACGCCGCTTGCAGTAGTTGGCGCCATTGCACTTTTCTCCCCTGTTTTTCGCAAGATTGCATTTCTCGTCAGAGCTTACGTCACGCTGCGTATCCTGCGAGGTACGGTGCGCGCGTTGCACTCGAGAAGAGCCGGTTGCGGCACGCAGTGGTTGAAGTAGAACTAGACTCTATCCTTGGATTGATTGATTTTGTGTTTTAAGTCCACTTTATGCACAGTAAGGCTAATCGGGACTGGACCTACAGTTTAAAGTGGGATCCGAACCACTATGTGCCTCCACCGGGTATCGAACCCGGGATCCCTTGAATACAAGGCAACGACGCTACCACTGCGCCATCGGGGAGGCCCTCTATCCTTGGAATCTCTGGAGCAAGCCCGCGCATAAAGGCAGAGAAGGGGAGAAAACGAGCGGGCGGAGCGCAGGAGTTCACGCTGCTGAAAAGGCTGGTAACTGCAGTTGGTTTTCCCCCTCCACACAATACCGTTCCCTCGCGCTTGTTCATTGGTCGATCTCTCTGGGGTCAGTACTTGCGCAGAGACTTGCTATAGTCTGCTTCCTCCAGGGATACCCGGGACAAAGTTATAGACCACCACTTTCTTCTCTATTTCTCTCTCTCGTTTTCTATCTCTATCTTTCTCTCATCTCTCTCCCTTACTCGCTTCTCTATATCTTTCTCTCCCATTCTGGGGCCTCCCCTATGGCGCAGTGGTATGGTCGTCGCCTTGTAATCAAGGGGTCCCGGGTTCGATACCCAGTGGAGGCACATACTAGCTCGGATCCCACTTTAATCAGTCCCGATTAGCCTTACTGTGCATAAAGTGGACTTAAAACACCAAATCAACCAACCAACAACATCTCCCTTTCTGCGTGTTTGTGTGTGTGTCTAGCTTCTCTTTCTCTTTATATCTCTCTCATTTATGTTTTTCTTCGCTTTCCTTTTGTTCCAATCTCTGTAGCTGATTTATTTCTCTTCCTTGCTCTCATTCAGTACCGCTTCTTTCAAATATATTTTTTTTCTATTTTCCTTAAAGCACTTCTTTCTTATGATGAGATGTAAACATGAATGTCAATATATCCACTGACTGAAGGACGCAGATTTTCAATTGTGACCCCCTCCCCTCCCCTTGGCAATTTTTTTACGGACGGCGATGTATGAACTACTCAAAATAATGATTCCGCATTCATGTAGTTACATACACACATTTATTTTGTTAAATTAAAAAGGTGCCTGTACGGCGTACCGTTGGGTACTGCCATAAAATCACTGCATAATATATATATGTTTATGTATAGACATATGTGCCTGGTTCAATACCCGCTGGAGGAACATAGTGGTTCGGATCCCAATTTAAAACTGTAGGTCCGGTCCCGATTAGACTTACTGTGTATAAAGTCGACTTAAAACACCAACTCAATCAATCAAGAATCAATCAATCAATATGAACATTTGCCAATTTTAGAATATTTGAATTCCATTAACTTGATTTTGTTCTTTTTTTCTTCGAGGGATCATAGCTTTGAAATATAAAACATATCGGTTACACCATCTTCTAAGCTTCCATTATGTTATTATAGCCCGTGTCACGGATGTCCAGTCGTTGCCAACCTCCGTGACGTAGTCGTTAGCACATCGTGCTATAACGTCGGGGGTTCCGTGTTCCACTTTGGAGTAAGGTATGACTGTGTTTGTCTGTCCTGTTGAATATTGAGGAGTAAAAATAATTAACAGAAAGCAAGAATAATTGAAATTAGATATGAAAAGAAAGCGTTTACATATTTAAGTCGGTATGTGGTTTTACTGTCGTGCGAGAGACCCAGGTTCGATTCTAGGGGTAGGTGGTTCCAAGTGGAGAATTTCCCCATGAACGTTCCTGCATGGAGAGGCTCTGCGGTTCACCCAGCCTTTAATAAATGGGAACGTGGGGGCAACCTTGGGCGGTAAAAGCGGCCGGAGCGTGGTGTTGACCACATCACTTCCACAAATGGTCGAGGTTGTGAATGTGTGGGAGCCTACCTCCAAACCAATCGTATGCCTGAATGACATACTGCAATATGTAGCTTTTATATCAATATAATTAATTAATGGAAACTTTTACTTTAAGGAGAAAAGGCTTTGCTGTTTTATGTCATGAACATATTGATCAAATTCAACGTCATTATATTTTCTCTCATCGAATTCCGTAGTCCGATAAACACATATCGCTTATTTGAGATAATCCAATACAATCACAGTCCCATGTGGATAATAAACCTCATCTCGAGCAGGCCTCATCTCCAGGAAGCTATCAACTCGGGGCAAGCCCCGGCACCTAGCGACCTGTTGGGTGAGATGAGCCAAGGCAAATGGATAATAAACCTTTTCCTACGCCCACAAAAATAGGCAATAGTTAGGCTGGGGAGTTCAATTGAACTAACCGATCTCTAACTTCGCAATACTTACAAGTTTTAGTCGTTTTCTTTGTTCCATTATTAAAAAAAAGTTTTCCTAACTTGGCAACACAATGACTGTAGGGCTTATAAGCGATTTTAACAAGAAGTTACATATTTTCTGTGCCACTCCTTAAAATTACAATAAAAACTTGATTTCTTTCATTTCTGATTCTCTCTGAAATTTATCGTGAAGAAGATTCCATGTTAAAATTTATAAGATAGATCTCATAGACTGGATGTGACACCTAGTGACAACCGAATGAAATACAAACACTTTTTTTTGCGAGATAAAATTAATAGCAAGCACTCTTTAGAACTTAAAAAATAACCAAATGAATTAGAACACTGTTTGAGAGTTTGGAGTAAACCAAATGAATTACAAGTACTCTTTGAGAGTTTAAAGGAAACCAAATAATTGAATTGAAGACAGAAATCCAACGGGTAATTGGTTCAATCGACAGAGACGTCTGCACAAGAGTCATGGTGAACTTCACAGATCGAGTTACTGCCTGCCTACCAAACGGAGGTGGACATATGCCAGACATCATTTTTCACTTTTAAAACGCATAAGGGCATATGCCGGACACTTATAACTTTTAAATTATTAAATCGTAGTGAATGTGTAAAATAATAAAAAACAAAATGTCAACTTTCCTGCAATTTTGACTGAGTTATTGCATTTTCAAAAACTGCGCACTTTATGAAACACCCTTTATATTGCAAGTACTCTTTGAGAGTTTAAAGGATACCAAATGAATTACCAGCACTCTGAGAGTTGAAAGGAGACTAAATGAATTTCAAGCACTCTTTGGAACTTAAAAGGCAAGCAAATTAATTTCAAGCACTTTTTGCAAGTTGAAAGACAGCTAAATGAATTAGAACCACATTTTTGCGAGTCAAAAGGTAACAAAAATAATTAGCAAGCATTTTTTTGCGAGTTAAATTGCAACCAACTCAACCGAAGTTCATTATTTTCCTGTCTCTGACGTTATTATTTTTGTAAGAATACTGGGCCATAAGGAGGGGGTTGTGATCCGCACCCTTCTCACTGGGCACGCCAGTGTTTGCATTTATCTGTTATTTTACGTTACTTTCCTACCTTTCTACATATATTATTAGTTTGATTTATTTTACTTCGCTCTTCTGCAACTTTTGGCTGATCAAGAAGTTGAGGATAAATGATGTGATGAAATTGATGAAGATAAACTCACGAAGAGCAGTGAACACCCATGCCTAGGTTGTAGCGTGTTGTGCTAATCACTCCGCCACGGAGATCGGCTCTACGCTAATCGTAACAATGATAAATGATGTGTTGATGAAGAAAATAAAGGAACAGACACAAACCACGTTTCACACAGATCACTACGCTTGCCAATATGTCATGGAGGTGGGCAAAATTTGAACCGCATGAAGATGTAGTTCGGTATTTCACACAACCAAATTTAATTTCCGTAATGTTAAAACTAGCGCTGATAGAGAACCCTAATGATGTAATTAACATACGACACATCCAGTTGGTATTTAATAATTTTAACGGTGTAGCCAGAACAGTTTCTTTCTTTATTTTGTGTTTCTTTCTTCTTTCTTGGCCTCCCCGATGGTGCAGTGGTTGTAATCAAGAGGCAGGTGAAGGCACATAATGGTTCAGATTCCACTTTATAAACTGTAGGTCCAGTCCGGATTAGCCTTACTGTGCATAAAGTTGACTTAAAACACCAACTCAATCAATCAATCACAACAGACGATAGGTTCCCGTCAGTGGCGGCGATTAGGGGGCGAGGGGGGCAGTTGCCCCCTCCCTATGCTAAATCTTATCTACAAAGGGAAATATACTGTCTTTGCCACCCCAGTTTTGGCACCTTGCCCCCCCCTCCCGGTTTTGGAACCCAATCGCCGCCACTGGTTCCCGTTGTGCCAGTCAAGATAATGTATAGCTGTCGCATTCATCTAAGTATTTACAAGATTTTTCTGTCCACTAGGTTTTACATTTCTGAGCAGTGTACGCATTAACGGGAGGATGCTGTCGGATCCCCCCCCGGAAAAATAAAATTATTTTGATCCCTGCCATAGATGTTTTTATCTACCTCAAAGAAAATGAGTTTGAAAGCATATACCAATTATTAACTATGGCCCAGTCATCAAATATTTCCCTGCTGAAATGTATGCAGGCTTGTGAATTAAAGAAAGGCACCATCATGAAACTGACCGAGAGAACAGCAAGTTGTTTTCCACTTAAGTTTTCATGACATAGTGCTAATATGTTGCATGTTTTAAAGTGTTCTCAAGAAACTTGTAAATAGATTAGATGGACGTCAAGTTCGAACTTGGCAATATAAATTTTGTCAAGTTTTCGGTGTTATTAGTTCGACAGCTCTTTTTGTGTACGAGTTTAGATTTTCTTAGAATGTAAATATGCTAAGTATTACGGTACATTACGGTAAATGTGATCACTTAGGTTAGAACCAATGTCCTAAGGTACTTAGTTTACTGACTGGTCCAGTGGCGGCGATTGGGTTCCAAAACTGGGGGTAAGGACAATTTCCTTTCCCTTCGTAGATAAGGTTTAGCATAGCGCGTGAGCAAAAAAATACAAAAAGTAGGGGGGCAAGTGCCCCAAAATATGAAATCAGAAATACGCCACTGAGTGCACATCCCCCCTCAAAATGAAAAGCTTAATTCGTACAGTATCAGTGACGGCAATTGGGAGGGCGAGAGGGGGCAGTTGCTTCCAACTATTCACCACTTTTGCCCACGCACTATGCAAAAACCTTATTTACAAAGGGAAATATACTGTCTTTGCTTCCTTCACTATTGGAACCTTACCCTCCCACCCCCCGGTTTCGGAACCCAATAGCCGCCACTGCTGAGTATAGTAGTTTCCGAGAATCCAGATTTGTAGAAGATTGACATTTTAATCTGCTAAGTTGCTTTCCACGCCGAACTCCTCTCATTCTCTCCCACATCCATTCCGTTAGGTTCAGCTGGGTGGTTTTCTCGTGTGTGTGTGAGGCTTGTTACGCAAGTGATATTTTTTTTTTGCTGCATTTCCGCCTCCAGATAGGAGCCTGGGACATTTTAAAACCGGATGCCACACTTTCTCAATTACCCTGCCATTGTTGACCCATCGCGGCGTGATTTGCATATCGGCGTTCTTCCCTGGAAACACAAAAGAAGAGAGGAATGTTCTCGTCTCTTCACTTCTTCAAAATGAGTCAAGATGAATCACAAGCACTGTAAGGAAGTATTAAAAAAAAAAATTGTATTATTTAACACGCTTGTTTATTGACTAGAAGTATTTCAGTTATGATTTCTACAGAAAATAATGCACAGAGAAAAAAGTTTGTTTTGTAATAACCATAAAAATAGTTTGTGACAATCAAACATTTGATTATATGGGAGACAAAGGAGTGTTCATCAGAACCATTTTTTTTAATAATCGTGCATATTTATTTAGTGTTACTAAAGAGTTTGGTGAAATTAACCAAAGTCAGTAAAGGCTACTAAATTTTTGTTTTATAGTTAGCAAGAAAGTTAACCAAATGTGTTTTTGTTAAATCAAAGAAATCAGTTTCTTCTGTGTAGGACTGCTTCACCAGCAACATTTTTTCCGAACTATTACTGCTTAGTGAAGGCACAAAGGTTTGGTTCCCACTCTAAACTGCAAGGTCAGTTCCGATGAGTCTTTCTGTGCATAAAGTACACTCACAGAACTAAATGCATCATATCGATTGATGCACCAGAATGCATCGATTGATGATGCACTAAAGTGTGTTTTATGACTTCTTTAAAGAATCCGATTCACATTTGGGTGCACTTTTGTATGTCGTGAAAGAAACACCATAGTGTTGATTCAACTGAGGATTTATTTCAGTTGAGATGCACTTCAATGCATCAGTTGATGCGTTCTGATGCACCTTGATGCACCAGAATGAATCTTTTTTGATGATGCACTTAAACGTTTCGTCTGAGCTACATAAACTCTGTAGGAAGGTGCATCAAGGAACATCAACTGATCCATTGAAGTGCATCTCGACTGAAATAAATCCTCAGTTGAATCAAATGATGCACTATGGTGTTCCTTTCACGACATACAAAAGTGCACCCAAATGCATCAAATGTGAATAGGATTCTTTAAAGAAGTCATAAAACACACTTTAGTGCATCAATCGATATGATGCATTTAGTTTTCTGTGTGTAAGCTTAAAAACAAATTCAAACTCTAAAATATAATAATAATAATACCGTAGATCTACTTTCTGGGATACAAATCTCATTTGATTAAGTTTGAAGAGTAGTATGATTGTTCGTACTGATTCTACCATGTACATCCGTTTTAGGGTACTCATCAGTTAAGCTGAAAAAGTATCCACGTGTGTCAGCCGTATCCGTCTATCCGTCCGTGTTGAGGCGACCGAGATCACAAATATGCGAGGGAGACTAAAAATGAAATCGTCAAAGGTCCGACATACTATACATGATCAAATTTACATAAGGTATCAACTATTATTTACAAGACCTCAAGGCTGCAACAATGATCAAGTGAGTTTCAAAACATCATTTCTGTCATTGTGAAGGTACCTCTTCCACACACTTGTACCAATGAAGAGCAGCTATTTCTTACCCTCTGGAAGCCTAAAACATATAGAAATGCTTTGGCAACTAGAAATTCGATATCTTCATGCAGGCTTACCACACCAGCAAGTTTACGAATGGAGGAAGTTTGACAAGGGCTCGGTTTCCATACAGTTGTGTGGCAAGACCGCAGTGGTTTCAAGTAACTGCATGTGCATCCCAAATATTCTTCTTCTTGAGATATACATACATACATATGTAGATCAACAATGGGTCTATAGTGAACTACAGCATGTTTGTGCAACCCTGCACAGCTCCGTAACTAGATATTTTGGCGCCCTGGGTTGGATTGCGGCTTGCCTCCCCCCCGAGTAGTAAGCACAGACATTTTATGTGCATCCTTCGATATTTTCTTCTTATGCCATGGTTTGAAATGAGGAAACAAAGAAAAAATCATTTAAAATTATGACAATTCAGGAACTTAAAAGCCATCCATCGTTTTGCACTCATTTAAAGAGTGTTTTTACTTCCTCGTAAAAATTCCCAAGCGCACGATAAAAGTGAGGTAGTTAGTACCACAATTTAGTGTAATAGGTTCAAGGTGGTTTTGAGTACTTTTTACAAGGAGATATGCACCCCTGTACTCTACACCACGCCATGAAGGCGTATAGGGGGTGTGGAGTTAGGGCCCTATACTTTCTTGATCACGGCCGAAGGCAGAGGAGTGATGTGATCAGCATCACGCCCCTGGCCGCCTTTACCCCCAAGAGTTTCCTGCAGGTACCCACTTTATACGACGCTGGGTGGGCTCCGGAGTCGCTTGAACAGGTCGAAAAAATAACAGGGAGATAATGTAGATAAAATAGATCTTTACGTTTAGCTACCACAACAAGATTCTTGCCCCTGTCAAATTATTGGGAGGTTGGGTTGAAAGCATAGGCGTGCGCACACCACCTCTCATTAGGGGGAGGGGGAGGCAAAAACCTTGATGAAAGTTCAGTCGGGAAATAAAAACCTCATTCCATCTCACTGTTTAATTGTACGAAACAGGGACGTATACAGTTGTCTGGACCACACCGAAAATCCCCTTAGTATAATTCTAGGCGTAATATATTATTATTATTATATATTAAATGCAGCAACATAGAAACAGCATAACTGACGAAAAAAGCATGTGAGGGTGTTAATAAGAAGAAATTAGCTAGAGAACGAAGCGGATACTTAGATTACATAGGAAATAATGTCCCAACGTAGTTGCTTGGAACTTTCATTGGCTTGAAAATACAAAATTTTCTTTAGGAGCATAATATCGTTTAATAACGATGGCGATAAGATTCCTCTACACTAAATTTCTAGGTAAAAGTATAATAATATAGGGACATGGACGACCGGAAAGGAGGGGGGTGGGGGCAAGGATGGCAAGGATATATTTCACACATATAATTTGATTTCACTCAGTCATTTACAATAATTATTATAATGGGGATCCAGGAACGTGATAATTTCAAACTCAAGTGTTTGTTTCTTTAGATGGCAACAATATTATGTGGGTAATATGCCTCACTTATCATCTGGAAAAACACCTTGCTTGCCCCTCCATGGAAAAATCTATGATTAGGGAAGGCAATTGCCCCCTCTTGCCCGCCCCCCGTGCGCACGCCTATGGTTGAAAGGGACGCAGTGCAGTGGTGATCAAAGGACTTAGGCCAAAAAATTGGGTGGGGGAGGGTACAATCACTGCTGATGAAGATCATTCATTAGACAGATTCTGACAGTGTCTTTAGGAAGTGCAAAATCATTGACAAGAGGCTTGCGTCCTTGCTTGAAGGTAAAACGTGATGATTGCTCGTGGTCGACATGAAGTTGTGCACGCTACTTGGAAGCGACAAGGAACAGTCACGACGGGATGGTAATGATGGAAAAACGCATCTTCGTGAAAATAATGTTCGCATCCGAGGTAAAGTCCATAAACAACCGAATGCACCTTTCTCCACGAAGGTCGTCAACGCTTGCAATGTCCTCAGAAGGTCAGCGAGCCGTCTGAGCGCTTTGACATGCTGATTGCTGACGGTTCTGTCGCAGCGGAGAAGCGCTTCCCATGATCTTGAGATGCTGTGATGGGCAGTGGTGCGCGCGTGTAAAAGTGTATCACATCAGCCGTGGCAACTGCACGGATATCCTTATATTAAGGTTGCCAAGGATACTTCCTCTAGTCGTCGTCACGTATCCTGTACTTCCTGACCTTCAGGTCCTGCATCTGTCAATTTTCTACAATCATGACAAAGACTTTTGCATAAGTATATCCAATCAAATACTAGTAGAGTCAAATGAAAAACTCGAAAGTCCAATAAAAATTGTAGGGCAGACTGCATACAGCTCAAAGTTGCATGAGGTATCAACAGTTACAAAACGACCTCAAGGCTGCAACACTGATCACAACACTATTTTTTTAATTTTAAAGATGGCGCCTCCTCTACACACTTGCACCAGTGAAGAGAAGTGGTTTCCTACCCTCCGTCAGTCTAAAACTTGCAGAAATTTCTCGGCAAATAAAAATTCGATATCTCTGTGCATGCTTACCAAACCAGCAAGTTTACCAATGGAGAAGAAAGTTCGACAATGGCCTCAGTTTGCATGCAAAGACCTTCGCACTGGTTCATGAGGGACTGCAAATGCATCCCAAACATTCTTCTTGTTGAGGTATACAGGCAATAATTCAAAGCTGAAAATATATGTAGATCAGCAATAGGTAGGGATGTGAAGTTTTAGTTTTATTTTTTCCTAAATTTCGATGTTATTTTTTACTGCAATTCTCTGTTATTTTTCGCGGTTTAGGGCATGTTTAATGTTCCTTTTTTGCTTCTGGAAAATTGAGACAAATTTTAGTAATGACAAAAAAATATGGCTTACCTTTGTGAGAAATGACCAATTGCTTCAATTTGGAAAACTATTTCATCTCATCAGACACTAAATATGAAATGTTTATTGAATGATAACACCCAAATCTTTGAACACAATCATACACATGCCATTTCCCTAACAATGCCAAAAAAAACCCTGCCAACTGCAATAAATGTGTGATAATCTCTTTTAAATCGAACTATCACCAGATAGATCACAATTGACAGAATAGCGCTTCAGGTGTCTTTTTTTTTCCTAGCCAAGGAAGTGTTATCCCCAGTTTATATTGCATATTTTGCGGCGTTTTTCGCGTTAAAGTGCAAAATTCGGTGTTATTCTGAAAAATGGCATAATTCGCGTTATTTCGCGATTCCGAAACATTGAAAACTTTCCTTCTTTACCCACCCAAATACATTTTAAACACTTTATTTTTCTCTCCTCAACTTTTCGGTATTATCGTTAAAACGAAAACTTCACGTCCCTAGCGATAGGTCTGTGCTGAAGTGCAGCAAACTTCTGCAACCCTACATACAGAACTCCATTAGATAAGAGGGACCTCCCCGTCTAACGGTTCAAAGTGAAGCTGAACAGAGCTGCAAGAAGCAGTCAAGGGACTCCCCAATGGCGCAGTGGTAGCGTCGTTGCCTTGTAATCAAGGGGTCCCGGGTTCGATACCCGGTGGAGGCACATACAGTTTCAAGTGGAATCCGAACCACTAAGCCCAGTCCCAATTAGCCTTACTGCGCATAAAGTGGACTTAAAATACCAATTCAATCAATCTATTGGATAAGAGGAGCCTCCTTGATGGAGCAGTGGTATCGTCGCCGCCTTGTAATCAAGGGGTCCCGGGTTCGATACCCGGTGGAGGCACAAGTGGTTCGGATCCCACTTTAAACTGTAGGTCCAGTTCCGATTAGCCTTACTGTGCATAAAGTGGACTTAAAACTCTATCTGATAAGGGGAAAAAACAAATTAAGCTTTCATTTGACTCTCCTTGTACTATGAGCATGCAAATTCAATTCAGCAGCCGACTTCCGTGGCGGTGTGGTTAGCACAGCGCGCTACGACGTAAGAGGTCCCGGGTTCGAATCCGCTCTTTGTTGTTCTTTGTGTGATCGTTCCTTCATCAGTTTCATCATATCAACACACATCTTCGTGATTAACTAAACGTGGCCGAAAGCGAAATGAAATAAACCAACTCAATCAGTCAATTCAGCATTTTCATACTTAGTTACTTTGTTGTTAGTTAATATCGCTTAGGCCTATTGGTGTTTTTGAGTTATTTTTGCAATTCATAGTCACCTTTTTCCTTTTGACAAATCGTGACAATGAGGATGATATGATGAAACTGATGAAGGGACACTCACAAGGGACATCCATGCCCAGGCCGGGACCTTCTGTGGCGAGATCCCATAGTGTACACTAACCGGCAATGAAAATGGGACACCTATATCCTTAAATACTCGCTTCACGACATGGCGTTATGTGTGTTGCCTAATTCTACAGCGATAACTGGATGTTAAAAGCAAATTTTCCATGGCAACTACCACCAACACCGTAGACTTAGACAACACACACAACGCTTTGCAGAGCAGCTAGTATTTAAGGATATATGTGTCTCATTTTTATTGCCGGTGGGTGTACCATTAGGTAAATTGTGATGGATATTAGAGAGAGCAGCGAATGGTAGGAAGTGTTGGTTCGTGGCCTTCCTTAAAGATACTAACAATTTACGTAAAGTTGTTGATAAAAACAGAAAAAATGTAATGTTTAGTGCATTTGAAGGCATTTTTGATGTACTAGAGTATATTTCAGCTGTACTTGCACACAACTACATATATTTGGGTCAACATTTAATAATAATAAAAAGATGAGACATAACTAATATTAAAATCTCATCAAGTGAATTATAATTAAGATTTCTAAAATCACTGAACTAAGCAATATAAAAATGAACACAATATGGTAGCAATGTCTATCCCAGCAACACAAACTGTTCCACTCCTAACGCAGAATACTAGGATTAATATTTAAATATCTAACTGATCAGAAGATTCAACCCTTTAAACAGCACTTAGTTCAGTATTATAATCTTATAGTTAAATAAAATAATTCTTATAGAAACTGCAAAACACTTTTTTAAGTTTCATGGTTACACAATTAATACAATGTTACGCATATAGAACTTCATTTGTTAAAATCTCCAAGAATTATAAAGAAATAAAAGAAGAAAATGTACATTCTGCTCAATTGGCAGTTTCAGCCCATAATTGTGTTCCTTAATATAACACAGTCTTTAAATTAAAAAAACCAACAAGATACATATAAAATATAAACTCAAATTACATATAATATATAAACTCAAATATTAAATTATTTGATAGAATTGGGCTCGTCTCAACGTTCCCCCTTCCCAGAGAAAAATTTCGAATTAGTCTTACATCTCTTCTTGGGTTTGGATAATTGAGAAAATTTTACATAGATCACCAACATTAACATTAACTACCAATTTTAAAAAAAAAGAAAAGGTGCATATTGTACTCATTTAAGGACATTCCTTTTTTCTTCGGTGCACTTAAACAATTTTAAATTGTTATAATAATTGTTTATAGTATTAAAATTACATTATTTTTGAAACGTTTTTCTGCGTTACTTTACCGACCACTTGTGTGTACACCTGCAATAAGTATGTTTCAAACGCTGAGATAAACTTTACACAGGTGGACTGATTGGGACTGGACTAACCTCAAGTTTAAAGTGGGCATTTGCAAGGAGACCAGATGGCTGGCCTTCCTGGGAAATGAATGTCAGCCTAAAATTATGTATTCCATACACATAATTTAATCCCAGTCACAGCAATTTGTATTCATTATTATAAAGTACTGATAATTACAAGTAATACTGGTCCAGATGTTTGAAGGAACACGATAACTTCAAACTGAAAAGGCCGACCTCCGTGGTGGAGTGGTTAGTATAGAGTGCTACAACTCCAGGGGGCCCTGCTTCGAATCCCTACCTGTGCATGTGCGATTTTTGTGTCTCATAATCGATTTTATCACTAATCCTCATCGTCGTGATTACCCAAAGTGACAGAAAAATGACACTAAATAGCTAAAATCAAATCAAACTGAAGAAGTGCTCTGGGGAAAAGGTGACATGGTTAGCCCTTTGGAAAAATAAAACCTTGCCCCGCCCCGCATCCCTGGAAAAGATCCTGCTGACTCCCTTTGGTATGTGGCCACCTAGGTCACTGATTAAAAGGCATACCTGAAGAAAAGGCTATTTTCTTAGAGTCGTTCTTTCCGTGGGGATTTGCGACGCGATATCTGAAATTGATTACGTAATGAAAATACTGAAAAAAGTCAATTTCTCTGCCTATTATGGTGACCTCTATGACATTCCAATCATGTGGAACTTTCCTAGCACTTAGATAAAATTTCAATAATCTTAGCACAGTCTTATACATAAAAACAGTTTCATTGTTGTACTTAGAATACACCTCGTATACTTTCAGAAATATCCTGAGAAAACTCCTTTATCTTGTTCATTTTTTCACTTTTGTTGTGACACGTGTATGCATTTCGGAAATAATTTAGCCGACATTTACATGCAGATTACCTTTAATTACTTTAGAATGCACAGTATATCTACAACTAACAGTCAATAGCAGATAATTATCTCTCCTTTACTTTTTGGGGCGTTTGGGTAGATGAACATACTCGGATAAAAATTCTTCCCTCTGTTATCGAGAAATGACACTAGGGGGAAAAAAAGGTGCTGAACAGACCTTTCAAGATTTGACGCAACTTTCAAAAACATGTGTTTGTAAATGACTGCTTCTTGATTGAGTTGGTGTGTAAAGTCCACTTTATCCGCAGTAAGGCTAATCGGGACTGGACCTACAGTTTAAAGTGGTATCCGAACCACTATGTGCCTCCACCGGTATCGAACCCGGGACCCCTTGATTACAAGGCAACGAATCTACCACTGCGCCATTGGGGAATCCCTTGACTGCTTCTTGCAGCTCTGTTCAGCTTCACTTTAAACCTTTAGAGCCAGACTAGTATTATTGTGACGTCACCCGAATTTGAATAGCACAAGGAATATATATTTCTCTGTTTTCCATTTTATTACTTCTTCGTTCATAATCGTCTTCGCGATTAGTCTAGAGAGGTGGAATGTAGGAATAAGTAAAGTAATATGTGATAAGTAATATTGATTATTAAATCCGCAAATTATATTGAGGACTCCCCGATGGCGTAGTGGTAGCGTCGTTGCCTTGTAATCAAGGGGTCCCGGGTTCGATACCCGGTGGAGGCACATAGTGGTTCGGATCCCACTTTAAACTGTAGTTCCAGTCCCGATTAGCCTTACTGTGAATAAAGTGGACTTAAAACTCCAACTCAACGCAAATTCTATTCTAAATTTTAGTATTCATAGCACTCTGAGTGAAGACTAGAAATTCAAAAGTAACTAAACGCTGTTTTTGAAACTCCACACCATGCTCTGTATGTACAAGAACACTTTATTAGCACTAGTTTAATCAGAAGTACATATCGTGCTACAACGCCAGGGGTCCCGGGTTCGAATCCTGGCCTGGGCATGGATGTTTGCGAGTGTCCATTCATCAGTTTCATCCCCATCTTCGCAAGTTAGCCAAATGTGGCACAAAAAGCGAAGTAAAATAAAGCAAATCAATCAATCAATCTAATCAGAATTAGTGCACGTCCCTTTACAACCTTTTAACCTTTCTAAAGGGCTTTTTACACCCCTTCTTTAACTCTCAGGTAAGGATTTTAGATAAGGGGACAACTACCCGCATACATTGAAGTGTGCATATGCGCCGACGCACCCTAAAATTTTAATTAATTCATTAATACATTCGAGACTAAACCTACAGTTTAAAGTAGGAACTGAACCACTATCTGCCGCCACCGGATATCAATACCCGGGACATTACCACTACACCCCGGGACATTTTCTTTGCTCTGTATGGGATCTTACATCAAAATCAGTGCCATACTGTAGTAGTAATCTCGATCTGTTGGTATACTGTACAATCCTATCGTACTAACAGAGGGAGCGACTTATTTAGTATAATATTTGACTTGGTATTTTGTATTGGTATTTAGAGATCACATAAACAGAATGTGTCAAATAAGGCACATATTTTCCACCCACTGCAAGAACGAAGTTGATATAAACAAAACGACATGACTCCTGAGAAATAGTTCCTTTCCTATGTGTTAGTGCTAGTGTTATTTTGCCCATGAATACATTGTTTGTAGCTGTACAGCTCATAACTGTAAAACGTTGATAAAACACAACACATCCTCATTGAGACACTATTGTATGAAGTTCATATTCTAGTTAAAACTAAACTTAATGCTGAACAGAAACATCCTGACTACAATAAATCAATCAAAATTAGGGTGACCATAAATAATATTTTGACCCAAAAAGGGGACGTCTCAAGGAAGTCAGTTTACCCCTCCTGAAAAATCGGCAATTATAAAACTACTATTATTATTATTAGTTAAAGTATGCATCACGTAAATGATACATTATAAACAACAAATAAAATATGGTCCTCCTCTGACTGCGGGACGGCATGGGTTCAAGTCTGCCTGGGTTCTCGGTCTGTGTATAGGACCGGTGGCAACTCACCATCGTGAGGAAATTGGGGAGCTACGAGTGAGTAGCATAACCCGGTCTCGGGATTCTCCTGTAACGGCTGAGGGTTCGACGTGTTGACAACAAGTCACCCCATTACCGGTTGAAGAACTCCACACCTCTAGGTAGGATTGTGGGAGGGAGACTGGCAAAGGGTCGAGTCATGGGTTATTATTATATTATTAATATTATCAAAACGATAATTGTGAGCTCAGTATGACTTATATGGTATTTTTTCTCTCTTCTGATCACATCCTTTACTGTTAGGCCAACACTAAATTGAATTATACCAGAAACTGTTCAATGCTGCCTGCTCGAATATTCTCGACGAAATTGTAGCATTTGAAAAAGTGGAAGAAAAGCGAAGCTAAATATGAAAAATAACAAATTTCTATGAATAACTTGAAACAGTGTTTCCATGACACTAGTTTAAAAATTCAATCTACTTTTTTTTTTTTTTAGCATGAAATGTCTCAAATTTAGATTTAATTTTCTGGCTAACTTCTAGCCTCCTAAACGGGGCTCTCCCGATCAAAACGGGACGTATGGTCACCCTAATCATAATACTCATAGTTCCAGAACTTCAATATAGGTTATCAGCCATGTTGATTGATATCACATGCACTACATTCCTACGCGCAAGATACCAGCACAGTGGCCATTTCATCAACCAATCGGGTTTCTTTAAAGCGGACAGAGAAAAGTCTCTTTTGAATTACCAGTCTTCAAGTATACATCCATATCCATAAATATAAGTTGAAGAATCTCTTGCTCTCGAAGCGTTGATTTTTTTCAATGAAATACCAGACACGAGGTGAGGCCTTTAGAAAGCTTGGTCGGCTGCTCTGACCCCTGTCTTAAATGAATGGTCTGGACCATCCGTAATGGTAGCAACAGTCCCCGTGCAGTTATGCTGTAGAAAAGAAATGGAGCATTGTTTTTTAGACCATTAATACAATGGGATCAGCGAAAGCAGTGAATTTAACTGATGAGACAGGCATTTGTGAAAATAGCGTGTAGGGAAATGAGACCGAGAAATCTTAGGTGAAAACAGAATACATTCCGACAGCTTATCCGTCTCACCCATTGAAAGTGGGCTAAGGATTGGTGTTCTGGCATTCAGATACAATGTATTTAACCCTTTCAAGTCTTCTGTTACTTTCATATAGCATCCATCGCATTGATAACCAGAATATTCTATGGTAGCAAATCTTAGTTAGATCGATTAAGAATTGACGCAATGACTGACGCAGGTGCGTTTCTGATTGGGTATATATCATCACTCTCTCTCTATGTATATATATAAACCCATGGTGCAAAAGCCCTTAAGGTCCAAGGCCTACCTACCGACTGCCGGCTGTCAAACATATTAAAATTCCAATCAGTTAATCGAGTTGGAATGTGTACCCCCTTCAGTGATTTTCAGGAGCGTTTCCTTAAACTAACCTTTATCTTAAGTACGACAATTTCGGGAGGAACTATCAATCGCTCTATTTGCACCCACTAATTTACGATTGTTGCAGGCCACTTCACTGTTAAAGATATATTATATCCATATCCATGATCTTGTCGTTAGACATTCAATAACAAAACAGTTACTTGTATAAATGCGTTGATACCACATATAGCTAGAAGCCCATTAACGCCGACTTTGTGGTGGAGATCCCCCCGTCAATATTAATTCTCAGTTAATATTTTTAAAATGAAATTAGATTTAGAGAGAAATACAAAAAAAACTTTCTTTCTCTAAACCCTTTATTGGGTTAGTACATAATGTCGGTGAGTTTCCTCTACAAAACATTGATTCCAATAACATTTTGTTCGTTAAGACCGTGTTACAAGCCCAAGAAAAATGATCTATCCTGTATGTATGCAGTCGTGAGTCACAGCTTTATTTTTGAATTGTTGTTTAAAATACACTTTATTCACAGATAGGCTAATCGGGACTGGACCTACAGTTTAGAGTGGGATCCAAACCTCTATGTGCCTCCACCGGGTACAGAACTCAAACACTTGATTACAAGGTGACGACATTAGCAATATTTATTTATAAAATGTGCAGTTGAGGAGAGCGGGGGCAAAAGAGGATAGGTTACCAATCTGTAACCTCGCTACGCGCCTTAAAATTTGATATATATACTTCGGAAGACTGGTCTCCCATTGCATTTGAGCAAAGTTGGTCCAACAAAGTTTTGATAATACTCTTGGAACTGTTTTATTTATATTATGTCACGTACACAAAAGAAACCGATTTCTTTGCATTAACATAACATGTTTTTGATTAAGCTCTTTGGTACTGCCAAGAAAAAAATGGTAGTCTTTACTAAATTTGGTAATTTTGAACAATTTTTTTGAGAACTGTGAACAAATGTTAAATGATTATGCAAATTTGTTTACTATTTAAACAAATGTTAGGTTACGAGAATCTATTTGTTGGTTATTCCAAACAATCTTCTCTCTGTGTGTGTAGCTTATCTATGCCTAGACTAATTTCTCTGAAAAGAATGGATTATTTACCGACGAAGAAATGAAATTGTATACAATCGGAAGAAATCTTAACGTTGTTATTGAATCATTAAAATACATCAAGATATCCTCACGATTTAAACTCTATTCTAGCAGACAATATAACTAACAATAACCCGTACACCTCTTGAGGGCCAGGGTTTACCTACCGACTGTCGCCCAAACTCCCACCTGTCGAGGTGGGATATCATCCAACCAGTTACGGAGTGACGTGTGGTCAGCACACGTTGTTGTTGTAGGTTTTCTATGATCGGGTTACGCTAATCATTCGTAGCTCTCGAATTTCCTCACGATGGTAGCTACCGGTCTCGTACACAGGCCGATATCTCAGGAGAAAAGTTGTTAAGCTTCCCACAGGAGAATCGAACCTGCGCGCGTGTATCTCGAACCGATAGCCTGACGCCTTAGACTGCACGGCAAGGGGGCGGAACAGACAACATAAATAAGAGTAAATAATATATGGGGGTAGATACCATGAAACCTTGTTTGTCAATCAAGGACATAAATAATAGGAATTCATAATTTTGTTTGAACTCAAAATTCCATGTGAAAAGTTTCATCCATGTTTTAACCCAGAAACCTTGTTTTCGCATCGTAAGCCTATTCAGCTCACCAGGAAGGCTCGTAATAGTTAATTAAAGACCAGAAAGAACTTTTCACTTCGTGTTTTTACACGAGATAAAATTACGGCAGGTTTCCATTGATTACATATGAGCATCGACTTGCTCCAATTGATAGAAAGGATAATTTAAGTTCAAGGCTATCATCAGTACACGGTAAATATGTATGCTACACAGTTCTCTTCTAGAAGAAGAGGAATCGTTCCAATTTCTTAGAACCTGCACGTAACGCGTCAGTTACATTCTGTACTCAAGCATTTCTGCATATTTTAAGGATGAGCAACGCACTGTGCTCTTAGCAACTATATATTTTGAGTTTTACTATTGAAAACTTGTTTGCAAACAATGCTTACCACCATTTCGAATAATTCCATTCTTTTCAATTAATATTAGAAACAAGGGCAGTATCGTAAACCGCCACCGATATTTTGAAATGAACTGCAATTTTGATATCAAACTGTGCAATTAACGGTTTATGAAGGGGCCTGCCGTCCCACGTCGTCTTGTAATCAAGGGAGTGCCGGGTGCGATATCCGCTGGAGGTGCATGGCGGTTCGGATGTCACTTTAACCTGGTCCAGTCACGATTAGCCTTGTAGTGCATAAAGGGACTTGAAAACAAACTCAAACGAACAACACTGCTTCTGATAGAAATTAAAGATGGTGTCTACAAGAGACGAGGCTCGTGAATGAGGAATCATATATTGTTCTCTGTCTCGATATGTAAGTTTCAATCTCCCTCTGGTCTCGAAGTAACACAGAAAAAAATATTTTAAAGAAACAACAAAACATTAAAATAAACCAAAAAGATATGATTTCGCACATCAAAGAGCACGTATAATATATTGTAGCGTGACGTCGGGTAAGGTATATGCTCCCAATTCCTTCATCAATATATTTATCTCTGTTTCGGTTATTTTACGTCGCTTACCTACATCTTGAATTATTCTCGGCGATGAGGATGAATGATGAAATTGATGTTGGGCCAAACATAACAATACACTATTGTCCTAATCACGGTTGTAACTTGTAACCTAGGACCTCTGACCTTGCGAGCGTAGAATATGATCATAAAAACTCGAAACTGCTTACAATGATCCCGCGTTTGAAACATTTCATTAAAAGGAAAAAAAACAAAATCAGGACCCTGATTTATCTTGTTTCAGTTGCATAAAGGTAACACTTCAGAACAACGTATTGCCGTTACGAACAGTTGAGATGGTCTGCATTTTTAATGAAGACATAAAGAGAATGAGGTCAAGAAGAATTATGAACAATAATTACAAAAAACAGTCACGATGCTTCTGTTACGTCAAGCAAACGTAGTTGCCCTGGGGGTAGAAGCTATTACTCTTGCACCAAATCACACAGTGTATCCCACCCATCCTCTCTGTTTTGTAACAGCGTTCACCAAGCTGGAGAACTGAGATACGTATTGACTTACTTTCGATTACGTTGGGCATCTCGTCCTAATGAATTTCCTAATTGCACTTCATCACAGTTTTATTCAGAACATATTGCATCATCTATAACTCACTGTAGGTAGCCATGCAAAATGGGTTTGGTAAAACATCCAAGTTTAGGGATGTCGGAGAGTTCGTTAGTTGTTCCAAACGTCAAGGAAACCTTTACACCTTTACTTAATTACAGTAAACCCTCGTTAACACGAATCTCAAAGGACCGAAAAATCAAGAGTTCGTGTTTAAAAAAAATCGTGCTAACCGGGGACTCAAATTTTATAGTTGCAATACAGTTCTTTCTACACATTAACCATTTACAACACGTATTATGTATGTCATCATAGAAAACACTACTACAGTACTACAGTAATTAACTTTTAAGAAAAGTACTCGCAGATCATTTTCTGGTGAAAAATTCCTGTCGCAGGCGTTACCATGCCTGGTAACTTCACGGCCAACTGTACTCATACCTTAAACTAGCGGTCAATTTGTGACACACACAACTGAATTTGTTGGTTAAATGCGTATAAGCTCATTGATGACGCGATGATCGCGATTGTCGAGCAATTGCACCCAAGTTTTAATCTTGATGTTACTCGTACTGGCTATGTTTTAAAGAATAGAAAAACACATTTGAACATATTGTTGATCTGAATCTGTTGGTTACAATGCTGTATAAGTTGATTGTTGACAAGATGATAGAGATTGTTGAGCGATTTCTTACATACCTAGCAGAGGAACGACAGAGGAAAAACTGAAAGTTCGTGTTAAATGAGATCGAAAGACGCAACGAACTAAAAAGCAGTTCGTAATTCGTGGTAACCGAAATTCGCGTTAACCGATAAAACTTCCTATAAAATATAATACATCCCTACCGGGACCATTTGTTCATGTTAACCGTGTGTTCGTCTTAAGCGAGTTTGTGTTAACGAGGGTTTACTGTATATATATTTGTACTTTATAAAATCCTTGCTGATTGCCTCTGTGGCTGGCTCATTAGCGTATTGGGTACTTATACAGAGTGTCCGAAAAGTCACGCAATCCGGTGTTTACGACCGTATAACGGAATAGCGAAACGGAATGAGAAGAAACGCTTTCTGCCAAGAGAATGCCCTGTATATTGGGAAAATTTAGAGAGACAAACATATGTAAGAACATGCATGTTTTAATAACAAATAAGCAAAGTGTTGCCAAAGGCGGAAAAAAAATATTTGCAAATCGTGTATATTGATGCACAGAACTCACTGAGGTAAATTATTGCAACATTTCACAATACCAACGAACAATTTGGATGGCCATCTAATGAATTTGACAGAAAAAGAACTTTGACGAAGTTTCAAAAACATTGCAGAAGGGAATAAATGGGCTGTTCCAAAAATCGATGTTTTTACAATATTACGAGGGACACTGGCAACACTGTTGGTGTCACGTGTCACTAACAGACGTGTTTCACCTCAGGCTATCACACTAAGGCACTTTTAACGACAAAGGAGAAAGTTGGTAATTCTCGAACATATGCAATAAATTACATACACCTTGCAACCCTGAAATGTGGTTTCAATTAGATAGGTATGTCAACAGCCAAAATTCCAGGCATTGGTCGACAGAAAACCCACATCAGTTGCATGAACTACCCTTGCACTCTCCGAAAATCGGTGTATGGTGTAGAATATCGCGACGTCGTATTGTGGGACCGTTATTATTTGAGACAACAGTGAATACTGCTGTGTACGGGGATCTCATAATGCAATTCGTTGCTCCCCTGGAAGAAGACGAACGTGATGTTTGGCTACAACAAGATGGAGCAACTTGCCATGCATCTAATGAATCTCTTCGTATGCTGAGAGAATTTTTTGGTGATCGTCTAATATCCAAGAATTTATGGCCCAGTCGCTCGCCCGATTTAACATCTGGAGATTTTTTTTTTTGTGGGGTTACTTAAAGGGGAAAGTATACCAAACGGAACCCAGAACATTGGAGGAGCTGAAACGAAACATTACACAGGAAATTAATAATATCGGTGCTGCAATCCTCAGGAAGGTATCTGAGAACATGATCAAGCGAACCAACTTATGTATCCAAAAAATTGTGGACACTTAAAACATTTGCTTTAATTTGTAGTGATACCAACATTTCAGGCTTGCAAGGTGTATGTAAATTATTGCATATGTTCGAGAATTACCAACTTTCTCCTTTGTCGTTAAAAGTGCCTTAGTGTGATAGCCTGAGGTGAAACACGTCTGTTAGTGACACGTGACACCAACAGTGTTGCCAGTGTCCCTCGTAATATTGTAAAAACATCGATTTTTGGAACAGCCCATTTATTCCCTTCTGCAATGTTTTTGAAACTTCGTCAAAGTTCTTTTTCTGTCAAATTCATTAGATGGCCATCCAAATTGTTCGTTGGTATTGTGAAATGTTGCAATAATTTACCTCAGTGAGTTCTGTGCATCAATATACACGATTTGCAAATATTTTTTTTCCGCCTTTGGCAACACTTTGCTTATTTGTTATTAAAACATGCATGTTCTTACATATGTTTGTCTCTCTAAATTTTCCCAATATACAGGGCATTCTCTTGGCAGAAAGCGTTTCTTCTCATTCCGTTTCGCTATTCCGTTATACGGTCGTAAACACCGGATTGCGTGACTTTTCGGACACTCTGTAGTATCGAGAAGAGTGGACGTTAGGTAGAGTATCAGCCTCGTCTTGGATTGTAAGTTTCATATCATTTTCGCGTCTCTGTCTCGAATGGAAGAGGTATTGTCTGGAGTCTCGAAATATGTACGAGGCGTGTTCGGAAAGTAAGTACCGAAAGGGTGTAAAATAGTTTCGTACTTTTTTTTTTAACTTTCATTGCATTCTACAGACCTTAAAATACTTTTATACGTAGTTTTCACCATTGTTCAAGCATTTGTCGTAGCGTGGCACTAGTTTTTGAATCCCATCATCATAGAATGCTCCCGCCTGAGATGAAAGCCATCCATGCACTGCTGCTTCGACGGCGTCATCCTCGTCGAAACGCTGACCAGCAAGAAACTTCTTCAGATGACGTCAGTAATATGAGCAACATGTACAGTGTGTCAACTCACAAACTTTCACAGCGTACACTCAGAAATCAGTGTAAAGAAAATATGCATCATCTGTACCTCAGACTTATAAATATGTCATGGAGAAAGATGCAGGAAGATGCATTATAAAAGCATCAAGTGGTGCATCAAAATACAGCTCGATACATAAATAAATACTCACTTGCATCATATGATGCACTCTGGCGTTACCATTACAAACGATACATAAAAATGTATCTAATTGTAAACGTGATTCATGGCAAAGGCTAAAAAATATACTATAGTACATCAATCGATGCGTTTTTGGTGCATCAAATAGATTTGATGCATTTAGTTCTCTGTGTATAGAGATCATTGAGGCAAATAACTTTTCTCAAAAAAGTTTTTCTGTTTGCTACGAACCCTCAAAATGGAACTTTATCCTGAATATATGCAATTCCACAACACGCTTAAAAAATAGTCATTATGGATTGACTTTGCCGTTCTTATGACTTTCCTAGGCTTGATATGTTTTAAATTTGGTTTAGGTAAATCTTGCAAAAAGGATACCAAAGTCTCGAACGGCCAGGAGTCCCGGGTTCGAATCGCGGCCTGGGCGTGGATGTTTGTGAGTGTCCATTCATGAATTTCATCATATCATAACTCATCCCCATCTTCTCAAAGCCAAAATTGGCAAAAATGTGAAGTAAAATAAAGGAAATCAATAAATCAAAGTCTCGAACGAGACCCAGGGGTTGAGACAGTACGTCTCGGTCTCGTCTCGTATTTACAGAAGTCTGTCTCGTTCTTGGTTTCACAACCAAGAACGCACAAGAGTGTGTTGAAGATTAGGCACACACAGGAGATGCACTAGTGAATCAGGCGTGGCCAGGCCGGCTCGGTAGCTCAGTGGTTAGAGCAATGCCACGGCATGCTAGAGACCCGGGTTCGAGTCCTAGGTCGAGGCGGCATTTTTCGTTGAAAATTTCAAGAGTGTTAGTTTGTGTTGTGTCCACATTTATTTCGTCAGTTCATCTTTCATCCTCATAGCCGTGATTAACCTCAGCGACGAAGAGCAAATTAGAAGTTAGCCGCCTCGGTGACCTAACACACAGAACGGTCGACTGACAATGTCGTTGCTGAGGATTCCAGGTTTGAGTCCTGGCTTGGATATTGGTTTTTGTTCTTGGTTGTCACCTCATCCATTTCAGGTGATTTCCCGGCATCATCCTCGCGTTTAACCAAAATTAGCAAAATGCTTTTCTGTTTTTGGTGGCCTGATTGTTGGGACAGATAAAACACATCCTCTTTACTTAATAAGAACTTTATTTTAATTTGTGTGAATTTTCAAATGATGAAAAATAAATTATAATAGAGAGAGGAGGTAATTGACATTTTAATATTTTAGTGGAGTTGAGGGAAAAAATATAACAGTTAAAGGAGAAATTAATAGTTTTTTGGTGTCACTGTTGGGACACAATACAAAACAATAATAAATAGAAAAGTTAAACGAACAATATGCACCTTCTACCTTTTTTTATGTTTAATACTTGAATTTTTATCCAAATGACAATTTTAAATTGGCGAATTAGAAGATAGAATAAATTTACAGCATTGCATTTAATTTTAGAAACTGAGATTCTGAGACACTTTTTCATGGAATGCTCCTCGTACATACACAGCAGAACAGACGGTATTTGAATAAATAAAACAAGTTCATATGTGGGAATAGTGGTGTAAGTAGCGTCATTGTTTCAGACAATTGGGTGGAGTTTTAGGTGCAAATTCATGTTTTCACTTGGAGAAGAACTATACGTCATCAGCGTATTTGTCACCATGCAGAGATCCTTGGACATGACTGTGATCACAGATTCTCCATTGTCTTGCCTCAACCACGTAAAAAGTGCAGAAAAAGAAAAGAGGAACACACTTCCTTCATACTTTGAGGGCGTCTTCTAGAAAATCTCCGAAACGATGCATTGTCCTCCCCATTGTGGTTCGAATGGACACGTGCACCGAGGGGCGTAGGAGAGAAATCTCCGAGGGTCTTCAGATGATGCTAAAGATGCGTAGAAAATGTAATTGACAACTTTCACAAGGAAACCATGCAGAAAATCGCTCTGTGACAGATTTTCTGTGCATTTTATGACACCTAAGAGTGCTGATTCACCTTCATGTAGAAGGAATTGCGTCATTCAGACCTCAAAGAGCTTATTCACAAAACAGAAATGGGGCATTTAATATTTGCAAGGTATGGGATATTATATAATATGTTCGAGGCTTGTAAACAACAAAATTCGTCCCAATTTATTTTGAGAGTACTAAAGACAGCATGATCTCAAAATACCATTATGTCGTATGTGTCCGTCCGTCCGTATGTCTCTCCACCAAAAGCATGACAACAATCGGCGTTATAGCGACTTATGCGTAACAAATAGAGGATTGTTTTGTAAAAATTTTGAAAAAATATAGTTATCTCAATGTGATTATTTTGAAGAACTCGAAACACTACACTTAATTTTGATAGAGAAATTATACTCACTGAGATAGTAACCTATATATGTACATAAAATATGCCAATGTTGTGATTAGTTCTCATGGAACATATTGTCTTTCATAGTAAATACAGCTTCAACTTGCTCTTACATACTCTGTATGTACAACTCTGGAGTGAATCTGTAATTTTTGAATACGAACATGCATTTTCATATCTTGATATTTCTCTATGATAATCTATTGATTTAGAGTAATTGCTAGTGTAATGTTGTGATTAATATGTGATTTCAGTCATATGTGATTTAATAGGGCAAATGCTTCGCCTCGGTTTCTATTTTTCTTATTTTTTTTTAAAAAAATGTGTTTCTATTTTTCTTACGTTAATATTTTTTTAAAAAAACAAGAATAATAGAAACCGCGGTATTTGCCCCATTAAATCACATATTACTGAAATCACACATAAGCAAAATATTACACTTACAATTACTCATCAATAGTCTATTACAGAAAAGTATCACGAAAAAGAAAGGTAAGTGCGAAGTGCTAAAAGTGTACAGTAACTCTCTTAACCTAATTGGTAGTATCCACCCGTAATTCACATATTCTCAAATTTTTACACATGTCAATTTCCTCAGTATTCTCAATTGGACAAACACAAACATCCATGTCCGAATCGGGATTCGAACCAGGGACCCCTGGCGTTGCAGCGCGCTGTGCTAACCACTCTGCCACGGAGGCCGACATCTCTGGAGCTAGAGGAAAACTTACTACAATGCCAACAATGGCAGACAATCCAATAAGGTCGAGTGAAACTACTGCAGCCATCGTGCCACAACCCTTCAAGATCATCACATGCGCATAGAGTAAAACACACACGTACAGTTATTTTTAATTTTCCCAGCTGCATGACTTAAGCATGCCGATTTAGCAAAACAGAAAGAAAAAGCGGGGTAAAAAAAGTGGTTGGTTGAAAGTAATTAACCAGTTCATTACCCTTGGAAAAAAGCAAGCGATAAAACACAAGTAACGCCCCAACCCAGAGCACTTGCAGTAAGAAAAGACAAAGCAATGTAATTTGCAAGAGGCTCACGTACAGGTTCCACTTGCTAATCAGCTGTCCACACGAACAGCTTCCTGTAATTGTATTGTTAAGGAGAACAGGAAAAATTAACAAACGCAAGGTAAAACAAGCAACGCGTATTCTTTTCTTATTCAACTTGTTGCCCTTGCACGCAAGTGATGAGGGCTTGAAACGAGAACTTTATGCACTGTCTGCAAGCAAGTATTAGTAATGCAAGTCTTATGTACACATATATGCAAAAAGGAGCTTGTTATCACCACATTAAATGCATTCTTCAAATGTCTTTAACCATCTAAGTTCTCAACGAACGTGTTAAATGTTGTACAAACTTCAGCACCGTGTTTTGAAAGTGAAAGTGAAATAGATAGCCATCAGAAGAGGGACCGAAATGAATAACAAATTTTAATACTCGAGCTGCAACAAACAGACACATTATCTGATTAACATTTAATAACAATGATACTAATGCACTCAGTGCCGGATCTACAAATCTTGCCCCCCCCAAAATATTACCAAAGTTCCTACCTACTTTTACACATACACACACACACACACACATAATGTATGTGTGTGTGTGTAATTTTAGATCTCATGTTGACAAAGTCACATACAAGGGCCTACAGGGTAATTCAAAAGTCCCTTTACACCCCCTATAAAAAGTAAACGAGTTAGGCTGGGTACAATTGGTCATGATAGAAGTTAGAAACAGGTTAGGCTTAGGGGGAACCACACTGGTGTGTTCCAAGCGGACGTCCGCCATATTGGTGGCCGCCATAATGAATTAAACTCAAAATTTGTAAATGGGAAGGAGGTGATGTGGTGTATATATGACTTATGACACTGTTTTCCCACACCTGGAAAATGATACATTTGTTACAATCATGCAGTCATAACCTTTTACTGATTAAAGTAAGGTTGAAGAAACCTTCATCACTGCATTTCTCGTAAAATTCTAGCCTGATATGATTCTAGTCTTGACTGCTACGAGGGAAACCCGGGGTGGTTAATCCAAGGTCGGAATTTTTTCCGGCTTTGTCCCCGCGTAAAGCAGCTCTGAGGCCCAACCAGCCTCAAATGATATGGTACCCGGAGGAGGGGGGATAAAGGCGGCCGCAGCGTGGTGCTGATCACATCACTTCCAAAATATGTGTGGCCCTACCCCCACGTTCCCTAAAGGTGCCTTCATGGCACGGTGCTATATGCACAGGGAACTTTAACTTTACCTGTACCCTTGAGTAACTACGTTTACTTTTTACATACACATATACGAGCCCTCTGCTACGTATGTCAATGGCTGAGCCCTAAAGGCTTACTTGTGTCTGCCTTGTAGATCCGGCACTGCATGCACTTTTTTTATTAAGTTTTAACTCGACCCGATTACCAATTTTACTCGACATCTACTGGCAGAGGCGGTAACTTAAAATAAATTTGATGAAAAGGGGGGAGGTTTGTCAAAAGCAATATGTTATGCATGTAAACATCTGGCCCTCTACGTGAATTTGGGCAAGGGGGCAGAAAGCCTTCCCTCCCCAAAGTTGGCGCCTTTGTCTACTGGTCTTAATTTTAATCCAGGGCAACGAGTTCAATTCTCAATAAGCAGAACAGGGGATTAATAATTTCACATACGTCACGGTCAAATTAACGATAATATAAGTAATATAAAAATATCAAATATCAAATGAAGTTGAAAATGTCCATTGAAATATTGAATTAGCATTGTCGTAAGAAAATTCATTTATACATATGAACTGACATGTCAGTGGTCAATATCTTCTAATAGTGAAAAGAAGGTATAGAGAGCTGTAAAAAATATATACTTACTCTTATTAAAATTACAAAAAAAAACCCATTGTTTTCTTTCTTATTTTCCGGATTTTTTTTTTCAAATTTTTAAAAAAATTGTTATCACTCTCAGATTCACAACAGATTTGTGTGGTAAAAGTGAAAACTGTCAAATAATTACAAACAAATTCAGACACCGACTTTAGGAAGGGAGAGGCAATTCTTCCCCAAACATATCTATGCCCACCCCCCTCTTTGTGGTATAGATCTGGCCTGACTAAAGCCTATGATTGTGGTAAAGACCTCACCTGACTGAAACCTATGATTGTGGTAGAGACATAGCCTGACTAAAGCCTATGATTGTGGTAGAGACAGCCTGACTAAAGCCTATGATTGTGGTGGTAGAGACATAGCTTGACTAAAGCCTATAATTGTGGTAGAGACATAGCCTGACTAAAGCCTATGATTGTGGTAAAGACCTCACCTGACTGAAACCTATGATTGTGGTAGAGACTTAGCCTGACTAAAGCCTATGATTGTGGTAGAGACATAGCCTGACTGAAGCCTATGATTGTTGTAGAGACATAGCCTGACTAAAGCCTATGATTGTGGTAAAGACCTCACCTGACTGAAACCTATGATTGTGGTAGAGACATAGCCTGACTGAAGCCTATGATTGTGGTAGAGACAGCCTGACTAAAGCCTATGATTGTGGTGGTAGAGACATAGCTTGACTAAAGCCTATAATTGTGGTAGAGACATAGCCTGACTAAAGCCTATGATTGTGGTAAAGACCTCACCTGACTGAAACCTATGATTGTGGTAGAGACATAGCCTGACTGAAGCCTATGATTGTTGTAGAGACATAGCCTGACTAAAGCCTATGATTGTGGTAAAGACCTCACCTGACTGAAACCTATGATTGTGGTAGAGACATAGCCTGACTAAAGCCTATGATTGTGGTAAAGACCTCACCTGACTGAAACCTACGATTGTGGTAGAGACATAGCCTGACTAAAGCCTATGATTGTTGTAGAGAACTAGCCTGACTAAAGCCTATGATTGTTGTAGAGAACTAGCCTGACTAAAGACCATGATTATGGTAGAGAACTAGCCTAACTAAGAGCTATCATTGTTGTAGAGATCTAGCCTGACTAGAGGCTATGATGATGGTGGAGGCTCTATAATGATTTCGTAGACAGTATGAAAGAGTTCCACTTTCAGAGATACAGTGAGATCATTTTAATAGGGATAACTTCAACTCCCGAGAGGTGCTACGAAGCGCATGTACGTACTACGCATGTAAGATAGGAACTTTGTTGTGCTTAATCAGTCCTTGTCCACCTTCGACCAATATTTTCTCTATACTTTTGAAGCATAGCGCTGCTGTTGGGTTAACAATGGGAGGAACAATTTGGCAGGAAATCTCTGACAGTGAGTCAGTGTGCACCTGGCATTGAGAGTGAACGAAAAAGTTGCACTTCATTGAAACGAATATAAGTCGCAAACTAATGTCTAAACTTTCACTGGCAGCAAAGGGACATTTCCTTCCAAGTTGTCATATAACGTGTTGGTAGCCCTACAGCAAGTGAATATTCAAAGGCGTATTCTTGTAGTTGAATATTTATCTTCATCCAGAATAAGGAGAGAATGCTTATTAATATAGGGTTTTCCAATAAGAACGATTTGTTTTTACAATGAAATAAAATAAAAACTATTTCAGATACAACCAAACTTTTTATATTATTTTGAAGCATAGTTTTTTACATTATGTTTTGAATAACACATCATTTAAGTGTCCACCCCGACTTCGTGCACACGAGTGAATTCGATGAACCCAATTTTCGATGACTTTGTGCAATAACTCGGGCCTAATGTCACGAATGCAGCGTTCGATGTTCAATCTTAATGCATCAAGGGTTCGTGGTCTGTTTGCATAAAGTATAGATTTCAAATAACCCCACAAAAAGCAATCTAAAGGAGTTAAATCACAACTTCTTGGAGGCCAACTAACAATTTCAGTTGCATTTCCTGAAATTATCCTTTCACCAAACTGTTCTTGCAATACGTCGATAGTGGTATTAGCAGTGTGACATGTGGCACCGTCTTGTTGGAACCACATGTCCTCCAAATCAATTTCATCTAAATTTGGCCACAAAGAAATCTGTTAACATCAATCGGTACCGCTCACCAGTCACTGTAACTGCATCTCCTACCTAGTTTTGAAAAAAAAAAAAAATGGTCCGATGATGCCACCATACAGTAACCTTTTGCGGATGCAAGGTCTTTTCGCGAATCTCTTGTGGATTGTTTTCACACCAAAAACGACAATTTTGTTTGTTAACATATCCAATTAACCAGAAATGATCTTCATATGAGAAGATAATTTTTTTCCCAAAATTATAATCTGTTTCAAGTTCAATGGAACGTCTATTTTCATATATTTTTTTTTTTGGATAATAACCAAACGTTCTTGAAGCGTGTATTTAGCCATGATGAATTGTCCCAGTATACTAAACACAAGTGACAACTAGTGACAGTTATAACATTTCAAGCATAGTTGCCAGTTCATTTCAAAATCATATCATTTTTATTGGATAGTATGGATATCAGCTCCAGTTAAGAAAGTTTACACATTAGTATCATTGTCACTTTCCCATGTGTAAGGGAGTACCTGTGTGCGTCTCAAGTTGATTGAAGGGTGGAAGCCAAAAAGAGAGAATTTACCCCCTTAAGCCCGGTCTGATTTTGCCCCCAATATCTACATTTTACATTCATTCCCAAAGGTAGAAAAGGGAGGAATGGACAAGTTTCTCTTGCACGTTCCTTCGTCTATTGCATCAATTTACAATTAGTTACTATTGTTGCGATTTACCTAGAGTGGTAGAGAAGTGACGTAAAACATAAATACAAATAATAATCGTGCTGAATCAGAACTTGCTTTGAAGGAAGAAAGCGTGTACTATGTCAGATTTTTGCTTACACCATGGCAATCCCCGATCTATAACTACAACTTCCTGTTATATTCTTCTTGAGGTAGAGACCTCAGGAGCGACACGACAAGCTGCACGTGTCGCTTGTAGCTTGCGTGTCGATCTGACTGGTCCGATTTGTCAATACCGTGCATCATGTAGCTCCGTGCTCCTGTTCGCGCATGTGCGGTGAGTGTTGCTTGTCGCTTGCAGCTTCGGTGTACAGTCTCCCTTGGACTTGCTGTCAATGTTTGTCCTATTGTACGAAACGATCCCGGCCTCATAACAAATTTACGTTTGGGAAATATTTGTTACAAAATTGTGAGGTAGGAGGTTAATTTCTAAGAGGGATATTTTGGTCTATTTAGTTTGGCATCCCCCATAATATCCCACCCTGGCCGAAAAGCCATAAGAAAGTCGAATCTGTGCGACTCGACTTCCTTTAAACATGCAATCAAGACAGCAACTGGAAACAACTGACGCATCTCTTATTACTTATTCACCATAATTCCCTGCTTGGGCAACCCACACGATTGCAATAAGGCAGAGAATGGGCTCTCGGTTTCTCCAGGAAATGGCATCGTTGGAAACAAAAGACTCGCGCCTTCCGACACCTAAATTCCTCCGGTACACACTTTCATTTCGCAGAAAATGCATTTTGGTGTCGATCTTGCCCAGCCATACATTTTCATCTCCGTGAAAAATTGCAAAACGTCGCTTCAACCTTTCACTGAAGAAGGGCGTAGCCAGTGTGTGACAAGGAAAGCTGCAGATGGATAGCCGTACTGTCCAGGTACAAGGATTTAGAATAATCGTACTTTAGTCACCTATAGTGCAGAAGGCCTTAGGAAGAGCGTTTCGCGGGCTAACAGCAGACGTCGCTCGCACACTATTGCCGATACTCTCGTGTCGTCTGCTCCTCAGCCGAACAAACAGGCCAAGGTAGCAAGAGGCAGAGGTAATTCACCCTTCCAGAAGGGTGCAGCGAGAGCTAGCTGTGGCAACCGGGCTCGCTCATTCGCGGACCTGATTAGTTCTCGCAGACACACCCCCATATTGTTGTCTGCTGTAAGCCCGCGAAGCGATCTTTCTAAGGCCTTCTGCACTATAGAGTTATTTCTTTTCAATGCACTTCCCGTTGTGGTCTGGTGACTAGTGATAGGATTTGGTACTACTGAATTCAACTTAAACAGACCATGCCGACAGGCACGTATTTAGAAATTTATTGCGGGGGGCCCCGAACCAAGTGTCTCGGAAATAACAACAACAATAATAATAAATAATAATATATACGTTTAAATTAAAATAATTATACCGGGTGTCCCAGAAGTCTTTCCCTGATTACAAACTTTATTCATATCCGCTATATGCAAGGTAGAGATGTGAAAGTGGTGCCAGAATGTTGGAAAACTAACCAAGTCTTTTTGTTGCAGGTTTGAGTAACGCGGATGTAGTGTAGCAGTGTCAGTGCCCAGAAAACCGGGAATGTTCACAAATCAGGAAAAAGCTCAGCATGTCCTCTGGTATCGCGAGACCCGGTCACCAATAACAGTGCAGAGGAACTTTCAAATGTACAGAATTCTTTCGTCTAGAATATCTGCCATCAATAAGTTGGTATTTAAAAAATGGAATTTATCTTCATTCCCAAAGCCTGTCAAGTCCAAGAAACATTGTATGGAAAGATGCCACCCGATGTCAAAAGCATTAATTCCGGATTCCTTGGCACTGACACTGCTACATTACAGCCACATTACTGAAACCTGCAACAAATAAACTTGGTTAGTTTTCCAACATTTTGGCACCAATTTTACATCTCTACATTGCATATAGCAGATATGAATAAAGTTTGTAATCAGGTAAAACTTCTGGGACACCCGGTATTATAATTATGATAAATATTATATTAATATTGTATTGTAAGAACGGTGTAAGAATAGAGATATAAAAGCATGTATTTATTATCTAGCGTGTAGTTAAGATTGCTAAAATTTGAATTAAAGGAACTGCCCTGGCAAGGAGATCGGTGCCAAATGGATAAAAATATAATATTTTTTAAGAATATTTGCGATTGACGAAAATTGAAGTTTCAGATTAATATCTTTGGTACTGTCATTCAAAGTTCGGCGGAAATAGATAACCCTCGATTATACAGCAAATGCTGAACAGTATATTTTCATTGTTTAATGTTAGTACTTGGTAAGTCTTTCGCGGGGTAAGACTGGAACCTTGGACTTTGCCCCTAAATACACCCTTGACAGTGCGGTAGGATAGTTTAGTGTCAAGCGTCTCGTAATAAAATTATGTTGTTGTTTTGCAGTCATTGTACTAAAGTCCATACCAGCTAACTGTAGACCGGGCGAACGAGAACAAGTCTCTGCGCAAGTAGTGACGCGAGACGGCCCCACCAATGAACAGTGAGAGAAACGGGATTGCGTAATGGGCGACGGGAATTACCCGATTTTCAATGCAGCGTTGCAAACTTTCGAAAAGGATAATACCGAACGCACATGGCAAACGGACCGTATTTTTGTCTCCAGGTCCGTACGATTGGTTTAAGAATTTCTTAGGGAAATGTTAGGGATAAAACTGCAAGAGCAAATTTTGACAAGCGTACGGACTAAGGTCTGGACCGTACGTCCGTACATGTATGGTCAGGACCGTACGGTTGGCAACACTGAGCTTTCACTACTCAATTTTCCTCATCCTCCTCTGCCTATATGCGCGACCCTGCTCTACAGTTAGCTGGTATGGATTGTACGTTAGCTTTTGTTTCGACACACACACACGTATCAAATTAATGTAAAATAAAGGACGTTTAAAAACTAAAAATTTACTGCCTTCTAATAAATTGAAACAAATGACCCTAAATTATACAACAAATGTTAAAAAACGTATATTTTCATTAATTAATTTTTGTACTTGGTAAGTCTTTCGGCGGGTAAGACCCCCTGGACCCCCTTAAATACGTCTTTGCATGCCGACTCTTCGTATTTGCGATAGGGCGCTCTCGTATGCACTTGTCGACTGCAGAACGAGCAGCGCTACTGTAGCGTTGTAAGAAATGCGAAAAGCAGGGAGTGAGCAAGGCAGGAGGCTTCGTCGTTCGCGTTCGTGCAGTGGGAAACCTCTGGTCATTTGATGCGTCAGTGAGAGTGCAGTGTGACATTGTAATCATAGCAGAAGAAACAGGAGGTGTTTTCGTGTAAAGGAGGGCGCCTTTCCCTACACAATACTTTACCTCTCAACGCACCAGCTCCCCCACTCTTGCTCTGCTGGACTTGAGGTGCAATGTGCAGGCGGGAAGCTCTAACTGGACTGGGTGCTTGCTAGCCTCTACAATTGCTCTAGTTGCTCAACCTGAAGCAAACAAACATAATTGTTGAGTTTCAGTTTTGCGTTCGAGTCCTCTTTAAGCCCAGAAAGACTAATCGGGACTGGACCTACAGTTCAAAGTGGGATCCGAACCACTATGTGGTTCCAACGGATTAATGTTATCTAATCATCCTCATGAGCGCGATTATCTAAATTGTCCCGAAAGCAACGCTAATTAAGAGAAAATACGAAAAAAATACATGTCTCGCTCTTGTCTTCTACGCAAAAGGTACGAACCTTTTGAACTGACCTCGTATTTTACTTGCCTACGGAACGTGACCTTTTTTAAGTCCACTCTTTACACAGATAAGCTAATCAGGACAAAAACTAAAGTTTAAATAGGATAGGACTTAGCTCTACAAGGGACAGCGTTAACACTAGACCATTGGGAGTCCTCTAGAAGCTCACACGCTGGACTTCAATAATTTATAATTACATCCTTTTCACTACCGAAACCGCCAGTCTTCGATATCCCTCTTTACTCTATCAGGAAATCTCTGGAGCAAGGCCGCCTATATTGGTAGAGAAGGGGGGAAAGCGAGTGGGTAAAGCGAAGCAATGCTGCTGCAAAGGCTGGTACCGTGTTAGTCTAATTTTTGGAACAGTTCATCATTTAAGAGGAAGGGGGTGCAAACATTTCATGTTGTGGAGAATTACCATTACCACGGTTGAGTAGGTGTATAAGAGAAAGGTCGTTGCACCAGGGAAAGACCATCTTGTTGGATTAAGGTCAACGGAAAGTTCAGTCACTTCTCTCTGCAAGTGGATGGCTTCTTTGGACAAAAAAGCCTTCTTTTCTGCCGCATCTTCTTCAAGACACTTTGACATTTATTTGAGGCTGATGACACAGTAGCAAAAAGAGATTGCAGTTCCATTGACTGTGTCCCACTTGCATTTGCCTGGCTGAGAACAGAAATTGAGATGGGGAAGCACCAGCAGAACACCAAAATCTTGGTTTTTGAATTGCTTATTGTAACAGTTTCTAGGTGAAGAAGAAAATATAACTGAATCATATTTATCAATATATATTATTTTCCTTGTCAATCATCCCTTAGATATTTCTCATTTTAAAAATTCTATTCGTCCTTCTGACAAAACAGATTCAGGTGATATGTTACGGATTCCCACAATATAACTAGATTCTCATTTAGAATATTCTTCATGTAATTGTGGTGAATAACGGGCATCATAAGCGCCGGGGGGGGGGGGGGGAGATAGGCGGAAAATCTCCCCTCCAATAAAGAAAATTAATTATGTATATTATGAAAAAGAATGTAAAGACAAAGCTACCCAATTCACAATACAACATGCCGTGAAAGCATATGGAGTTATTTTATGGTAGTTCCCACACATTCACAATCTTGGTCATTTGCGAAGATGATGTGATCAGAGCCCGCAGAGATTCTGCCTGGTACGAATTTATCGTACCGGGCTGGATGAACCCCAGAGCCGTTCCATGCAGGGATATTGATTGAAAAATTCGCCGGTCTACACGTATTATGATATGAGGTAATGTCCTTTCTAACAACGAAACCAATGGTCTTAGATTCCAATCCTGTGTAAGACATCATTATTTGTTTGTGTGTCTTCCCTCATCTTTGCCGTTTCGATTAATCATGAGAGCTAGAAAAAGGTTTGGAAGACTGCCGTTTAAACCACTTGGCACTTTTGTTTTCAGCTTTCAACAAAGCCTTTTTTTATAAAAATGAGAACCCAACACCTGATTTGAAAGTCACAATCGAAAAACTGATTTGAAAACTCAAACAGACCATTGGTTTTGATAGCTGAAAACAAAATTTGAAAGTTTCAGAATCCGAAAATTATTTTAATGAAATGCCACTTTTTTTTTTCAAAAACTATTTTAGATTTTTTAAAATGTCTTTTTGACAATGTAGAAATGGCGTACCTCGATAAGGAAAAAATATATATTAAGAAAACGTATCATATAACAGAGGCACTGATAGGTGTGTTTAGATCACGAGACATTATAGATTCAACCACTAGCACAAATCCAGAACTGTAGATCGAACAAATGAAATGTATTGCAATCTTCGGAGTCTATCAAACTACACCCTTCTATCATAGTTTAAGGTAAATTATAGTCCATAACGGATTCTCCGATATCATTCTCATCGAACGGTGCCAATAATTTTTAAATGAGAAAGGTATGATTCGACACTAATACTCAACCAACATTTCATACATTTGAAGTCTGTTGCTAAAAATTGAAATCTGAGGACGACGAAATGAAGAACAAATATTTGTCCATTGACTAAATTCCAAACTAGAACTTGCTATTGTTGTAGGCGTCTACACTACACACCGAACATATTAGCTGAGTTGTTAAGGTGATGACAAACTTCCATTTGGAAGGTCTATCATTCGATCCTTGACAGTCTTAACAGGTTTATCCCATAGGTTTCCTAAGTCACTTTTGTGTGATAATACTTTGAGCCAAGGACATGAACGTCATTTCACGGTTTCGGTTAGCTTAACTGTTCAAATACGAGACTTTAAATATAACACGAGGAACAGTAGGTTATAGTATGGATCGATCTTCGAATTCACGATTATTAGATCCTGAATCAGATATACGAATCTTGAATCCTGGTTGCGATATTCGAATCTCCAATCCTGGATCTGATATCTGAATATCGAATCCCATGTCTGATAATATGATATCCAATCATGTATTTGATATCCGAATATCGAAGCCTGCATCTGATAATATCCGAATCTCCAATCCTGGATCTGATATCCGAATATGGAATCCTATGTCTGATAATATTCGAATCTCCAATCATGTATTTGATATATGAATATCGAATCTTGCATCTGATAATATCTGAATCTCCAATACTGGATCTGATATCCGAATATCGAATCCTATGTGCGATAATATCCGAATTACCAATCATGTATTTCATACCTCAATATCGAAGCTTGCAACTGAAAATATCCGAATCTCCAATACTGGATCTGATATCCGAATATCGAATCCTATGTGTGATAATATCCGAATCTCCGATCCTGGATCTGATATCCGAATATCGAACCCTGCATCTGATAATATCCGAATCTCCAATCCTGGATCTCATATCTGAATTTTGAATCCTGTATCTGTTAACTGAATCTTGAATCTTGGATGGGATGTACTGATTGTATCCCTAGGTTGCGGATCGATGAGTGTCAATTCGATCGCGACCTTCCACCATTTGAAGTCAACAATCCCCAGCCCCGTGAAAGGAACCTGCCTTTCTATTGTTTGCTCGTGACCCGACGTGAAATATTATAAATCAAAACTGAGAGGAAGGACATGGATCACGATTTCTGGGATCTCGACGAAGCCATTAACCACTTCATGTCCCATGAAACGCGGCAAATCGCTAAACGCACAGAAGTCCTACGGAGAGCTTTGGCGGAAACACGGCCGGACGGGGAAGGGCGTCGGTGCCAATTTCCCATTTGATATGGAGCATTCGTGAAGGCCGCCAGAGAAATGCTTATTTCAATATTCCACCTCGCTCCACTTCCTGGAGAAAAAAGTGAAGAGGCAGTTGTGACCGCGTAAACATTCATGAACTTTCACCTCGTGACCCTCCTCCACAGTTTGAGGCCGCAATGTGATACCGAAACTCCAAAACCACTTTCCTAGAACTTTCGCCCGGGAGAAAACTCTCTGGTGACCTTTGGGGTTCCCTGAACCATTGGTGTGGTGTAGCATGGGATGATGTGGCTGGACAATCAAGGAAAACAGTAATGTAATCAAGAATGGCTGTTGGATTTGCTTTGACAATATTGTACAGAGAAAGTAGGGAGGGAAAATAGAGAGATAGGAAGAGAAACACGTAGGGAGAGAGGAACGTATCTAAAAATACATTTCGGGGCGTCCGAACCAAGTGTCTCAGTAATAATAATGATAATAATATAATTGTTTAAATTAAAATAATTAGGTTATAACTATATTAAATATTAATTAAAATATGTAAATTTATTAATGCTGTATTTTTATTATCACATGAATACGTAAAAAGATGGATTAAGAATATAGATGGGTCAATGACAGAAATGAAAAGTCTCATCATAGGGACGCTGCAGCTCAGTTCATTGCTGATGCAGGACAAATTTCAATTTCATTTTTCTCCCTTATATCAAAAAACAACTGGATAAAACTTTCTCAGTATGAAGAGGAAGCATGGTAGTTAAGAATATCCAAAAAATAAGAAAAATCGATTGGGGGGTGTTTTGAGCTGTTCGAACTTAAAATTTGAACATTTGAACAGAGTGTTCAAATTTTACTAAGTTTCAACATTTGATCATCTC
Organism: Lepisma saccharinum; assembly: GCF_977018435.1. Taxonomy (NCBI): domain Eukaryota; kingdom Metazoa; phylum Arthropoda; class Insecta; order Zygentoma; family Lepismatidae; genus Lepisma; species Lepisma saccharinum. The sequence continues at coordinate 38,706,295 of NC_139234.1, forward strand.
ATAATATGGAACCGTCTTTCCTCTTTACAACGAGCTCAAGAACGCTTCTGTATCTTCGTTCGTTCCCGAGATATACTTAATTGAAAAGAGCATGTTGGTAAAAAATGACATTTTGAACAACCCTCATATAATTCGTAATAATCATATTCCAGCAAAAACCCTGGCGCAGTGGTAGCGTCATTACCTTGTAATCGAGGGGTCCCGGGTTCGATACCCGGTGGAGGCACAAGTGGTTCGGATCCCACTTTAAACTGTAGGTCCAGTCCCGATTAGCCTTACTGTGCATAAGGTAGACTTAAAACACCAACTCCAGCAAAAACCTTTCACAGCTATCGGTTTTGGAGCAAAGCAAAGCTGCGTACCAAATATCATCAATATCGGTTACTATGAGGTCAACTCCTGCCGGATTTGACGTGGAATGACCCAGATATAACATCATATATTTACGTATTATCTACCTTGTGTGTACTTAATATCTGCAAATGTTGTATAAAAAGCGAGGTAAATTAATGTCAAATAGTTAAAGAATTGAATATTTAACGAATAATGAAACAAGTATGTTAGATCCAGTTGACGAAAAGAAAAGTTCCTGATTAATATTTTATGTATGTTATCATAAATAGTAGTGTGCATATATCTTCTTTGGTACTGTCCTTCAAAGCAGTGTGGTCCAAATAATAATAATAATAATAATAATAATAATAATAATAATAATAATAAATATAACAATAACCCTTGGCTTCCAAGTTGATACGAAATAAATAACCATCGATTATCGTACAGTCGAATACAGTATTATGCTGAAAAGTACATTTTAAGTATTTTATTTTAGTACTTGGTAAGTCTTTCGGGGGTGGTCCGGACCCCCTGGATGCCCCTAAATACGTTCTTGGGAGAGAGGGAGCTGAGGAATGGAAAATATAAAATATATAAGGGCAAATACAGTAACGAAAGGGAGACGGAGGCATATAGAGATATTGAAGGAGAGAGAAGCAGACGGGAAGAGATAGAATTTTAATAAAATAATATAAAAAGAAAGAGAAATGGACGAAACAAAGAGAGAGAGGAACAGATAGAGATAGAAAGCGAAACAGTTTGTACGTGTGCGCCTAGGAGAGACGGGGAGAGAGATTATGATAGAAATAGCGACAAAGCGAGAGAAAACGATAAATACAGGGAGATACGTGGATGGATAGATTGTGAGATTGAGTGAGAGAGAATGAGATAAAGTGTAATAGGGAAAAAGAGAAAGACGAATAAAATAAAAAAAACATCATGTAATGAAGAGACAGGGAAAGAGAGAAAGTAAAGACATTAGAGAATACAGACCAGCCTAGATTTTTATTATTTTGCGAAATCTAATGGCAAGCTGTACGTACAGTCAGTCACCACCAAGAAAAAAATGAAAATCTAATTCCTGAAATATTTCAAGTAATTGCGTTATGTGTGTTGCCTAATGCTACGGCACAGAGCGAATTTCATTATCTAGTTTTCAATAGTAGATTTGGTCATCGCCGTGAAGTTAAGCAATTCACATCGCACATTGCAGTGAGTAGAGTATAAGTTCAGGATATACATGCCCCTAATTTTATTGATGGTGACTGTACACATAGTTTCAAAATACATGGTATTGCAGTTCATAATTAAGGTACACATTTTATATTAGAAGTGACATACCCTAGAAAGAGTTAACGAGAAATTTAGGATTCTGCCTAACTGGTCACTTTCTATTTTTCAGTGACATCGATCACCAGCAAGAATGAGAGAGCAAGGACTGTTAATATTCTGTTTAGGTGAGTACCAAAATTCAATCCTTGTATATATATATATATATATATATATATATATATATATATATATATATATATATATATATATATATATATTGTGTAATTTTGGAGCGTTCTGACCGTGTGTATACGGCAATTTCACGTTCCATACGGACGTATGATTTAGACATTAGAATGTATGCTAATAGTACGGTTCTAGAGTGACTTTTGGATATATCGAAAAAAATATCGATTATATGACAGTGAAATTTGACGAGAAAGTTCTGATTTTGTTATTGTGGACGAGTATAGGAAATAACTAATCCTTTGAAAAATGTCAAGAATGAAACCCTATGAATAAATATGTCAGAAACTGAATCGAATCATTCCTAATAGTAAAATGTAAAATGTCGTTTTGCACACAAACTGCAACAATAAGGAAAAAAGAAAAAACGGGCCATGCTCAACAATTCAGTTATTTGTTTTCTGACTGCAATTGCAATGTCGATAGCGTAGTTCACCCCGTTCGTTCGGAGTTGAAACTCCATAACTGTAGTCGACCTCTGTGGCTGAGTGGTTATCACAGCACGCTACGACGCCAGAGATCCTGGGATCGACTTTCGGCCTTATCATGGGTGTTCCTTGTGAGTGTCTCTTCAGCGATTTCATCATATCGTCATTTATCCACATTTTCGTGATTAGCCAAAAGTGGCAGAAAAGCGAAGTAAAATATCCTAAATCTATCAATTGAAGGACTCGGGTGTGAAACATGGCAAGTGACATTTTGGTCACTTCTGAGTTCATTAAGTGAGAAGTTATACTGTAGATAAATTGTTTTCGTTGTGAAAACGTCGGCCACCTTTTCCCTCGTTTCTATCCGGCGCTCTCGATTGCTTCCTGCCTTAATCCCTTAATCTCTCCTTTCACCTCACCCTGGGTGCCAAGCGAGCAGATTATATTTCACATAACAATTTATATTTTAATGTCCCCGGTTCGTTTACACATGTATAGAAAGTGAATATACAACTTGTTAAATGGAAAGTACCGTAGTTCTTGAAATCATAACATTCTAGTAGGATATATTGGTTTATTATACGTAGTTATATATATATATATATATATATATATATATATATATATATATATATATATATATATTTTACATAGCGTTTCCATGTGTGTCTTGCATAGACCAAATTAACAAATCTCTAAATTAATATAATTGCGCACCTATGGCATAACCATCGGCACTTCCTTTACCGCAGAGTTAGCATGACTATCTCTGCGGGCCTATCCTCAGCTTAAATGATATTCCGTTCATTACAAATGCGTTTCCTTACGCCTTCACTCCTTCTTTTCGGCATCAATTAATCAATACGGAAATATCCACATAATCAAGGCTTTTTCTAAAAGGGGGCTTGGGACAGCAACAGGGGCTGGCTTAACCAGATGCTACATTATTATATTCAGTTTAGCCACCATAAGTGGACTAAACTTGAGGAGACGTTCCTCTTTCGTCGATCAATGGGGAAACACTGTTTTTTGCTAAAGCCCACTGGCCTTTTTTATAGCCGGGGTAAACGTCCATGGACGTGGACCCCGTAGCGATTGAAAATTCCACTGCAACGGTCTTTTGAAAGACAGCTAGCTCCCCCAACCGGGGAGGTAAAATACAGGGGAATCTAACATCCAGCAAAGCACAATCCAATAAGCTATACACTTACATGCAATAATAACATAAAAGTACACTCATGGAAACATATTACTTAACCCTACACCTGGCCAGCAATTAATTATTAAAATATACCAAAACCAGTAATGGTCAATCCGACCGTTACATATCATTTATCCTCATTTTTGTGATTGGGCAAAAGTGGCAGAAAAGCGAAGTAAAATATCCTAAATCAAAAAATTGAACGACTCGGGTGTAAAACATGGTAAGTGATATGTTGGTCATTTCTGATTTCATTAAGTGAGAAGTTATACTGTAGATAAATTGTTTTCGTGTTGTGTTTACCAATTTCACAAGGCTTCACTGAGTCCAATGCAAATTATATAACATGGTAATTTCACTCGAAAATTGAAGGATGGCATATTTTACTTTGTAACTAAGAAATAACCAAAATGGCACTTGTAATGTTTTACACCCGAGCTCTTCAATTAATCTATTGATAACTGTATCTTAAATGCGCCTTTATATGCTATGTACGAGAAGATGTTACTATACACACGCACACAAGTACGGGAATCTCTAAAATGTACCGTACGGTCCTGCAGAACTAAGAAACGATTGATTTGACATGCATGTACGGTTTTGATGTGTGAAAGATTTGGCAACGTTGCTTCGGAGTAACTTCAATCGAGCATTGGAAAGTACTATGTTTAAAGAATTGTGCTTTTATTGAACAAAAAATATACACTTCATTTTAATGAACTTTAATAAATCTGTCATTGAAGCAAGATTTGTAAGGTAACCTGTATGAAATTGATTTCTTATAATTACTTGGAGTAATAAACATGTAATGTAAAGAACAATTAGTTGAATGCTTCAACGAGAATCCTCTAAAACACAACTATTTGGAGATTTTCTTTATTTCGTCGCACATTTTTTTATAATTTTTATAAACAGACTAACTTCTAAAAACATACTTTGTATAACAAAAAAGAGGCTATATAGCCTATGGTAAATTAGGAGACAGCAATTAAATTACTTTTTTGCTGCCATCTTTTGACATATTATATAATTTTGAAGATTTGTTAATTCTTGATTTCTATACATTAGAATCTTGCATGGAATCAATAAACGAGCCGAAAGAATCAAATAAACAGTTGATGTGTTCGTCTTATGCTTGCATGAGTTTTCTTTTAGGGTATATCTGTTGCCTTGCGTTGTATTTAGTTCTACCACAATGCGCGCAGTTCTGTTAACTATTTATTTGAAACTTCTCTAGCGAAAGATATAACAAATTTTTGAAAGTAGAAATTCCAATTGAAAAGAAAAAAAATAATCGAAATCTCTCGTTAAGTTAGAACATACAAATTCTAAGTACGCTTTCGTGAAAAATTATAAAAACAGTAGTTGTTACATGGAAAGTGTAACTTGCGTCTTTCTCAAATACATTTTAATTGATTTATGTACTTCCGGGATTTTGAAGTGATGGGAAATTAAAACGAACACACCTGCACATTTTTTGGTAATTTTATTGTAAAGAGCAACTCAAAAATTTTCTTGAAAAAATTACCACACTTCTATGTGACACGAAGAATGTCCAGTCACGTGTGCTGCAACACATCGTCAGGGATGGTATGAATGGCAGGAGCAATTCGGTCACGCAAAGCATTCACGTTTGGCACATTCGTCGAGTAAATTGCGTCCTTAACATACCCCCACAGGAAGAAGTCCAGAGGAGTGATATCTGGGCTTCGTGGTGGCCAGAGGATAGAGCCCTCTCGTACGCGTACAGACGCAGCCGTTTTCGTAGCACTGTATGAACTGTTGAAGGAGACATTTGCAGTTCTCTTGTGGCTTGCCTGATCGACTTCCGCGGGCTGCGACGAAAACAGCACGAACTTGCTTTACTGTCTCGTCGGAGACGCGTGGCGTTCCCTCCCCCCCGGCTTCTTCAACACACTCCCCGTTTCCAGAAAACTTCTGTACCACGCCGAAACTAACGCTGCACGGTAACAATTGATTTTGACTCCGCAAACCATACCACAGCGTGTGTTTTCTCTTAAGACGACGCCATTTTCACAAAAGCGACGACACCGCTGCGAAGCATGACGCGCGCGAGCTAAAAAAAAAACAACACACACACAAACTTGAGCGTATATGGCACCAAATACAAAAGACTGGATTGTCGTAACTATATTTTCTGATTTTTAACATTTCGTCGGAATCCCGGAGGTTCATCGTGCTCACCCTGTATTATTATACGAAATGTTGCAGTGTTAGTTTTGTATCCAGTAGATGTTGCGGCAGACATTACTAAATAAACATAACAAATTGACTGTTTTGTGATCTTTGCTGAAGCAAAGCATGAATAAGTTAGATTGAATGAAAAAATAATGTATTATGAACAAAACTAAATTATTTTTCTCTACAAACTATCCTCACAATTCTCGGACACCGGTGCGCTTTCTTTTCCTTATATTCAGTTACTTGTTGTCTATTCTTACTTCAGAAATGTTTATTAAGCCTACTGTCTATGTACATAACATGTACAGTAAAACCTCGTTAATCCGGACTAATGGAATAATGAATGATTTTTTTTTGGGCGCGTCGGCACTTCAGGTCATTCTGCACCCTTCAATATATTCGGGGAAATCTCCCCTTACCTAAAATTCTGACTTGAGTGATTAAAACAAGGGGTGTAAGAAGCCCCTTGGGAAATTAAAAGTGCAAGGAAAAAGACCTGCACAAAACAAACACAACACATTAAAAAGTTAGAAAAAACTAAAAGCCTCCTTACAAACGGTGGAAGAGTCAAACTCCTCGCAAAAAAAGTAAAAAGATTTGATAAAATACTGTTGTCATCACCCAACAGGGATGACAAACAGCCGAAAAAGTTAAAGTTCTGACGGAGGTAAGCAAGATCGCTACATTCAACGAGAATATGCCTAATACTTAAAACAATATTGAAAACACAACACAACGGAGGGTCCTGCCCTTGCAGCAAGTGACCATGCGTTGGACGGCTGTGTTTAATGCCGGACTATTGGAGGGGATAAGTTGACCGGTTTAACGAAAGTCAGGATTAACTGAAATAACCTAAAAGAACAGTAGAAAGTGCATTAAAACTCCGTTTATATATATAAACAAAACACGTTTATTCTGGTGTATTTAAAGGGCATAGGCCTAAATACACTATACAGTACAGTACAAAGTCTGCGGGAAACCATTTCATCTGTTGTTGACTGCCTTTCTTTGGGAAGTTCTCTTGTTGACTTCTGTCACATTTAAAACCTTGCATTCTGCTTTTATTTTTTATTTTATTTATCTACTTTTTTCTTGATTTTTGCCTGTCCGGATTAAGCCAAGTCCGACTTATCGAGATCCGGATTAACAAGGTTTTACTGTATCTTTAAATTCTTCGTGAGCAGTGTTACAATTAAAATAAATATATTAATTTTTCTTAGGGCCTCCCGATGGCGTAGTGGTAACGTCATCGGCTTGTAATCAAGGGGTGCCGGGTTTAAAACCCAGTGGAGGCACATTGCACAGTGGTTCCGATCCCACTTTAAACTGTATGTCCATTCCCGATTAGCTTATCTGTGCATAAAGTGGACTTAAACAACAATTCAAACGTTCATTTCACAAAAAAACGAGCATCACAACCATGAATATTGTAACATTACAATATATCTCAAATATATTTTCGTATTATTAATCATACCCTCGTATCGAACGCGGGATTTTTCTCAGAGGGGCCTGGGATTGGATCACCCTGGATAGGGGCGGGACAAACTTTAAAATATTTCGTCAATTTCATTTTTAACCTTAGTTTTAAAATCTGTTCCAAGATAAAACTGCAATAGAAGGTCATTTTAAGGGGAGTTTGCACTTACCACCTTGGTTTAACAAAATTCGTTTCTGATTTTTTGATTTTTTTCAATATTTCGGCAAGATTTCTAGCCCATTGAGCTTCCCCCTGCGAACGCCAGGGGCCACCCCTATACTTTTGCCTGCAACTTTGAATTTACTATATACAAACAGAGATACAACATTGAATTTCAATAATGCACTTTTAGAATTTAACCTAAAAGTCAATTTACAGAAACTGGACATAGCCTCTTTTTATTTAAATGTTAGTATTTTATCATGCTTAAAGATGGATAATGAATATAAATTGCAGTTTTGTGCGACGTAAATACTGGGTGGGCCATGAGTCAGTTGCCACTAGCAATCGTTAGACTTTGTTTTGCATAGCGTAGTGGAAGTCAGTTGTGAACTTGACTAGTGCGTATTACCCAGCATTCTTATATTGGGTAATACGTATGCACTAGTCAAGTTCACAACTGACTTCCACTACGCTAGGCAAAACAAAGTCTAACGATTGCTAGTGGCAACTGACTTATGGCCCACCCAGTATATTTAAGAAACTGAGCCGTTAAACTTAAACATATTAGATTAACTAACGTCTCTCTTTTCCCAATTATGAAAATTAAACTATTATGTTAGAAGTTTAGATAAGGGGTTATTTCCACATGTATACACTGAAGGGTACTAAATGGCCATATGTGGCGACGCTCCCAAAAATTTTAAATCAATCAATCGAAGAGCCCTAGCTGTAGCTTACAAAAACCGGAAATGGGAAATTTGCGAAAGGCATTGCAAATCAGAAGCTGATATCGACACGACGTGGCTTCTGGAGTTGTTCTTCAGGGGAAAGGGAAATACGAAATTATGATCGCAACGGCTACTTCAAGATTGAAAGTCAACCATGAAGTAGCAGTTAGATGGGCGTGTAATAATAGAAATGCAACCGCAATGATACACCAGACAATCTGCAACTGGTAAAGATTATGATGGTGAAGATACGCGTGAAGCTTGATCTTCAGCAAGCTGCTAATCGCGGGAGACGGACGTGAATTATGCAGTTGAAGAAGCGAAAGAATGCAACTGGAGCACGTGGGAGTGGCAACAATGTACTACTTCATCACGAACAATGCAGCGTCCTTTCTCTGTTATTGGGGCTCGTTATAAAGAGGAGAAGGTGGAAGGAAAGAGGCTGGCAGATAATCTTTCCCGATCCTTGACAATTCCGCGAGTGAATCTGTGGGATCGTATGCTCAGACGTTCACTTTCGTTTTCGCTTTCCACCTTTTACTCGCTGTGTCATCGCCAATTTCCCAATGCACACTTGATGGAGATGCTGCGCCGAGATCCTTGAGGTTGAGACGCAATTGGAACTGAAGCATGTCCATCGCCGGACATCGTCGTGACCAACCGAGAACCTGAAGAGTGGTTCGGCAGTGTTGCCATATCTATGAATATATCCCAAGGTGGCGACTCCAGAAGATATCCATCGACTCATTTGATTTATTTTCGCTTTTTCTTCCGCTTTTGGCTAATCGCGACCCAGACGACTGCCCTTGCGCCGCTTTCTTGAGTAGCGATTAAACATCATTTCTAATTACGTAAGCGTGTATTTGTTTTAACACACAAATAACCAAACATAGTTCAGGATGTTTTAAAAAGAGTTGTTTCGTGTAGACAAAAATTAATTGAAGTTACTGCTGCATATCATGATAAGAGCATTACAAATCGCTTAAAAATTTAATGTAAGAGATTATTGTTATCTTGATATCATTATGTAGCATTAAATAAATACACGGGCTAAGACATGAGTGTTTGCGTCTGTCTGACCAGAATGAAAAAGTAGAGACTTGAGTAAAACTTATGTAAGAGGAAGATAACAGAAGAAACCACCTTGACTTTCGATCCCGCCAACGAAGTTTACGGGTTCGAATCCAGGCATGGGCATGGACTTTCTTTGCGAATGTTCCTTCATCAATTTTACCAAAACACCACTCATCTCCAAGTGGTGATGACAGAAAAGCGACGCTAAATCAGATCGTTCCTCCAGTGAACTTTTCTTTACAGTCCGGTAGATGGCAGCACTGCCGCATAGATGGAAATATTGGTTATTGGCACGAGAGGTTTCATCAACTTGGAGAAAGGAGAGCACCGTAAGTGCATGACTCCTTCACAGTACATTGGTAGCTTTTTTCTAATTGCTCCCCTGCGTTTATTCCCAGTCCTTTCCCTTCTTTGAGAGTGAAGGGATTCCTTATGAGTTACGTAACGAACTGTCAAAGATTCTCCTGTGCGATGGGTAACCCGGAAGTGCATCAGAACCTTTTAAGTTAATAAAGATGATTGGCCGTTCCCAAAGTGGTTCTCACGCCCCCTGGGCGAAAGAAGAGAGGGCGGTTTCGACACGAACAAACAAGTCATGAAGAATCCCAGTGAATTGACGCTTATATCAGAACGTGAAACAATCTGTTACTGTCAAATGTTTCTATTACTTTGTGTCAGTGGGGGCGATTAGTGGGAGTGGGGGTAGTTGCCTCCCACTTTTGCCAATTTTTTCCGTCTCACTATAGGCTCTCAATGCGAATCCTGGTCTAAAGAGAAAGTAAATTATCCCTGCAACCCCCACACCCAGTATTGGCATCCAATTGCCGCTACTGATTTGTATAATTAATCTTGAATTCCTCTAAGTAAAGTGAAAACTTTTCTAATTAATTACACAACACTTTCAACGAGTGAACCACAATTGTGCTGTATAAGTTACACAGTACTGCCAAATTCATTGACTGAACAGGCTGTATAATCACATGCGTAGCAAGAACTTTTGACTTGGGTGTGCACAAAGTTAAAAATAAGAAAAAAAAATCATTCAGCAAGTTTGAAAATTAACTGCAACAACGGTGAAACTTTTGGATTACTCTCGTGTGCTCTTTCTGAACTATTTATAAGGTAAATAAGCAAAGTTAATCCCTTCTTTTTAACGTTCACTTTGGGTAATTGATTGAGACGATACTGACAATTTTAATGAAACCCTTGAAAGTTTTTCTCTATGTCGCTATTTTTTGTGAAATAATAACACTAAATTATCTGTTAGATTGATTAATTGATTGAATTTGGTTATTTGGGTTTTGGTGGAAATCGGAATGCATGTCAGTATTGGAAACCTAAAATAATAATTGTTAAGTGACGAATAGTATTGTGTTGAATGCCAATGGGAGATTTGAGGTGTCTTGCGTATTGTTCCTTTTCGAAATCATGATATGATATTTGCCGAGTTGAATTTTTCGCTCATAAATTCACCATTTACAATCCGGTTACCAAGAGAGCAAATTATGAATCAAATCATAGATGGAAATCCAAATCATAGAATATTTAAATGGATATTATCTCTTGAGATAGAAATGTTGGAACGTTTTTTTTAACAGATTTTATTGCATTATTATGTTTCAGTCAAGATAAATATTAGTTCCTTATATTTTTTTTAAATTTCAAAGAATGGAAGCTCCACCTGAACCGAAAACTTATTTATAATTAACATAATAAAATCTAAATGAACGAATCTTAATTTGTTTATGTGTGTTCCGAAGTTTTTAATACTATATCAATTTTTCAAGAGCATAAGTAATTAAGGGTCGTGTTCATTAATAGTACAGTATCGGAAATTTTAGGTTGTTACAACTCGGAATTAAAGATGACTGTACAGTCACCAGCAATTAAAATGGGACACCTAGATCCTGAAACACTCGCTTTCATGAAAGTGTGTTGCATAACTCTACGGCGGTGGTAGAAGTTGCCATTGAAAATTTCCTATTAAAAATCCTCTTATCGCCTTAAGAGTTAGGCAACACACATAAAGCCTTGCATGGAAGCTAGCATTTCAGGATATAGGTGTCCCATTATTATTGCCGGTGACTGTACATTGTACGGTGATTTGAAATGTTCATGATTTCAATCCTAATTGTTATTAATCTATCAGTTTATCTTAGTTGTCGTTATTGTCCTAAATGGTTAAAAGAGCTACGTAAAAAAAATATAACAGGTCGAAATGAAACATATATTTCTTTATATTTACTTCGATTTAATTCATTTGTCGTCCTGGGTTGTATTTTCGCACAGGATACGAATAAACCATAATTATACTGTCAGAAGTCACCGTGAAGCTAGCAATATTCTACCGTTAAAACTTAACATTCTCGTAATTAACAAAACGGGACGGAAACATTTTTTTAATCAAATTTTAAAATTTTATCTTGCATAAAGAAATATAATGATTATAAATTACAGTTGTGTTCTGAGTATAGCCATCAAAAACACAAGAAAGCGAGCGAAAATAAACAAAGATTCGAAAGCAAACAAAGACATATTGATCCGAAATCTGCACCGTTGTTTCTACCTAGTTTCCCTATCGTGAGTAGATTCGTCCTCTCGAGCTATTCTTGCATTCTGCTGCCCGATAGTGTCGCAATAAAATGATCTGATATCGTATATAATGATATACCTGAACAAAGAGTAGCGTGTCTAAAACTAGTTGTGTAATATCAAATAGATTTTTTTAAAACTGTAACCCGTGGCCAGGGCCAGACCTGCTGAGGTGGGAGACCTTCCAAGCAGTGGTCAACTTGTGGTCAGCACGACAAACCCCTAGTCGTTGTTGTAGGTTTCCATAACCGGGTTACGCTACTCGTTCGTAACTCTCCAATTTCCTCACGATGGTGGGTGCCCATACTCGGGCAGAAATCTCAGGAGAAAAGTTGTTAACTTCCCTCAGGAGACTCGAACCTGCGCGCGTCCAGTAGCTGGAGCCCAAAACATGACTCCTTAGCCCGAACTGTCACATGCGGGACAAGTTTTTAAATACCATTCAGAAATAATCAATTTTAACGCACTCCATTTTCCTTTGTTTACTATATTAGTTAATCGCTTATGCGTTAGTTACGAAATTTATATTGTATTCCTTTCTGTTACATATATGAGGATATAACACATTACATATTCTTTAACACTACTGTACCTTTAACGTGTGTCCGGCAAGAAGTTGTTCCTTATTGCTGATGAAGATGCTAAATCATTTTTTAAGAATAAGTTCAATCCTATTACAAATGTGAAATAATAATAATAATAATAAAGTAATAAACTATGACGTCATAATTAAGTTCTTTCAACAACCTATATTCTTCATTCACTGTGGCGACCTCCGTTAGTGGTTAGCACAGAGCGTTAACACGCTAGGAGTCCCAGGTTCAAATCCCGGCCTGGCCATAGGTGTTCTTTGGGAGTGTCCCTTTAATCATCACGAATCCCCATCGTCGCGATTAGCCAAAAGTGATAGGAAAGCGAAGCTAAGTAACAAAAGTTAAATCTTTGTTCGCTGTAACAAGAAGTCTATGTAAACAAAAGTTGCTTGCATCGAACGTCCTGTTGGTAATTGGCAGATGTGGAGAAATCTTCCTTCTAGGAAAATAATGCGTTCAGATGTCACGTGTCTTGTTTACATTTACTTCGTTCTTACGGTGGATGGAGATTAGTATGAGGTGACATCTTGAATGATTGAGCGGCGGAGTGGTCATCATTATGTGCTAGAAATCCAAAGGTTCCAAGCTCGAACCCTTGGTAAGGCACTTTTATCACAGGTGTTATGAGTTACCATGCGTTATTATTGTTTTTGTCCCATGCGTCATTTCACCAGTTCATCTTCACAGTCGCGATTGATCTACGAGTTAGAAAATCATATAAGAAGAAAATAATAAATGAATATTCGAAAGTATTATTTTAAAATTTGATATTAACAGAATTTATGTTATTAGAGTAATATCAACTCAAAGTGTAATAACTACATTTTCTGCAAGAGAAGTACTTTCATGTAAACAAAAATAGTCGATCAGTTTCTTCGATTATCGTTTGCTTTTAAAAATAAGAACTTATTGTTATTAAATCTCAAAAGTTAAAATAAAACAAAATTGTACATTTTAAGATAGTCTGACTACCATGCGAGAGACCCGGAATTTTTTCCACCTGTTCAAGCTGTCGAATAAAGTGGGTACATGGAGGAAACTGTGGGGGTAAAGCCGGGAAGGGGCGTGGTGCTTATCACATCACCCCCACCTTCGGCCGTGATCAAGAAATTGTGGAGCCCTAACTCCACACCTCCTATATGCCTTCATGGCGTGGTACAAAACACAGGGGAGCACTTTACTTTACCTTTTACATTTTAATATAGCTACATGAAAATTTGGGGTGTGAAGTTACGCCTGTGATAGTAAGGAAAAGTGAATTTTGTAATGGAAAAGATAACATTTCTCTTGTAGAGGGAAATTTTATGTAAATCCTTTCCCATCATTGATTGAAAGCGCAAGGGGCAATAACACATCTCCAGTTCTTTACACAATACCAACACCTCGCGCTTGCTGTGATAAAAATATAAAATGTACCTCCAAAAAGAAGAAGAGAAAGAAATTAGAAAATGCCTGATGTGTCAGAATGTTAATGCCTTCATTTCCACAGCCCGCCGAAGATCGAAAACAGAGTAATTTGCAGAAGAGATGTATAATGAACTAACGAGCGGGTTTTGAGCCACACGCACGGGGGACAGGTTCGCAACGACGGATTCCTTCCCCGGCAACTTTCCCCCGGTGAATTTCTTCCCGTTCCAGCGCTGGAAGGGAGCTCCGTGGCTTTCTCCTCGCGTGAACTTGACCTTCCAAGCTGGAGCTGGAGAAGCAGGCTGCCCAGCGCAGCCGAATTTACACGCGAACCAATAAAAGGGGGGCATTAAAAAAGGGAAATTTACACGCAATGGGTTTCACATTGTCCATACCTGGTTTTACAAGAGTTTCTGTTCTTAGAAATTCACGATGTAGCTCTACGGCTTGAAGTCCAGTCAGGTGTTTGCTGAAAGTAACTAACCTGCAGCCTATACTCTGTCCCAGCTAACTGTGGAGCAGGCGAACGAAAACAAGTCTCTGCGCAAGTAGTGACGCGAGATGGCTCCACCAATAAACACGTGTGAGGGAACGGGATTGCGTGGAGGGGAGAAAGCGACTGCGGTTACCAGCCTTCCCAGCAGCGTGTACTGCTTCGCTCTGACCACTCGATTTCCCTCGCTTCTCTGGCGCTATGCGCAGCCTTGCTTCACAGTTAGCTGAGACAGGGTATATGTGGTCAAGGTACGAAGCTGGAGGTTCCAGGTTCAAATCCTGTTTACGGCACAGATGTATCATTATGTGTTCCCCATCATCCATTTCATCAGCCATCCCCATCGTCGCGATTAACTTAATAGGTATAATAGCGAGGTAAACAAAGCAGATCCTGCAGATAAAGCGGATGTGTTGCCATCTAGCAATTGGTTGCATTGATTTGGTTCATTTTACTTCGCTTTTCTGCCACTTTTGGCTAATCGCGACAATGAGGATGAGCGATGATGCGATTAAACTGATGAAGGGACACACAAAGAATACCCATGCTCAGGCCGGGATTCGAACCAGCGACCCAAGGCGTTGTAGCGCACTGTGCTAATCACTGCGCCACGGAGATGGATTTGATTGCTCTGAGCGGTATCGAAGACTAGGGACGGTATCCGGGCCACTTGCATATTGCATATTTACTTAATTACTTACTTATTCCGATCCTTTTCTACCGTTTGGTGTCGAGGTTTTCCAGAGAGCTCTCCATCTGTCACGATCTTCTGCCAACTTCCTTCCTTCACTCCACGAGATGTTCCTCCTGCTCAGGATATCCTTCATTCCTTCATTCCATGTCCTACGTGGTCTTCCTTTCGGTCTCTCTGCATCCAATCCTCCCATTCTTGCCTCCCATACCTGTTTAGGTATTCGATGTTCAGGCATTCTGCTGAGGTGTCCAAAATCTGAGTTGTGCTTGCTCAACATCCTGATATATTGGTTTTGTGTTTAATGTTATTCTGATTGTTTGATTTCTGATTTTGTCCCTTCTGGTCTTTCCCACTGTTCTCCTCAAATATTTCATTTCTGCTGTTTGTAAGTTTTGTTTTTGTTTTCCATTAATTATCCAGGATTCACTTCCATATATCAATGTTGGTACATAAGTTGATTTGTACACAATCATTTTTGTTTTTTTGGCTTATTTCCTTTTTCCCTAAAAATCCTTTGTTTATGGCATAACATAATCTGTTTCTATTCTTTATTCGAGTGTTTAATTCTTCATCTATTTTTCCATTACTATTGATACAATAGCTATACGTATCGTGAGACAAAATATTCGACATCAACTGAGGTGTAGACACTTTGCAGTCGGACAATATTTTCACCTAACGAGGCGCGCATGAAAACTTTGTGAAGGTTTTTTTCTCGGAAATGGGTAGCTAGTGCGTGCTCCCCAAGCCGTGATCTTTCCTTGTTAACCTAACTGAGCATACAGTATAGACTTGAAACAATCTTTGCCAACAGCTTCTGGCCTTAGTGATATATTTTTCATTACAAAAGTGCATATGAAAATTTACGAAAGAAGTAAAGTTTTGCGGACGATCTTAGTTCAACCTGAATTAATGTCTGAATCACACGAGGCTACATTTCCTGCTGGATTTTCCAGTTGGACTTTGACTAGTTTGCATGGTACTTGTTCAACTGCTAGTTTTCGCCTCACACGATACAGTTACCGTACTTGTTAGTAGGCTGTTGTTCCCACAAGGCATTGCGCAGACGAGAGACTTGAGGAAGAACGATGCAGAATAGAATATTTACTGCTGCTATATTCTTATGTTTGCCAAAATTAAACGAGAAGCATGGTCTAGAAATTGGATTCAACATGCTTTTAACAAACCTGGGTATGTATTCATTCATGAGGTTCGCAGGATTCATTCATACACACACACACACACACAACATATATATATATATATATATATATATATATATATATATGTATAAAATTAAAATAAAAGTTCAACTGAATATGTCAAACATTTAATACAGTGGTACGTAATAATGAAGATTTTCCTTTATCGGCTAATCACATCTGACGTGCACAAATCTCATTGCTATTGATAAATTTTTAAATATTAATGAACGCCTCATTTCTGTTACTTTTTTCGAGTAGCGAACAATAAAAAATATACACACTCAAAACCCACAGACAAAAAACGCTACCGCTATTCTTCGCCAAACTCGCACATTAATCTTCACATCATCAAACGTTCGTTCTGATTGGTTGTTACCACAGAATCTACCAGAGAAGCAAGTTGCAATTAGAACTGCTTGTCAAAACAAGTCTGGCAGCCAGCCCGGCAGCCATCATTTCCAGCCAGGTAGCCAGTCCAGTGCCAACTAGGGAAATCCACTTGAAATCCAGTTCCGTGCAATTTGGCCATATTCTTATCCTTGACAGCTTTACACGTTCTCAAATTTAAGCTAACATCTACTTAGTGCGATCAGATTCCAATAAACTTACCTTACAACGACGAAGACTATTACAGATGGCAGATCACACATGCAATCCTCGTTTTACTGATATGTTTATTATGCACGATGAATAGTCAACGCTCTCAATAAACAGGTTCTCAGTTATGAAAGCAGCATAATACACGTATGATTATCCGGTAAGAGCTACATTGGTGATAGAACAGTTCTTCCTCTCTCTCTCTCTCTCTCTCTCTCTCTCTCTCTCACACACACACACACACACACACACACACACACACAGTTAGCATGTGCGCGCATGCACATTTATTACTTTCACGCCAGAGAAAGTTGTACTCAGATTTGAATATACTTGTATTCTAATATAAAGAAATATGCTATTATGTTAACGCGTTAGGAACTAAATTCAATATTTCATAACCTTTTCACTGGAGTCACATTTCAAGCTTTTTAACTCACATGTGGTACTTCTGAAGTCAGGTTGTATGTAGATTTTTTCCAGGGGTTTCAAAAATAATTTATCTGGTCTTGAAGTATAAGATACATTTAATATGTATTATTGTCATCGTCATTATTATATAAATTTGTACATAACAACAAGGGATCTCGGGTTCGATACCCGATGGAGACACAGTTGTTCGGATCCCACTTTAAACTGTAGGTTCAGTCCCGATCGGCCTTGTGTGCATAAAGTGGCTTTTTAAAACAACAATTCAATCAATCAATCAACCCAAAAAACAAAATCCAATAAACAAGTCCAGGCGTCTTTGTGGCTTGCTGAGTATATTCAAGGTTCTAGAAACGAGTTATATACTCGGCATTGGTTCTCTTTTGTGAATGGTCGCAATCGATACATATCAACTCAAGCTCTCTTCGTTTGTAGTTTTAGCGGCCACTATGCTGCGCCCTACATACACACATGTAGCGCACAAGAACTCAAGCGAGATTCACATTGACCCGATTGTCATCTTCAAGTT